>NC_140950.1:69012072-69547072 GCF_014529385.1 Adiantum capillus-veneris
CCCGATAGGGATCAAAGGTGCAGATATAAGATGCATCCAGGACTGTTCAATGGACAAGGGGAATGAATCTAAGGAATCTTTTTTCCTTGGAAAGATAAAAATGTCACCCGTCTGGGGCATTGTTGTTTGAACTCAACACCTTGAGCGTGTTGGACCAATGCCTTACCATTAAGCTATTCCGCCTGACTTGATATGCGATGCACAAACGATACATATAAAGCAAATCTCGGGTTTTGACGTTTCCGTGGATCACACCCCGTCTGTAGCTCACGTGGCGATCACAATGTGATTATGCCAAGATCACATTGTGATCACATCACAAAATGATCACAATCATGCACACCCGTGATCTGACGACGCATATGAGCACCACCCGTGCCTTTTGACTGGGACCATTGGTCCCCCTTCTTGGGGGAGGTCCGTGTCAATTAGTCATAAGGGAGGGGAAGCCCCATAGCCACATGGAGTGCATGCTCACGTGTGAGGCTTCACCCATTAGCTAGGGACAAGGTGCATGCAAGTTTGGCCTTGAAGTTGGCTTTTTGGGGGTTCTAGTGAAGTAGGAAGAACCTTATAGCTTATCAAATATGTCCTCTATGTGAGGAACTTAAAATTGATTCTTTATTGCCATCTAATTTGCTAAAAAAATCCATCCCGCTTATTTGGACCAATGAAGGAGGCCATCAACACCCCATTCACACTCCATAGTTTCCACTTGCCAAGTAGTCAAGCTCGCGTGCTGATTCAGGCGCTACAGTGTGCTCGAGCTCCGGGATACCCAAGCCGCCCATGAGTGGAATACCAAACCTGCAACCAATCAGTGTGCACCAGCACACGAGTGCTGCAGAAACTAGTCTTGGTGGGCTTTTGTCGTACATAATCTAATAGATTTTGGAGCGTAGCTGGTTACTTGGCTAGTTGGTTATGGTTATTGTCGCCTTGGGTTTTGTTGTGGTGACACAAGAAAATGAGTAGAACCAATTGATATGAACCAATAATAGCTCAGCTTGGGACTTGATGAGCATTTGAAAGAAGCAAGTTGTATCCCATAGTGCTTCATATCCGATAAAGGGCTACTAAAGAGGGTAATTGAAGTGAGCAAAAGGGTTGCAACTTAACCTACTTTGGTAGTTGTTTGCAAATTGCACCATTCAACCTAGTAATATCAACCGTTTAGTCTCTAAACCATGGAACCATCTTTGAGACACCCATCTTATTCTCAATTAAGCGTAGTCAATTTTCCTTTATTTTAATATATATGTTGAATTGCCAAACTGTGAGAAAGAAAATGCATGTCTATTGGATATATAGATACGATGATCGAAATTGAGCATGCATTGGTGAGGAAAACATGTGGCTAAACTAAACTTAAGGAAGCTTTGACAAACTCAAAAATACAGAAAGCATAAACAGACTATCAAAATTGAACTACACTATCGACCTGATAATCGTGTATGAATGTCATCCAATTGTGCAAGCGGGAGGACAATGTTTGAGCCAAGCTACAAGAAAACAATATGAATAGTTAAACATATCGTCTTGCAATGAAATGTCACAGAATGAAACTACAAAGTATATAGTGCGAAACGTACCTTGCCCCGTAGCGCTTATGTGTTGTGCCAAGCAAACGCATAGTCATGGGGTGCTAGATACAAATAACTAACCTTGTAGTGTTGTCGAGCTGGAGTCGCGCTTGTGCAATTGAAACGTCCAGTGCTGTAAATATATGTCCTCCCTGCCAGACACAAAACATGCATTAAGACAAATACAAGAGATGTGGCATATTGATTAAGCTTAAAGAGAAACATATCTAATTTTATATTCTATGTCGAAGGTTTGCTACATAAATAGTTATGGGTGCTTTTTGATAAATTTTCCCTTCTTAAAATTGCACTCTCTCTCTCTCTCTCTCTCTCCTCAGCTATCAACTCTTTCTCCAACAAATACATAAATAGAGAACCCTCTTAAGTAGGTTTGTTCATCCTCTTCTATATTCATCCTCTCTTTCAAGGTCTCCAACATATAAATAATAAGTAGGTTGGTTCATCCTTTTCTATATTCCTCCTCTCTATCAAGGTCTCTTCATCTTTCATACCGATCATGTCTATTGTGATCTCCATCATCAACGCTTCTGCGACTTCTGCCATTGCATCAACTTTCGAGTTCTCTTTTGCTATCATATCTACCATGCACAACCATAGGATGCGCCAATTGCAGTATTGTTCGTGTTGTGTGCTTGTAGACTATCATGTGCTTTTGACTGTTGCAACATGCACATCCACGTTGAGCTTTCCATGCATTGTGTTGAAAGGTACTGCATGCATTTGAGAGACCAAAAGGCATTCGTTTGAATTGGTAGAGATAAGTGGATATCTTGAAAGCCTTGAGCGCGATCTGAAAAAATTCTATGGGCCTTTATACGCGAAGATTGAAGGTTTTTCTTTTATCAAAACTAGAGGTGGTAGTGAGGTTGTGTTGCGCATTTTCATATGCTCAGCAAAATAACGAATTAGACCATGCGTTGGCTGCCAGCTACACAGGATGCACCTCCCCCTGCCACCTACATAGGTCTGCAATGAGGGATGACTCAACGCATATGACTGCTCCTCGACTAGCCACTTTTATCTGATATTGCCAGGGATGTTGGCCACATGGTGAGCTTAACAATTGTTGAGGGTTGATTTACATTGGGCCGAACAATGAAGGAAAAGCACGTGAACTACTCAAGATCAGCGCTCAAAAAAAGGAAGTGATTAGGTACGCATCGCTCAACAGTGGATATTTTCCGCGCCGTTGGATTTGGGGGGAGGGCTATGACCTAGATCATGCCAAGTGGCCATTTGTGAGATCAAGAAACTCAAAACCAAGTAAATGGATTTTATATTTCATAGGAAAAACTCTTAACCATCTACTAACATGATATAGCGGAAGGGGGAGCCCTTTACACGTGTCGCAATCTGCAACCTGAAGGCTAAACTGTAAAACAAAAACAAGTCCCTTTGCACGCGATAAAGAGGGAGAGAGGGGGAGAGAGAGAGAGGCCGCCGAAGGCGGCTGGCTGTACTAGTGAAAAATAATTATTTGAGTCTCTCTCTCTCTCTCTCTCTCTCTCTTTGTGTGGCGATATCATCGTAGCTCTGTGGCTTGCTGCAGACCTTAGTATTTTCAAGCAATATTAACGTGGATGAACTTGAGTCTTAGGTGGTGCTATCTATACTATATATTAAGGAGACTGGTTTTCCAGTGCCACGTGTCAAAGTTTGCTGCATCTGGTGAGTTCCGGTTTATATGAGTGAGGGGGAGAGGGGAAGAGAGAGAGGCCGCCGAAGGCGGCCGACTGTACTAGTGTTGAGAAAAAGGCTCCAGATTGAGCACAAGTCTCTTATCTGAGAGGCATGAAAAGAACAAGTGATAAAATCACAAGGCCTGCCAAATTAAGGAAACTAATAAAGAACATGAAAGTGAAACAAAAAACTACTAGGATAGTAATCATATTGATCCATAGAGAAAGTGATTTATAGATAACATCATAAATGTTGACCGTGATGAAAGATTGAAGAGTATCAAAGTGGTGTTTTGATAGGATAAACACAAACATAATGTATGGAATCATGCCAGGCCTGATAAAACTTTCTTCTTGAGATGCAATTTTTTGAGTACCCTTTCATATGCTTTGTGTAATGCAATCAATTTATATAATTTTCCATATATATTGTTAACTTAAAGATATAAACACAAAAAATGATAGGCAATTTTGAGATTCTAGCATGTCAAATGACATGAGTTTTTTTTAAAGCACTTGTTTTGATAGGCAAAATAGCGCTTGACAAAAAAAAGCGTCAATTTTAGGCCTTGATCTAAGGCTAGATCCCACTTTAAAATCTCTACGGCTCTAAGCTTTAAAAAAAAACATAAGCATAGTGAATTGAATTAAAAAAACACCCTTAAGCTCTACACCCTAACTTTAGATCCCTATGCTCTACACCCCACTTTAAAAATTCTACATTTTTAAGCTCTAGAGCGTCTTTTACAAATTAAAACTGTAGATCCCTAAGTTGTAAATCTCACTTTAAAAGCTTTAAAGTTCTAAGTTAGTAATCCCTAAAACTCTAACGTCTCGGGGTGATCCTCCCTCTACCTGTGGATCCATGTAACATTTTCACTTTCTGTAATTCAAATTTTTACCTTCTAATTAAAAAAAATTCTAGTTCTTCATTGGATTAGCTTTAAAATCTCAAAAAAAATAATCTTTAAAGATTAAAGCTCTAAAGGATAAATTCCTTTCATAAAGTTTTAACCAACAAAAATGACAACTTTAGTTATTACCTAACCCTTGACAAAAAAAAAACGTCAATTTTAGGCCTTGATCTGAGGCTAGATCCCACTTTAAAATCTCTAGAGGCTAGATCCCACTTTAAAATCTCTACATCTCTAAGCTTTAAAAAAAAACATAAGCATACTGAATTGAATTAAAAAAGCACCCTTAAGCTCTACACCCTAAGCTTTAGATCCCTACGCTCTACACCCCACTTTAAAAATTCTACATTTTTAAACTCTAGAGCGCCTTTTACAAATTAAAACTATAGATCCCTAAGTTGTAAATCCCACTTTAAAAGCTTTAAAGTTCTAAGTTAGTAAGCCCTAAAACTCTAACGTCTCGAGATGACCCTCCCTCTACCTGTGGATCCATGTAACATTTTCACTTTCTTTAATTCAAATTTTTACCTTCTAATAAAAAAAACTCTAGTTCCTCATTGGATTAGCTTTAAAATCTCAAAAAAAAAAAACTTTAAAGATTAACGCTCTAAAGGATAAATTCCTTCCATAAAGTTTTAACAAAAAAAAAAAGACAACTTTAGTTATTACCTAACCCTTGACAAAAAAAAAGCGTTAATTTTAGGCCTTGATCTGAGGCTAGATCCCACTTTAAAATCTCTACATCTGTAAGCTTTAAAAAAAAACATAAACATAGTGAATTGAATTAAAAAAGCACCCTTAAGCTTTACACCTAAGCTTTAGATCCCTATGCTCTACACCCCACTTTAAAAATTCTACATTTTTTAAGCTCTAGTGCGTCTTTTACAAATTAAAACTGTAAATCGTTAAGTTGTAAATCCCACTTTAAAAGCTTTAAAGTTCTAAGTTAGTAAGTCCTAAAACTCTAACGTCTCGGGGTGACCCTCCCCCTATCTGTGATCCATGTAACATTTTCACTTTCTTTAATTCAAATTTTTATATTCTAATAAAAAAAAATTTAGTTCCTCATTGGATTAGGTTTAAAATCTCAAAAAAAAAACTTTAAAGATTAAGGCTCTAAAGGATAAATTCCTTCCATAAAGTTTTAACCAACAAAAATGACAACTTTAGCTATTACCTCAAGTTTCAACAGTGAATGAAATTTTCAAAATAAAAAGATGGGTAAAAGAACTTCTCAAATTTCAAAATGAAAAAGTAACTCTTGGGATTTGTGGAGTCTCTAACCTTTATCATTTAACATATAAGGTTGTCAACCTTTCATGCTTTCTAATGCATTGGGCAACACAAAATCTTTTCTTTGATATATGAGCGTTCATTTTATTTTTCAAAACTCAAAACATATCCATCATTAGATTTACACACTCTTCATTTCAATGAGTGCCCACTATCTTATTTTAACCAATCATCATTTTAAATCTATCAAAAAATACTTGAAAATACAACTCAATTTTATTTCTATTTTAGTCAGCAAAAAGAGAAGTGATCTCTATAGCCTTTGCCCTTTGGGTAGACCAAAAAGGGATCGCTTCTGCAACTAGTGGATGTGGCCGTTTTGAGTGACTATGTAGTACAAGCTACCTCTCCTACTACTGCCGTTAATGTCTTCACCTTGCTCATGGGTGCATGATCCTGTGATTGAGGATTTTAGTTGACCCACTATTATTGTTGCGCAACAGTCTACCGTCAATTGAAGCTATTGTTACGTCGAAGGTCTAGCTACAGTCTGTCGTTAATTGAATTAGCTATCGCTTTTGTTGCTGCAATCAACAACGGGTGATGGTGGAGGAGGTGATGAGGACGGCACACCTGCGTAAATGATTGGCAAACCACATCAGCTTTGGGTGGGAAGTAGAGAGAGAGAGAGAGAGAGAGAGAGAGAGAGAGAGAGAGCTCTGTGTGGTTTGATGTCGTGGATGGAGAGCTCCATAGCGACATTCGACTCACCACATAATCAATCATGCCGCTCTCTCTCGCTCTCGCGCTTCTCCTTCTCAGTCAGGCACACTAGATGTCTCTCTCTCTCTCTCTCTCTCTCTCTCTCTCTCTCTCTCTCTCTCACACACACACACACACACACACACACACACACACACACACACACACACACACGATAGTTTCGTACCACGTTAAAACTCTCTTCTTCTTTGGGGGGGGGCGGGGGGGGGGGGGGGGGGGGGGGGGGGGTTTCCCCCTCCACACTATCTCACACGGGCATGCTCAAATGGGATCGAAGGTTGCGGTGATCTTAGCCGTCAGATGCGCATTTGGTAAATTCAAGGTGTTTGGTAAATTCGGAGGAAAAAGTAAATTCGGGTAGGCTTGTAAATTCGGGTCGATCCGGGCCCCATGTCTTGAACCCCCAACCTCCCCACCACAAGCCATGTGCACTAACCACTACGCCCTCATGCGTACGTTGAAATATAGGGGATTTGAGTATGTCATATTGTAAATCTAGGTCGATTAGTAAATTCGGGGCAAATTTGTAAATTCGGGCAAACTTGTAAATTCGGGGCAACCTCAAATCCGACGGTCCATGATTGACGCGTCCCACCTTTTCCTCCTCCACCATTGATCCCATTTGACCATGCCCGTGTGATATAGTGATGAGGGGGGGGTTCTGTGTGTGTGCGCGCGCTAATAAAAAGAGGAAAATGGCATAATCTTTCTATCACCCAAGTGTGGAAGATTGGTTATGCCATTTCCCTCTTGAATAACATGTCTTGAGTTCAACTCCTCGTCGGCTAGATCTTTAAGGTCTCTTGGGATAGTTTCCTATGACGTGAAAACTCTCTTCTTCTAGGGTCTGTGTGTGTGTGCGTTAATAAAAAGAGGAAAATGGTATAACATTTCTATGACCCAAGTGTGGTAGATTGGTTATGCCATTTCCCTCTTGATCAACAGGTCTTGAGTTTAACTCCTCATCGGCTAGATCTTTAAGGTCTCTTGGGATAGTTTTTACGACGTTAAAACTCTCTTCTTCTTCTTCTTCTTCTTCTTTGTGTGTGTGCGAGCGCGTGCGCGCTTGTGAAGATTTTGAACTGTTTCTGCCTCTTGCTTGCGGTTCCATGTAGTCCAGAGCAAATTATTTCATACATGAGTGCAGGGTTCCTTTTTATATTTATATAGGAGCGTACAATGCTTTAAAAAAGCATGAAAATCTATATAAAAAACAATGTTTTTTATTTTTATTTTGAAGTGCAACGTGGGCACTTCTGTGCTTAAAGAGTAGAAAAAGAGCTTTTGGCTCAAACAATTGGACATCGGAGGAAAAAATGCATGATGTCCACTGCGAGTGTAAACAACATCCTTTAACACTCGCTCGCCTGTCCTCAACACTATATGGCACCGACACGTTCAAATGGGATCAAAGGTGGATGTGAAAATGGCGAGGCGCGTGCATTGTGCATCGTGCAATCGGGCGGCCCGAATTTACAAGATTGCACGGCTCGAATTTACAAAACTGTCCCGAATTTACAAATCGGCCCGTATTTACATATGTGGCATTGAAATGCCACATACTTCAGTGAATGCATGCGGGCATGGTGGTTAGAGCACATGCATCATACGGGGGAGTTCGGGGTTTCAAGGCTCAAGGTGCTGGCCCGAATTTACCAAATTTACTTTTTGCCCGAATTTACACAAAGCCCGAATTTTCAAAAATACATCTGACAGCCCGAATGACCCCCACCGTCGATCCCATTTGAAAATGCCCGGGCCAAATAGTGCGGAGGCTCGCCTCTGTCAAGTCTGATCGGAAAACGAGGGTGGAAGAAGGTCGCATGGCGTGCATAGTCTGAATGGGGCTTTATAAACTTATAAATTTTCTGTTTTGAGCTCCATTGAACATTCCATTTTTGGTTTAGCTTAGACTTAAGAATCTTATTAGATCCTCGGCAAACTGTTTTTAAAATTTTACCCAGCAAGGCACCATTGCTCAGGATCTAATAAGATTCTTAGAATCAAAATAGACAGAAATTTAAAGCACCATTGTGTGGGTCCGCCTTCAGGGCTTCAACTTGACATTTGTCCGTTGACTTGTGTTGAAGTCTGATGATCTGATCCTCTGTCGAGTCTAGCACCAGGGCCCAGGGTCCAGGCTCGAGTCGCTATCTGCCATCACTCTCTCTCTTTTGAGGATCTGGAGCCTGGACTTGACTGTTTAGGTAATGGCGTCTCTCCTCCTCTTTGCACTCGTTATCACCCTTTCCTGCACGACTACGTCTACGTCTACAACTAGTACAGCGATGATATTGCGGCCTCCGCCTGCCGGCAAGTGCCACCCGGCTGACCAGGCGGCGCTTCTGTCGCTGGCAGCCTCATACCACTTTCACAACTGGACGAATCGGCCGTCAAATGCAGCTGCCGCCGACTGTTGCAGCTAGCAGGGTGTCACCTGTGCCAACAGTACTACTGGCCCCGCCGCCGCCAACAACACTACTCACCGTGTCACAGCTATAAAGCTGGAGTGGGCAAGTCTGAGCGGTGATTTCCCGCCGCAGCTCTGCA
This sequence comes from Adiantum capillus-veneris, assembly GCF_014529385.1. Lineage (NCBI taxonomy): Eukaryota > Viridiplantae > Streptophyta > Polypodiopsida > Polypodiales > Pteridaceae > Adiantum > Adiantum capillus-veneris. The sequence goes on from NC_140950.1 coordinate 69,020,836, forward strand.
ACCTCACCGCCCTCCAAAGCCTGTCAGGGCCGCTGCCGCCCTGCCTCACCACTCATCTCCGCCGCCTACGCTCCCTCGACCTCGCCTTCAACTCCATCTCCACTTTGCCGGTTCCCTTTGATCTGCCCGTCCTCCACACTCTCGACCTCAGCTTCAACTTCCTCTCGTCCGAAGCCTCCCCGCTCACCCGCATCGCTGCCGGCGGCCTCCCCTCCCTCGCCATTCTCGACCTCACCGGCAACTTTCTCTCCGGCCCTCTACCGCCCTCCCTCTTCGACACCTCTCGCCTCTCCTCTCTCGCTATCCTCTACCTCACCCTCAACCAATTCTCCGACTCCCTCCCTCCCTTCCCCTCCAATTGCTCCACCTCCAACTTACTTGTCCTTTTTCTCTTCGGCTCCTTCGACCTCACAACCACCGGCAGCGGCGGCCCCATCCCGCCAACCATCTCTAACCTCTGCAACCTGCGAGTTCTTGTCGCTGCCTTCAGCGGGCTCTCTGGCTCTATTCCAGAGACCCTCTACACGCGTCCTTTCATCCAATACCTCGACCTTTCGGGCAACAACCTGGAAGGAAGCATCTCTCCTAGCATCCGCAACCTTCACGCGCTACAGTATCTCGGCCTCTCAGGCAATTCTCTATCTGTCACCCTACCTCCCCAGCTGGGCTCCCTTGCAAACCTCTCCGAGCTTGAGCTTGCGCACAACCACTTTGGTCCAGCCCCCTTCCCACCCTTCTTGGGAAACCTCTCCCAGCTTCAGAACCTCGACCTCTCGGGCAACTTCTTCAATAGCACCATCCCGCCTGAATGGGAAAACCTCACTCATATGCGCACCTTCAAAATCTCGGGAAATACCCTCTCTGCCACTTCCGCCCTCCCGAGTTGGCTTTTCTGCAAGAATTAGAGCTCCGCTTCAGATTGAGCTCCGCCCACTTCAACTGTGAGAAGCTCAAGCTCATAAACAGCACCATCAGATACCTTGACATTTCTGACAATCATCTCACCTCCTCCTCCCTTATCCTCGAATGCTTAAGCCAAGTCCGCTTCCCATCCTTATCACACCTAAATCTCTCACAGAACCCCCTTCACTCCCCTCTGAATCCATCTGCTGTGTTGCTCACTCCCTCTCTTAGCCATTTGGATATAAGCTGGTGTGGATTGTCGGGTCGATTAACCAATAGTTTCTTGTCCATTGCCATAGGTACCCTCTCTTCCCTAACCCTCTCACACAATCAGCTGCAAGGAAAGCTGCCATCACTACTTCCGACTTATGGAGGCTGGACAGATATAGATCTCTCCCACAACTTCTTCACAGGTATAAACACGCAGGAAGCTGTTGTTGAGAAAATCAACCAGACAAGCCGCCAAGTACAACTCGGCCAACTTCTCTTATCCAACAATAGGCTCAAAGGTGATCTTGGAGAGTTTCTGGCAAAGTTTGTGGCTTTAAGCGTCGATGGCTGCCCAATACATTTCGAAATGCTGGATGTGTCCGACAATGACTTCACAGGAACCGTGCCCCCTTTTGTTGCCAACTGTAGTGGTCTTCACAGGATCAAAATGGGCAACAATCACCTCAGAGGGCAGATTCCTGCTGAATTGGGTTTGCTTTCTGGGCTGAGAACACTGTCCTTGCACCAAAATCAGCTGGAGGGAAGCATCCCCTCTACTCTCTCCAACTGTACCTCTCTTGAAGTCTTGGATTTGAGTCATAATAGATTGGATGGTGATGTCGAACAGGTGCTCTTCAGCTCACAAAACCTCCCCTCTTTGCGTGTTTTGCTGCTCAGCTACAACCGCCTCACAGGCATCATTCCTGCCTCTGATTGGTTTCTCCAATAACCGGCTGGTTGGAGTCATTCCCCCCCACCTTCAACTCCCTGCTTTCAAGAAGTTGGCAGATTCCCCATCGTCCAAACAACTAAGTACCACAAAGGGTACCCTTTTCGAAGACGACATCACTCTCGTTGTCAAGGGAGTAGAGACCCATTACACCTACATCCTGAACATCCTCACATCAATAGATTTATCTGGAAATGTGCTTTCAGGACCTATTCCCCCGCAACTTGGCAAATTGACGGGCCTTGTCTACCTCAATCTATCCAGAAACAATCTATCAGGCTCCATACCTGCAGAGCTCTCCAAGCTTCAGGCGTTAGAGTCACTTGATTTCTCTTTCAACAAGCTTACAGGATCTATACCCGCAGAGCTGGGAAGCTTAAGTACGCTTGCCACGTTCAATGTTTCCTTCAATGAGGGGCTCTCAGGAGAGATACCACCAGGAACACAGCTACAAGATCAGAGCAGCTTTTTAGGAGACGACAAGCTATTTGGCTTTCCCAAGCCTGATCCCTGCGCGAACAACAAAGGCATTGCCGATGATGGCCTATTCATCATCGGCAGCGTTTTGCAGAATGGGTGCAAAGATGGGCATCTGTGCCAGGATTGCTGTTGGGTTTCATTGTTGGTTTTGGCTGCACCATCTTTGTGCTTCATGCAAACTGGCGATCATGCAAGTAGATGTTGAGTTTAATCCCTAAGCCATCATGCGCAGAAAATGAAACGGGATAATGGCGATTTCATGAGATTTTAGCATGTACATGTTAGAAAGCTTAGGACACGAGACATGCTCACCGAGTGTTTTTCTAATTCTTTAGTTGTCAATTATGCAGATTACTCTCACTGAACATGTGCTTCAAGTGTATGCCTTCTAATTCTTTAGTTGTCAATTATGCAGATTACACTCACTGAACATGTGCTTCAAGCTTATGCCAAATCCTCTAAGTAATCTTTTGGTTATAAGGGAAACTTCTAGGGGCACCTGTCTTGGACCTCAGCATAGTGGCCTTACTGGTTCAAGGCCATGTGGGCTTACTCTTTATCCAGCAATCATGCTCTTTTACTCTGGCTCATCCTACCCAAATGTCTGGATAGCCATAAAGCCAAAAGGATTGGCCTCAGTTATTTTATGCTTGCCATGGAAACAGAGAAATTGCTAGTCTAGGGCTATTGGAGAGCTTCATCCATCATCACCCCTTCCCTAGGAAAGAAGTTCTTTTGGGGAATGCCATGGGCGGTCCCACAAGAAGTTTTGGACAAATTCTCACAATAATTTCCACGTTGTGACTTACCTCAACATCATGAGCTTCTGTGAGAGAGGCACCGCATACCTAGCTAGGTATGTGGAGCCTCTCGAGCAGAAGCTCATGATGTTATCATTGTATGAAAAACACTGGAAAAGACTCCGTTTTCCTACATGAGAAAATTTCTAAATCTTCTTGTGTCCACGGACATACTCTTCTGGCATGCAGTGAGCGAGGCAATTTGGTCTGAGAGGAATTCTGTACTTTTCTTCCTAGTCTCTTCAAGCAGCAGATACTGTAAGTAATTGGCTATTTTGAATCTACCATTTCCTACTGGTCAAGCCAATGAGGATATTCCCGTTTCTTAGGTACCATCTTCTCCTAGTTGGCAAACTTGGCTTTCTCAAAAAAGACAGAGATCCTCCTGTTCATGCTGTCTTTAGGTTTTTGTCTACATCTCCTTTGTTAAGGACTCTGGTAGTTTTCTTATTCTTTAATTTGAGTTGGGTATGCCCCTTTCCATCCATAAGAGGCCCATGTATCTCTTTTCAAATCTCATTGTTTTTGATGCTTTTCGTGTTTCACTACAGAAGAAAAGCCGAATGTGTTATGTTGATTGTAAGTTTAAAAGGTAATTTAAAACCTTAAACATATTTTAAGGTAATTAATTATTATATACTGCCGTTTTTTTTTGCAAGAAAAAGATCCTTCCATTAGTTAATATACTGTTCAAAGGCTACAAAACCACCTTTGCAAGAGAGGGCTACAACAGAAACATGGGGAGACTCTCCCAATGAGGAAACAAAGTATGTACGATGAGGGCTAGATGACGAGATGGGAAGAGGAAAGAGCCATACTGGTGGTCGGTAGTGCCATCTAGGCACGCCTTGAACCATGGTGAAGAAAGGTCCTGGGTGCCAAAGTTGCAAAAAAGCCTCTCGGTGCTCCTGCTCCCGCATGCGGTCGGAGCTGCCCTGAAGTCCCTCAAACTGACCCTTGAGTGTATGAACCAGCTCCAGCCAAATGTCACGAACAGTCTCTGTCAGTGGGACATGGCGAGCCTCCAAGATCCGAAAGCAGCGGGCTTGCCAGATGAACCAAAGTGTCAGGCCGCAGACGAGCTCCCAACACCACTCTCTATCACTGCACCACTCTTGGGGGATGAGCTCTGTGGCAGGCTGGAGTGTAGGTCGATCCCCTGAATTACTATCATCCTACTAGTGGAAGCCGGTTCAAAATGGAGCGCAGGGCCTGTTGGGATTAAAGCCCAAGTGGCCTCTTATGCGGATATGGCCGGCCGGCCGCCTAACTCACTTACCTCTAACTCTTTGTATATACTAACTTATACTTTGTGAATACTAAGGAATTGGGAGATAACCCTTCTAACAGTTCTCTGCGTACTGTACTGTGTAAGCTCACTGTGTGTGTGTGTGTGAGAGAGTTGACCCACGCTTCGCTCCGCGACTTCAATTGGTATCAGAGCCTTGGTTCAGTGCGGATTTGCGCAATCGCGCGCGCACTTTTCCGGCAGATTCTGGATTCGGAGTTCGAAAATTCACACTCGGCGTTCCGGGAGCGTTTCCATCAGGCGACCTGTGGTTTTACCTCCCCTTCGAAGCCGCTTATGCCCTCAGAATTTCGTTCTGAGCACTACAGCAGAAGATAGATTTCAACCGCAAAGAAATCCGTCTTGTGTAGATTGGCAAGCAGGAGGTGGTCGACATCAATATCGACATCGACATACATCACTTATTCGTCTTCAGAGCATCATCTATAGACCAGGTACACATATATATCATCAGATATATATATTGCAGTCTGCATTGCTACTTCTTGTGCTTGCCAGGTTCCAGGGGAGGTGTGGCCATACGACGGCTTGACACCAATGGCATGTATTGCAGATTGATGTACTGTGATTGTGGGTCTGCTAGTTGTGAGTCACGCTAGCAGACAGACCGCCGCAGCGGTCATAGGACAGTGATTGGTCTATTATAGGATGTATGATAGTTCTGGGCAGTTTGCTGAGCCATCTGAGAGGGTCGTGTGTGAGGTTTTTTGAAGCCAAGCACTGGGGGCTGGGTTACCCAGTGTGAGGTGGATTAGGTTGCTGGAGTTCCCCTCTACACGCATCCTCTTCGATGACTTTTATCGCTTAGGATGTATGACTTTGTGTAGACACTGGATTGCATCTTATGCGTCAGGCCATTGAGGCATTGCTCAGGGTTCAGTCTTGAGACAGATACAGGTTCTGTCATTGCCCAGAGAGGAGACAATGTATGCTTACAGGATTTGTCGCTGGTCAGCTATTTATGATTGTTTTTTGAGCTATCTTTTGGTTCCCAGAGCTCAGTTTACAGGGGAGACTCTGTCAAAAATTTTCAAAATACTGACAGTTCCTGAGGAGAGGTGTTCAGCTTGTTGATTACAGCTTGTTTACTGTGTACAGAGGCCAGTTTACAGGGGAAACTCTGCCGGATTTTTCTCAGGAGTAAACAGTTTGGCAGATATGGCATCTTCTCAAAGTGAGACTCTTTACAACATAAAGAAGCTGGATGGCACAAACTTTCCATTCTGGAAGAAGCAGATTTGGCAGGTTTTGGTGCAGAAAAAACAAGTGAAGCCACTGAAGCTCAAAGGGGAGAGACCAGAATTTATGGCTGAAGATGAGTGGGAAGATCTTGACGAGTTAGCTTGTTCCACAATCATGCTGACACTGGCAAAAAATGTTTACTTCAACGTAGCAGAAGAGACTACAGCGTATGGCGTATGGCAAAAGCTATGTGATATGTACGAGAAACAAAGTGCTGCTTCTCAGATTTAGTGGCTCAAGAAATTGGTGGATTTTAAGATGAAGGAAGGGACAGCCATGTCAAATCATCTGAATGAATTTCACTCAATTTTCAGCCAGTTAACAGCACAGGAGATAGTCTTTCCAGATTCAGTGAAGGCTATGTTTCTCTTAATCACTTTGCCAGACAGTTGGGATACTTTTCGTACAGCGTTAAGTAATTCTGTCGCGCCAGAAGGTCTTACAAGTGCCAATGTAGAAGGCAGCTTGCTCACAGAGGAAGTGAACAGGAAGAACATTGACAAAGGCAAAGGCAATAGTGCTTTGGTCGTTCGAGGGAGACAACAGTTTAAAGAGAAGAAGGGTAAGAAGGCACAAAACCGGAGTAAGTCTCGTGATTCGAAGTCAAAGGATGACATAGAATGCTACCATTGTGGCAAGAAGGGTCACATGAAGCGAAACTGTACGAAGTGGAAACAAGAAAAAGGAAAAACAAAGAGTTCTGAGCAAGATGAAAAGAAGAGTTCAATGAAGATTGAAGAGGTGAATGTCACAGGATTTGGTTCAGACAGTGATTCTGGTATAGCAGCTGGTGACATCTTCCTTACAAGCAATCTTGTAAGGAAGATGTCACCAGCTGCTATACCAGAATCACTGTCTGAACCAGATCCTGTGACATTCACCTCTATTGCTTGTAAGGAAGATGTCACCAGCTGCTATACCAGAATCACTGTCTGAACCAGATCCTGTGACATTCACCTCTTCAATCTTCACTGAACTCTTCTTTTCACTGAACACTGTCTGAACCAGATCCTGTGACATTCACCTCTTCAATCTTGATTCTGTTTTCTTGACTGCAGAGGATGGACATGCTATGAGTGATTGGATTATCGACTCAGGGGCATCTTTACATGTTTCTCCGCACAAAGAGTGGTTTACATCATATGTGGCTACTAAAGATTATGTCAGACTTGGCAATGAGCAGGTTTGTGACATACTTGGAGTGGGAGATGTGCAGTTGAAGTTTCAGAATGGCTCTTCTTTATGGCTCAAGAATGTCAGACATGTTCCAGCAATCCGAAAGAGCTTGATTAGTACAGGGAAGTTGGATGATGCGGGTTATGTGACAGTTTTTGGGAACAGCGCTTGGAAGATCTCCAAAGGTTCAATGACTGTAGCACATGGTAGCAAGTCAGGAACTCTGTACACTTTACATGTTTCAGAGGTTAAAAACCATGTAATTAATGTGATTGAGCAGCCAAGTGTGTCACTGTGGCATCGTAGGTTGGGACATATGTCAAAAAGAGGAATGGAAATACTTTCTCATTATGGTTATTTGCCTGGCTTTTCATTTCAAGATTTCGAGTTTTGTGAGCATTGTGTTTATGGTAAGCAAACACAGGAACCGCACAGATCAAAGAGGAATCGTAGGGACGAACGGTTAGCTCTTGTACACAGTGACCTATGCGGACCAATGCCTAGTTTGTCACTAGGGGGAGCAGCGTACTTTTGTACATTCATAGATGACTATTCTCGCAAAGTATGGGTTTACTTCTTGAAGCACAAGGATGAGGTGCTCAAGGTCTTTAAGACATTCTTGCAGCTGGTGGAGAATCAGAGTGGTCAGAAGCTGAAGTGCTTGAGAACTGACAATGGTGGAGAGTACGTTTCCAAAGCTTTTCAAGACTTTTGTGAAGCAAAAGGGATTAAGCGGGAACTTACTGCACCATATAATCCTTCACAGAATGGGGTTGCAGAACGTATGAATAGGACCATACAAGAGAAGGTCAGAAGCATGTTGTCAAATGCTGAGTTGCCTGATGGATTTTGGGCGGAAGCAGTGGCTACAGCAGTCCATTTGATCAACAGGTCTCCTAGTAGGGTTTTGGATAAGAGTGCAGTGGCTGAGATGCTATGGACAGGCAAGGCACCTTCGTATAAGCATCTCAGAGTCTTTGGTTGTGAAACTTATAGCCATATTCCTAAGGAGTTTAGAAATAAGTTAGAACCAAAGAGCAAGAAGTGTATATTTCTTGGCTACGGAGAATCGGGCGAGATGGGTTACCGGCTTTGGGATCCTGAGTCCAGAAAGCTTATTCGTAGCAATGATGTGCATTTCAATGAAGCCAAGTTTCACGCTAAGCCAGAGAAGACAGAGGAGATCAGAAGAGTTGTCTTCAGGGAAGATGGACCTAGTGCTAGCACATCAAGACAGCATGGTCAGGCTCAGGAACAGCCTACAGTGGCTAGAGAGGCAGAATCAGTTGTGGTGAGACGTTCTGAGCGTGTCTCCCAACCACCTGATCGTTATGTGCCATCTCTAAATTATGTCATGCTCACAGATTGCGGAGAACCATCTTGTTACAAGGAAGCATTACAAGTGGTTGACTCGAAAAAATGGCAGTTGGCCATGCAGTCAGAGATGACAGCTCTGCATAAAAACCAGACATGGAAGTTGGTTAAATTACCACAAGGCAAAAAGGCTCTACCTTGTAAATGGGTTTACAGGTATAAGATCACCGCTCATGATAGTCAGCCAAAGTACAAAGCAAGGCTTGTTGCCAAGGGCTTTAAGCAAGAACAAGGCATTGACTTTGATGAAGTCTTCTCTCCAGTGGTCAAGATGACTACATTGAGATGCTTTCTTGCATTGGTTGCTATATTGGATTTGGTGTTGCACCAAATGGATGTCAAGACAGCGTTCTTGCATGGTGATTTAGATGTGGAAATTTACATGCAGCAGCCAGAAGGGTTTGTTGAGAAAGGCATGGAACATTTGGTATGCCAGTTGTTAAAGAGTCTTTATGGCTTAAAACAATCACCGAGGGCATGGTACCATAAGTTCCACCAGTTTATGCTTTCTCAAGGCTACAAACGTAGTGAGTTCGATCACTGTCTATATACAAAGAAGGCTAAGGATGGCAGTTGGCTGATCCTTATTTTGTATGTGGATGACATGTTGATTGCTGGCAAACACTTGGAAGAAATTTCAGCTTTGAAGTCAAAGATGGCAAAATCGTTTGACATGAAAGACATGGGTGAGGCAAGTCATATACTTGGTATGCGCATTGAGAGAGACAGATCAAAGAAGTTGATTTGGTTATCTCAAACAGAGTATATTGACAAGGTTTTGCAACGTTTCAATATGGAGAAGGGAAAGGCATTGAGTGTTCCATTGCCACCATATGTGAAACTTAGCAAACAAGATTGTCCTGTGTCTGAGGAAGAAAAGACTGAAATGGATAAGATTCCATATGCGTCTGCAGTGGGTAGTTTGATGTATGCAATGATTGCTACACGTCCGGATATTGCATTTGTAGTGGGAGTGGTTAGCAGATATATGTCAAATCCCGGCAAGAAACATTGGGAGGCAGTGAAAGGTATCATGAGATACTTAAAACATACAAAGAGTATGCGCATATGCTATGGTAGTCAGGATTTGAGTGTCAGAGGATACACTGACTCAGATTATGCAGGAGACTTGGATAAGAGGAGATCTACATCAGGCTATGTCTTTACATTGGCTGGAGGTGCCATATCATGGCGATCTCGATTACAAGATTGTGTTACGCAGTCTACTACAGAAGCTGAGTATGTTGCAGCAAATGAGGCATGCAAAGAAGCTATTTGGCTTGGTAGATTGGTTGCAGACTTGGGAATCAAAGTAGATATGCCAGAGTTATATTGTGATAGTCAAAGTGCTATACAATTGGCAAAGAATCCAGTGTTCCATTCGAAGACTAAGCATATTGATGTCAAATATCACTTCATTAGGGAAGTACTTGAAGACAAGCAGATACAACTGCTGAAGATCCACACCAAGGACAATCCTGCTGATCTACTCACAAAGGGACTTCCAGGAGAGGGCTTTGTGCATTGTCATGAGTTATTGGGCATTGGATAGATGGCAGCCATGTAAATCTTTGTACATTTATGTTCATAGATTTACAGTTACTTAAAGTGCCACATTGGACTTTAAGTGGGAGGTTGTTGGGATTAAAGCCCAAGTGGCCTCTTATGCGGATATGGCCGGCCGGCCGCCTAACTCACTTACCTCTAACTCTTTGTATATACTAACTTATACTTTGTGAATACTAAGGAATTGGGAGATAACCCTTCTAACAGTTCTCTGCGTACTGTACTGTGTAAGCTCACTGTGTGTGTGTGTGTGTGAGAGAGTCGACTCACGCTCCGCTCCGCGACTTCAGGGCCCATGAGAGAGGAGCAGGCTGCAACACACCAAGTGTACTGCTGAGCTGTGGAGAGAGCTGGAATCAGCCGAAGAACTTGAAGCCAAACAGTGACGCTGACTCTCCAGTGGATGGCCACAGGCTGCACATGCTGTCGAGAAGCTACTATGTACCAGCCAACTCCCAACTCCCAACTCCCAATTACTGTAGCCCTGCGTTCAACTAGCCATTGGAACATAGTAACCTGCCTTGGCTGTCTGCTGTCCTATAGGCATTGCTAGAACCCTGCCAAGAACTCGACTGTGAGACCCTCCTCCTGCCAATGAAGTGCTCTATGCTGCCGGTATATGTCGCCCTAGCAGGCGAGCTCGAAAAAGGGGATCCCTGGATGATCGGTTGAGGAGAAAGGATCCCGCCATAACCACTCACCCTGGTCTAGCTGCACTCGTACTAGAGGGCGGCTCTCCCAAGCCCAAAGCTGCCAGTGTCGTGACTCAAGATCTGTTGGGCCAGGATCTATGACACAAGTCCTCCCACAAATTCCACAACTCCGATCCTCTGAAAATAGCACTATGCAACCTGTGGTGCCTCAAGTGAGACTCTGTGTAGATGACACTCTCCCTGAACCTCAAACCATGTGGGTACTAACTACGAGCATGCGAGCAGGCCCTAACTGCCATAAGGATCTCCAAACGCGTGAAGACCCCCATCAACCTATGAGCTGCTGCCTCAAAAAGGATATGCACCTCAGCAGGTATAGCCTCTGTAATATCTTGACACATGCTCTGTACCCCCCTCATGCCTCGTAACGGGATGCTCTGTACCTCCTCGAAAAGGCCTGAAAACTGTAGCCAGTCGTCGAGAGTGCGGGCTAGACCCTCTGCCATGGGACCCTAAGAAACATGAGGCCTGCTATCAACCAAGTGGCCTCTGTGTGTGTGCTAACCATGAGGTTCCAAACAAGAGACTGCCTCAAACGCTCCTCCATGCAAGTGGATTGGTGCTGCTCCAACCACTCCTTCAAGACCTAAGGAGAACTCACAACGTCTCTTCTCAATCGTGATCAGCTCCGGTTGCACCTGTTGCATCTGCTCCTCATACCGAGGACTGTCTGAGTGGCGCTCCTGCATCTGCTGTATGGAAGCAATGCCTCGTCTGAGACGCTTCTCCTCCTCCTTGGCTGCAGCCAAGCGAGCTGCAATCTCTTGGAGGAAGAAGTGACTAAGCTCAGCAAGTTTAGTGGCCACTCTACTAGCAGGGGTGTATTGAGTGTCCAAGCTCTCGGTCCAAAGTGTCACCACCCGCCCTCTGAGCTCTGTATCCAGAAGAATCCTCCCGAGGATGTGTAGCATCGTACTCCCACTCCCACTCCCCTGTCTATCTGTCAAAGTAAGAATCACTGGAGCATGATGTGAAAATGTGGTCCCTGCTAAAATGCAAACAGATCCCCCCATGTCACATATACGGTTACTGGCGTAGAAGCAATCTTTCTCAGACAGACTCACTCCTCCTACTTTGCGGTCAGAGCGAGAGAAGCATAATTTGTCAGGGGGCTGCACAAAACCTGCATGCTGCCAAACATCTGAAATCCTCAAAGTCTTACAAAAGCGCTCCCAAGATGCCAACTCAGCCCCGTGCACAGTAGCATGGCTACAGTCAATCCTATCAGAGGGATCCTCCAACATGTTGAAGTCTCCCCCGACACACGACTGCTCTGCATGTGGCAACAACTTTACAATATGCGACCAAAACTAAGCTCACGCACTAGCCACATTGCATGCATAAATGTTCAAGAAGCCCATCAAGCAACCATGAACCTGCATAGTAATCCATTCGGTTCTACCTGGTACAATAATACCTCTGCCCACAATAGCCTGCTGCCATGAGTCCGCAATAGTTATACATACATCTCCTTGGATGCCCCCAGGCCCAAAAGCAGCTGACGAAAAGGTTTCATAGAGGCCATGTAAAATATGCCCACATCGTCGAATGCAGCTCTCATACAGATGGTGCTCCTGAAGCATAAGAACATCAATCATACCATCCACAAGGCATCTCTGTAGTTCCTGATGCAAGTGACCCCTCTGACATTGAAACTGAGGCCCGCCTAAACCTTTCACATTCCATGAGACAATCCTCACGGGATCAGAGAGAAAAGACCGATGTTGCTACAACAACCAACCTCGCTATCTTCGAGGTCGCCTTGGATGAGAGTAATCCGCATCCGAGGATCTTTAGATAGGTGTGTCTTGAAGAGTGTGTGTGTGTGTGTAGCATTGAGAAGAGAGAAGAAGAGATGAGACACAGGTTTGGGTGGACTCCAAAACACAATAGTGTTAGGGTTATAAGTCCTTATTCTTTTATGTAGAATGAATGGTCAGTGAGTTTCCGGTTAGTCTCCGGCCGCCCAACACTCAGACGTGGCACATTGGGCTTTACCACCCCAACAACCTCCCACTTAAAGGACAATGACAATGTGCCTTTAAGCTGGGGTGACAATGTATATATACATACAATACAAGTAGACAATGACCATAATCATCTACCCAATGCACATGAGTGTCCAACAATGTGCAAACCGCTCTGAAGGTAAGCCCTTTGTTAGAAGATCAGCAAGATTGTCAGTGGTGTGAATCTTGGCAAGCTGCAATCGCTCGTCCTCAAGCACCTCATGAATGAAGTAATACTTCACATCCACATGCTTTGTATTTGCATGAAACACTGGATTCTTTGCCAATTGTATAGAACTTTGGCTATCACAATGTAACATAGGCATCTCAGCATTGATTCCCAAGTCTCCCACCAGCCGACCAAGCCATATAGCTTCCTTGCAAGCTTCTGAAGCTGTAATATATTCAGCCTCTGTAGTAGACAAGGTAACACAATCTTGTAAACGAGATCGCCATGAAAGTGCACCTCCAATGAATTCAAAAATATAGCCTGAAGTGGACCTTCTCTTGTCCAAGTCTCCTGCATAATCTGCATCCGTGTAACCCATTACACATGCTTCCTTTCTTCCAAAGCAAATGCACATGTCTTTTGTACCATTCAAATATCGCATAACCCCTTTCACTGCCTCCCAATGTCTCTTGCCTTGGATTTGACATATATCTTCTAACAACTCCCACTGCAAAAGCAATATCAGGACGTGTAGCAATCATAGCATATATCAAACTCGACCCAACTGCAGATGAATAAGGCACTTGTGCCATTTCAGCCTTTTCCTCTTCAGACTTAGGGCAATCATTTTTAGAAAGTTTCACATATGGAGGCAATGGAGTACTCAATGCCTTGCCCTTCTCCATACTGAAACGCTTGAGCACTTTAGCAATGTACTCTGATTGAGACAAATAGACCAATTTCTTGCATCTGTCTTGCTTAATGCGCATGCCAAGGATATGGCTTGCTTTACCCATGTATTTCGTTTCAAAGTTAACATGTAGCTCTACCTTCAAGGTTGAAATCTCATCCCTGCATTTCTCGGCAATTAACATATCATCCATATAAAGGACCAAAATCAGCAAACTACCATCTTTAGCTCGCTTAGTGTAGAGGCAATGGTCCATATCGCTACATCTGTAGCCTTGAGAGAGCATGAACGAATAGAATTTACGATACCACTCCCTTGATGACTGTTTTAGACCGGAAAGAGTCTTTTCTAACTGACACACCAAGTCTTCATTGCCCTTCTCAACAAAACCTTCTGACTGCTGCATATAAACTTCTTCTTGAAGATCACCACGCAAGAACGCCGTCTTGACATCCCTCTGATCAAGTTCCATGTCGTCTTTAGCAACCAATGCAAGTACACACCGCAGAGTAGTCACCTTGAGAACCAGAGAAAAGATCTCATCAAAATCAATACCGTGCTGCTGCTTAAATCCTTTAGCAACAAGCCATGCCTTGTACTTGGGTTTATTATCATGAGGTGTAATTTTCTACTTGTACACCCATTTGCATGGTAATGCCTTTTTACCTTTAAGCAACCGAACCAACTTCCAAGTTTGATTCTTATGCAACGAGTCCATTTCTGATTGCATAGCTTTCTCCCACTTTGCCTTGTCATCCATTGACATGGCTTTCTTATAGCAGGAAGGCTCTCCGCAATCTATCAACATAATGTAGTCCAATGAGGGAGTAAATATATCAGGAGGCCTTGAAACTCTTGCAGAACTTTTAATAACTGCTTGAGCCGGTTGTCCCTCATCAACATCTTGTACTACAGGAGGATTCTCTCCTTGTTGTCTGACATTAGGCACTTCAGCCCTATTGTGGACAACTCCATCTTCTTGGAAGATAACTCTCCTGGTCTCTATTGTATGCACAGGCTTCTTATATATCTTTTCTTCATTGAAGTATATGTCATTGCTTCGAACTATATTTTTAGCTTCAGGATCCCATAACCAAAATCCCATCTCGCCAGGATTGCCATAGCCAAGAAATATGCATTTCTTTGACTTAGGAGCCAACTTGCTTCCAAACTCCTTTGGAACATGGCAATATTCTTCACAGCCAAAGACACTAAGATGCTTGTAAGAAGGTGGCTTCCCAGACCAAAGCTCTTCAGGTACCTTCTCATCTAAAGCCTTGTTAGGAGATCTATTAATAAGATGGACAGCAGTTGCTAACGCTTCTGCCCAAAATCCATTAGGCAACCTTGCATTAGACAACATGCTACATAACTTCTCTTGTATGGTATGGTTCATCCTCTTAGCAACACCATTTTGTGGAGGGTTATATGGAGCAGTCAACTCTCTTTTGATGCCTTTGGAATCACAAAAATTTTGAAAGGCTTTACCGACATACTCAACACCATTGTTTGACCTCAAGCACTTGACTTTCTTACCAGACTGATTCTCCATTAATGCCACAAAATTCTAAAATTTTGAAATAACTTCATCCTTCTTCCTGAGAGGATATACCCACACTTTCCTTTAGAAGTCATCAATGAATGTAACAAAGTACAATGAACCTCCCATAGATACGTTAGGCATAGGTCCACACACATCCCTATGCACTAACTCTAATGGCTCACTTTTCTAAGTGCTTCCCCTTTTGTGTGGTGACTGTGTTTGTTTACCATAAATACAATGCTCACAAATTGAAAGGTCTGAGAAATTGAAGCCATGAACATAACCAAAACGTGACAAGATTTTCATTCTCTTTTGAGACATATGTCCTAACAGGCAATACCACAAAGAAACACTTGGCTTCTCCGTTACACAAATTACATGGTTTTTAACGTTGGATACATGTAGCATGTACAAAGTCTCAGACATTGAACCATGTGCTACCACTAAAGAACCTTTGGTGATCTTTCACGAACTATCACCAAATGTGCAGTAATATCCTGCGTTAACCAATTGTCCTGTACTAATCAAGATTTTGGTACGCTTCGACACATGTCTCACATTCTTGAGCATGAATGAAGAACCATTGTGAAATTTCAGCTGCACATCATCAACACCAATTATGTCGCAAGCAAAATCATTGCCAAGACGAACATGACCTTTACGGCCTGCATCATATGTATTGAACCACTCTCTGTGAGGAGTCACATGAAACGATGCACCTAAGTCAATAACCTAATCCTGTAAAGCATAGTCATGAGTGGCAACCAAAAATGTTGAATCCATGGCAAATGTAAGATAAATGTCTCCATCAGAATCTTCAACATTGTTGATCTCTTCAATCTTTATTCTGCCTTCCCTAGTGTTGCCTTCTTCCTGCTTCTTGTCTTTACCTTTTTGTTGTTTCCACTTTCGACGGTCTTTCTTCATATGACCCTTTTTGTGACAATGATAGCACTCAATGTCTTTTCGGCCACGAGATTTTCCTCTCTGATTTTGCTTGCCCTTTTCTTGTGATCGACCACGAATAATGAGAGCATTGCTAGTACCACGAGAAGTATTAAGATTCTTCCTCTTCAGTAAGCAAACTGCCCTCAACATCAGCACTTGTTAAACCATCAGGAGGTGCTGAGTTACTTATGGCTGTGCGAAAAGTATTTGGCAACGTAACTAGCAAGAACATTGCTGTGACCGAATTATCAAAATTGACTCCCTGCGCAGAAAGCTGACTGAAAATTGTGTTGAACTCATTGAGATGGTTTCACATGGGTGTGCCCTCATCCATCTTCAAATCAACTAACTTTTTCAACCAATAAACTTGTGATTTTGCACTTTGCTTCTCATACAGGTCACATAACTTCTTTCACAACTCATAGCTAGTCTTTTCCATGTTCACATTGAAGTACACATTCTTTGACAAAGTCAGCATGATGGTGGACCTGGCAAGATCATCCAACTCCTGCCAATCATACTCATCCATATCCTCAAGCTTTATCCCCTTCATCTTTATTGGCTGGATCTCCTTCTTCTGTACTAAGACATTGTAAATTTGTTCCTTCCAAAATGGGAAGTTAGTGCCATCTAACTTCTCAATGTTGAAAAAAGAGTTCTCCGATGATTTCAGCCTAGCGTTTGCAAATTCCGGCGGGCAGATAAGCCCAAGCACATCAACGTTTTCAGTTTTCAGCACTTAGACACCGCAGATTCAGCCCTTAGCCTCAGAGATCTCACCTACCCGCAACAAATCCTCATTGTACTGTCGAGTCAGCGAGCGTTTTAATTCAGCCCGCTATCCGTAGATTTCAACATCTACGTTTTCAACGCATCGTCACCATCATTGACCTCGCCGACACAGTGTCAATATTCAGCAGAAAGTCAGAAGTTTACAGATTTCGGATTTTCATCCCTAGCGTTTTCAGATTTCAGCCCTTCCTCATCGTGGTCATCATTGTCAGCAAGTCCATTGCATCTAGACCATTGTATCAAATTTGTGCAATCAATAGCATAGACCTCTCTCGCCATAGAGAGGGGGACTCTTTGAGGAGGGTCTGAGAATGGTTTGGTGTCGTATTCTTCTCTCTCTCTCTCTCTCTCAGTACCTTCATTCACAGTAGCATTCCCTTAGTTTGTGATCATTGCACTTTCTCACTAAAGGAGTGGAAGGCTCTCCCTTCCGTAAGTAAAAGGAACCCTTGAGCACAGTCCGGAGCACTCATCTTAAACAAAGTCAACATTCACTTCTGCTGCACCTTACATTGGTATTAGAGCTTTGGCAGTGTTCTGTATCACTCAAGGAAAGAACCACAAGAAATTTTTTGCTTGTTGCGGTCGTACGTAACCCAAGTCCACTTGGACGTGTCAATTCCTAATCGTGTTTTGAAGAGTGACAGGTAACCCTAGAAAGAAGGGCCTGTCTAGCCTCTCCTTGTTCCTCTTTTTACTCATTGAGAGTGGACCATGCACTTAAGGCCGGTCACTCGACGTGAGGTGGAAAAAAGCAACTTTGGTGTGAGCGCAAGGCAGCCAAGGGGTGCGCTCGCAGGGAAGAGTCGAACTTGGGTAAGAGAAAAGCCTTCTCTTACACCGATTGCAAGCTAAAGAACTTAAGAACCTCAAGAACTCCCGAACCTCAAGAACTCAAGACCCTAAAGAACTCAAGCACCTCAAGAAGTCAACCACCTCAAGAACCCAAGTTCCTCACGAACTTAAGTACCAAGATCTCAGTGTATGGTCATCACCCGAAGCGGAATGGATACTTTGCATGAGGGTGATGAGCATGGAGGTGGAGAAGAAGAATTTTCCCCACCAGGAGGATTTTTGGACCCTCCCCCTTCCCCATCTACACCACGGGTTGTACCAAATCCTATGGAGGCTTTGGTCAAGTCGATGATGAACATAATGCTACAACAAGAGGTGCAATGTGCCACCTTGGATCACGATCGCGAAGAAAGAAATGCAAACCTTGGAGCATGGTCATGACACGCTTGGTGGCTGAAGAAAGAAGGGTAGCCTTGGAGCGTGAGCGTGAGCAAGCGCGCATGGTGACCAAAGAAAGATGAGCGGCCTTGGAATTAGAACATGAGATGCAGAGAGACCAATGCATGTAAGAGTTGGTCCTACAGGTACTCACCTCGAAGTCTGAGCCACTCAAAGAATCATCAGGTAGCACAAGTGGAGAAGCAGATTCTAACAACCTTGTCACTGAGAAGTTGACGTTCAGTAAGTATGACGGTAAGATGGATGCTAATGCTATTTATTCTTGGTTGCATCAATTTAATGCTTATTTTGCAAAAACTAAGAAGCTAGGCTATAGCAAAGTTTTGACGGCAGCCATGTATCTTGCCGGTGATGCCATTTATTGGCAAGAGGCACAACTGGTTGCGCACCTAGAGGAAGCCGAGGAAGGCATGCCCCTTTCTTTCAATTCGGCCGACTTCCAAGACAAGCTCAAGGCGTGGTTCTTTCCACCTCAGTACCTAGCACGGTTAAAGGAAGATTGGCGCAATCTCAAGCAAAATGGTACGTCAGTCGTGTCCTTTTCTAACTGTGTTTTGCAGCTTGGCACCCAATTACGCAAATTGGATGCGAAGCCTAAAGAGGATTTTATTTTTGGGTTGGACGAGTATATCACGTTCGATGTTGAAGTCTTTGACCTCGTAGATCTCAACAAGGCTGTAGCGATTGCTCTCGCACAGGAGATGAAGCACAACAAAGGAAATCCTAAGGAGAACAAGTCTTCGCACAGTACCTCTCAGACTCCTCAAAACCCACAGAATGGTAAGAACAGTAAGAATGGTAACTCTTCTAGCCAATCTTCCTCTAATCCTTTGGAAAAGAACTCTCAAACTGCTTGATGATTGAGATTCTTGAGGTGCTTTCCATGCTTGAGATGCTAGGGTTGTGCTTGAGGTGACCTAGCCCAAGCTTGACGGGCTTAAGGGCCAAGATTGTGGTGAGAACTAGGACCAAGATTGAGTGTCTTGAGGTGTGCAAAAGTCAAGATTCAATCCTTACAAGGAGGGGGCAAGCCCTACAAGAGGGGGGATGAGAGAGAACACACACACACACTCACACTCACACAAGGCATGCTTGGTACAAAGAAAGAAAAAGGGACACTTTTCAAGTTCCTCCTCATGTTTCCCTCTCATGGTGTGCTTGAAGCCTATTGGTTGGCCACCCAAGGGGTCCAATGATAATTTAGGACATTTAATTAAGTGATTTTTCATTTATCAAGTGCTCTCTCTCAAATGGGAAAGGGAGACACTTGTCCCAAGGCTACCCTTGTTGCTTGGGTATGACTCGTGCTTATGATTGGCTAGGCCTGGAGGGGTCCAATGAGCTTCAAGCATGAGCTACAAGGGGGGGGTCGACCAAAGCAAGTAGGGGGCTTTCTTAGGGGGTATATTCTCCCAAAAACACACACACACACACACACACACACACACACACTCTCATTGTGTGAAGTGTAAAGTGCAAGATCTCCCTCTCCTTCTCCAAGCAAGTAGAGAGGTTGAGAGCCTACACAAACACTCTTGGCTATGGAGTGCAAATCCAACCAAGAGCCATGCTTCAATGCTTAATCTTGTCATCTTCTCCATCTTCATTACTAAGCTATTATGTATGCTAGCAATAAGAGTGATGATAAGTGAGGAACGAATTCTTTCTCCTAGGAAATGTTTCTTCTTCCTCTTCCCTACCCTCATTCTTTGCTATCTCTCTCCACCTTCGAAGGTGTTTGAGGTCTTGGGACTGAGGCTTGGGATAGTTAATGCTGTCTTCAAAGTTTATGTTATGCTCGTGATGCATGAAGATTTCCATCTTCATGGTATCACCTAGGTCACAAGGAACACAAAGACTATATTGTAACAAGTCTCTCTTGATGGGAGAAATCATAATACAAATGCATATTGGAGGGGGACCGGCTCCACATAAATCCGGTCCTCAGTTGTTGTCATGTTCTCTAAATTCTCTCTCATACAAAAGTATTGTTCATGCCAAGTTAACTAAATGATATGTTTATGTTGCTACCATCAATTATGTTTACCCGCTTTGCTCACAAAGTAATTTCACAAAAGTACTCTCTCTAATTTTCGCTACTCTCAAGTTAATAGGCCTATTTCATTACAACTCCACTCATTTCTAGCATGAACTAGGGCTATGATTAAGCTTTAGTGCCTTAGTCTATTTTCCATTAGCATATCTCATGATGGAAGAAATAAAAAAGTGCTAAAAAATGAAAACCTAGTGCCTTATTCACAAATGGTAGGCGAGGGGAATCACCTTGGCTGTTTGGTCAAGGCCCTAAACCGATGCCTTGGGCTGATAGGGGTTAGCCGTCACCTTGGTAGGCTAGTAGACTTTTGGAACACCTCCTTGAGGGTTCAAGAAGCCGAGAGTCATATAGCTAGACTTTCCTTAGGTTGGTAGCCTTGTATCGTGTTGTACTTTTTTCTATGAAATGTTAAAAACTACCTCACCATCATGCTTTCCTTTTTTCTCTCACCCTCTCTCCGCTTACTGGACTGCCTAACCTGGCACTCCATCGTCTTGCATTGCAAAATGAATAATAGACACTACATGTGATATCACTTAAATGACCTTGCCATTTTTGGCCCATGCTCATTCAAAACACACTTGGCATCATGCTACAAATGCACCCGCTGACTCGCCACAACTCACCCATTTTCCGCTTCGCTTGCAACACACACATGCGCCCAACCAGTACTACCCATACACACTTTCTCAGTAGTCTAAGTTGTCCTGCTTGGATGCTCTTGAGCCATAGCTCTGATCATCCACTCACTGCTCAATATTAAAATCACACACCCATGTATATGCGCATAATTTTATTGACATGGTTTTGTAGACGATAGACTGGCACGCACTCGGAGAAGTTCATAGTTTCATACCCTCAAACATTCTTTGTGGGTTTGACTTTAGTCTTTTTGTCTTCACCCGAGTTGCACTATGGCCTTTCGCTATTGCATAAATTCCCGAGCCTCACTCTAGCCAAGCTGTATAGCACATGCACACGCTCACACACACACTTATTATACACCCACCATGGCTGACATCGCTCATGAAAATGACACAATTTCTTTACGATCGATATTCTCTTCCTCTTACCTTCTTTGATAAAATATGCTAATGAAAGGAGGAGAGATCATATTTGTGCATTTCATGGCGATGATTTGTAACATTTTCTCATGGAATGTATTAACAAGGTAAAATTTGTGATAGCCATGATCATTTTAGTGCTTGGGTTATATAAAAAACTTTTAGCACTAAAAAATGAACATGATTTTGAAGGTTGCATAAGCTGTCAAAGGGGATAAGTAATAAATAATTTGAAAATTTGGCTATCAAGAGCCATGTGTCACGAGTTTGAAACATCTTGAGTGCGTTATTTTTCTTACTTCAGTTTGGTATGTATGAGTAACAATGTGAGCATTGAATTGTGTGAGCATTTCAATGCCTAAACAAACTTCATTGCACATGTGTCTTTGGCTTCTAGACTCTTCTAATGCTCAATTTGATTAACAATTTCATTGACTTCAAAGACAAATTCTTTGTGGCTTTCACTTTTTAGAGCAACCATTGACCAGTGCATTGATCCTTGGTTGAGGCACTTTGTGCTTGGGCTTGGCATTGATTGTGCATTTTAAGAACCCT
The DNA here is from genome assembly GCF_014529385.1 of Adiantum capillus-veneris. Lineage (NCBI taxonomy): Eukaryota > Viridiplantae > Streptophyta > Polypodiopsida > Polypodiales > Pteridaceae > Adiantum > Adiantum capillus-veneris. The sequence continues at coordinate 69,042,420 of NC_140950.1, forward strand.
GCACAGCACTAAAGTGGAGCTTGTTTGATGGCCAAGGGAAAGAATTAAAATTTGAGTTGTGATTGAGCATGCGTTTTAGTGCTTGTATTGGATGTTTATATGCTTAGAGCACTAATGATTGAGATTATTTTGAAGGGTTGTGGGAAGATATGAGCTTTCATTGATCCATGTGGGATATAATAATTGCATTGACTTGTAATATGTGGCTTTTGAGAGCCAATACATTTCAATTGATTAAAGTTGTAAATTCATTAGCTCACCTCTTTGCACTAAAAATGCTAAATTTTACTTGAGCTAGTGTTTAACCAACTTTTTGAGAGCTTTCAATTGTACAATTTGGGTATCAAGAGACAATTCACTTCATTAAAAGTTTCATGATTTCTAGTTTGACTAAACTTTCACATTCCATTTGGGCTAGAAATTAATCAACTTTTAATCATGCATGAGAGATAGTAAAAATTGCAAAATTTGTTTATGAAGAAGCATTATCTCTCTCATTTTGTTGTGTATGCATATAATTGCCACTAAAGAGCATCATGTGCATAACCAAAGGCTTTTTTTTCCCTTGGGTTTTTTCCCTTTGGCATATTTGGGTATTTGAGACCCTAACATTAGGATTTCCATAATGTTTTTTGTGTGGCTTTCAATAAGTAGATTTTGTAGCTTGTGTTTACACTTAGCTTCAAGAAGCTTGGATTGTAAATAAAAGGAATCAAGAGGCTTCTACAAAAGAGTGGATGCTTTGCTCAAGGATGCTCAAAATAGCATGAATAGGTGAAATCCTTCTATGATATTGCTCTTTTGATTATCTCTCCATTCTCTGTGCTTGGATTACGTGATTTTGCTTCTAAGCTATGATTCTTTCATTTTCAAAAGCTAGGCATACATGAAAGTTTCAACACTGTGATTTGTGAATATTAACATCATTAGAAATTTGGTTTTATGTATGCTAATCATAGATAATTGGCATTGACCTTAGGTTAATGTAGGATCATTGCTTGTTAGTCGTAGACTCTTAGTGATCGACTTAATACTCATGTCATAAAATATAATATCTAACCAACCCAAATGATTTTCTAACATTAAACTGATCATTTGATGTGGGAGAATAAACGGGAACAAGGGTTAAGATATAGACATGTGCTTATAGATCTATCTCAACACGGGGCCAATGGTAAAGGGGTGCTTGAGGTGCTTGTCATGCTTGATGATTAAGGTGCTTGAGGTTCCTAATGACTAAGATGCTTGAGATGCTTGGGGTTCTTGATGATTGAAATGCCTGAGGTGCTTGTCATGCTTGAGATGCTAGGGTTGTACTTGAGGTGAGAACACAACCCAAGCTTGAGGGGCTTAAGGGTCAAGCTTGTGGTGAGAACTAGGCCCAAGGTTGAGTGGCTTGAGGTGTGCAAAAGCCAAGATTCAATCCCTACAAGGAGGGGGAGAGCCCTACAAGAGGAGGGATGAGAGAGAACACACACACATTCATACAAGGCATGCTTGGTACAAAGAAAGTAAAAGGGACACTTGGCAAGTTCCTCCTCATGTTGCCCTCATGGTATGCCTGAAACCTATTGGTTGGCCACCCAAGGGGTCCAATGATAATTTAGGAGATTTAATTAATTGATTTTGCATTTATCAAGTCCTCTCTCTCAAAGGGAAAAGGGAGACACTTGTCCCAACGCTACCCTTGTTGCTTGGTATGACTCTTGCTTATGATTGGCTAGGCCTGGTTGGCTAGGCCTGGAGGGGTCCAATGAGCTTCAAGCATGAGCTACAAGGGGGGTCTACCAAAGCAAGTAGGGGGCTTGCTTATACTCTCCCTATTAACCCTCATGCACATTACTATCACCTACGACGGACATTGTATTATTTATTTGGTAGAGTCAGGTACCGGGCTTGTCGGTCCAATAGGAAAAGGGTAAGAGTGATCGTCGATGAGAGGCGTACTCTAACTGGAACATTCAAGGGATTAGTTGGCTAAGCATGGGCGCCCAAGTGTGAATGGGGCGAGCTCATATAAAAGTCAACTAAACCTAAAAATCACTCATTCTCTCATTTTTGCAATTGAAGAGTGCTCTGGCTCCATCTCCATCTTCTTCTTCTTCATCTCCTTGTGCAGTGTGTGTGTGTGTGTGTGTGTGTGTGTGTGTGTGTGTGTGTGTGAGAGAGAGAGAGAGAGAGAGAGAGAGAGAGAGAGAGAGAGAGAGAGAGAGATAGAGAGAGAGAGAGAGAGTGCGATCGAGCATTGCGGTGGCACGACGGCGGCTAGGCGGTTGAGCGTGGCGTAGCGGCGTCTCCCTCTTCTTCGCGGCGAGGAATCCTCCACGACAGGAAGTGTAGAGCGGTGAGTGACACACCCTCATCATCTTTGAGCTTACTAGTTTAAGCTTGTTGCGTGCTTGGAGCCATTTGTGGCTCGCACACAGTGTATCGGCAAGTTCCTTGCATTGACACGTGCGACATACGTGCACATTTTTGGTGCCGCTTCAAGGGAATGCCATACACTAAGCTTGAATGGCACTATGTGCTTCTTTTGTGGTGCAATTTCAATTGTAGGAAAGGTAAGGAAGGAGGGTGTGTGTGTTGAGAAGAAGGATTTTGTGTTGCTACTGTGTATTTTTTTGTTAATGGAGTTTTCAAAGATACTGTGTTTTTTCTCTGTGTAAGGTGTTAGTATTAAGGTTGTTAGTTCTGTGTAATATAAAGTACAGTATCTGTGAGAGATGATAGAGTGTGTTAGTGTGTAACAGTAGATGTATTAGTTGGAAGTAGATAGTAGAGTGTGTGTGTGCTCGCGCGCAAGCCGCGGCGACCTTATCCCAAAAATGTAAAAAAAAGTTAAAAAAAGTTTTTAAAAAATTTTAAAGGTAGGACCGGGATCGGGAATATCTCCTAGACCCAAGCCCAAGCTCACGCTCAGGCTCAGGCCTCAGTCCCCTTTAAAATCACGTATTTTAGCTTCACACGTAGCTAAAATTGACTTTTTTGAGGACCAATGGAGCTTCAGGTGATCGAACGTTGTGCTGTAAAGCACACTGCGACTCTCTAAGTGATACGCTTGTTTTGAAGTATCACGCACTTTAATAAAAAAACCAATCATTCAAAAATAAAAATAAAAACATTAAAAAACGAGTGAAAATGGACGCCTAAAAAAGTAAGCGGTTAATCTTTGAGGTTATTCGCCGACGCTTGTAGGGTGCCAAAGGCACCCTCGGCGGGGACCCAAGGTAGTACAAACTAAGACCCGAACATAGCAGCTAGTGACTCTTCCTCTGACTACGACATCATGGAGGGTTTCCCAATGCCTAATCCCGATAGCTCAAGCTAAGACATGCATGCCATGGACCCACGGTCCGGGCCGAGCGTGCTTAGCCGCTTGAAGGAAACATTTAGTAGAGCCACTCACTCCGAACATGGAGCTAATGATGTAAATGAGGGGGGTGGGGAAGTAAATTCTGCATTCATGACCAACGTAGATCCTATGCCCTTAGAGAATGTGCACGTGAATACTTCATTCATTGCACCTCATGAATCTTTAGAGTTATTTCCCTTGGAGGTCATATTACCCGATGGTAAAAGCCTTGCCAAAGTGCAAGAGGTTGAGCAGTATATCCTTGTAGCGAGGGAAAAGGAAATTGAGAGCTTACGCAAGGTGGAGCAACGAAGAGAGTTAAAATCAAAAGCCCCTATGTCACTATCCTTGCTAAGAGAGCAATCGAGTACTCCTGACTTAGCAACCGCTAAGGGCCAACCCCTAGAAAGCAACATTGCATCTAGCTCAAAGGACACCCCTAGCACCTCAATCCTAGATGGAGCGTTCTTAAATGAGAACTGGGAGTACGAACTACAAACGGAAACTCTGACCGACCTATACACAGGTCACACCTATCACGTGGGTTGGTTAGATGTCCTACAATCCACAATGGGCGCTACTAGTGTGGAGGATAAAAAACAAAGAGTTTGTGAGGTCATCCATAGGGTCATTGAGTTAGAGAGATAAAACAAGGGGATCAACATTCCTTCAACGGGTCTCATGAGATTCTTGGATACAAGAAAGGCCAAACAACCGACTTTATCGCAAATGGAGGCTCCCTTGGTAAGTCCGATGGATCCTCCATATGTTGTTTCTCCAGGGGTCTCAGTGCAATCTGAGCCCACAAGTGATAGCTTCACCTTTCCAAGTCTAGCTCATCTTTACCTTGATGACACCATGGCTACCATGCCTACCCCAATGATGGGCATGCCAAGAAACACGCCATTTGTTAGTAAAGCACCGCTACATGGTAGCTCAATGCATGCAATAGTACCTACAAGTGTGTACCAATCATATACACCCATGGGTACTCGTACTCATGTAGTCCCTACTCCTCCCATTGTTTCAACAACCTATGCTCCACAACCACAACACCCAAGTTCTTATTTCCATGGGACTATACCAGCTAGCATTAGCATGTCACATCCGACGTCTGCTATGCCTAGGGCCACACATATGAACTTTGGGCCACCACATGGCACAACATCATACCCAACATGGAACCCAAGGGCTTCCTATGCGCCAAGCCCAATGCCAATACCTACTCCACATGTAGTCTCTGGAGCGCCTTCACCCACGGTGCCTGCGACTTGGCAACATTTGCTCAAGCTATTGGTCGATCTATTGCTAAGAATATGCGTCACACGCCTGATAGAGAGCCTAGAAGTAAGGCAGTACAAATAGCCAAGCTCACACAAAAATTTAGTGGAGACGGAGATGTGAGAAAGCATATCGAAGTGTTTGAACAAATATACGATTCTCTAGGAGAACAAAATGACTTGCATTAGAGTAATGCTTTAAGCCTAACCTTAAGTGGGAAGGCAGGGGATTGGTATAGAACCCTAAGGGTGGAAGAAAAAACGATTTACCCTACTCTTAGGAGACTGTTCTTGAAAGAATACATACGAGAGGGAGTGCTTTGGGGTGTAGCCTCTCAGCTCCAGAAAGCCCAACGAGAGGAAGGAGAGTCGGTGAGAGACTTTATAAGTCACTTGAAGCATTTGAATTCTCGTTGTAATCCAAATGAGCGCTTCAATAATAGCCAATTTTTTGATAGATTCATTAGGGGGTTACGACATGAGGATATCTACAATGGCCTAGTCATTAGAGGTATCACCACTTGGGAAGCAGTCACCACCAATGCGATCCAATTGGAGGATAATTTAATGATTCAAGGAGAAAGAGTGTCTATTGAGCCTAAATCTATTAGCTCGCAAGCATCAGGGGATCAGCCAATGACCCTAAAGCCTATTGCTAAGGAGCCAAAGATATCTGAGATGACTTTAGCAGATCTCTCCAAGGCTATTCAAGAGAGTCTTAGAGCCAATCGTGCTCCGCAAAACAATCATATGTATCCAAGAAGGGAGCAACAATGGTGCTCAGTATGCTATGGACCGCATAGTACCAGTGAATGCCCTACTTTTAGAGTAAAATTCAATGGGAACTGCAATGGCTGTGGGAGGTATGGTCATCAAGCTAAGGATTGCATAGTATTTAAATGTGCGATGGCCAATAGACCAACCTTAGCATGGACAGACACACCTCCAGTGCCTGCATTGATGCCGGACCCACCTCTTGAACAAACATCACAACACATGGTCCCTAGGGCCCAAAATGTTGTCCAAAAAACACCCTTACCACCTCCAATGCTAGGACCGCAACACCACATTCGAGAATCACTTCTGTGAATCAAGTGGGTTGTGAGTCATCTATTGCTTGTTTGGAAGGCTGTGAGGAAGATATAGACCCTAATATTACATATGGGATGGATGTTCTTGAAGAAAGTCCACGATACTACATGGAAGACTATTGGGGACAAGTCAAACATGTATATCAAGTAGCTGCTCTTGCTGTAAGAGGCCAAAATATCAATTACACTGCTAAGAGACCACCTCTTGAATGCTATGAGTGTGGAGGTCCACATTGTGTAGCCGAGTGTCCTATTAGGCTACAAAAGAACGCCACACTAATGCAAACCAATCAAGCGAGCACATCTACAATGCCAATACTCATATGTAATCGATGTGGCATAGATCATTTGATTGCCCAATGTCCAAATAATCTAAATGCACCGAAGATCACGCCATTAAATTTGATTGAAGTTACCAAGGAGCCATCACAAAGTACACATGTGGTACCAATAAATGTACTCACATGATGGATGCTCCAAAAACAAAATTATATTCTTGAGGAAAGAGACACGGCATCAATTGCCCAATCTCAAAAAAAGAAGAAAACACGAAGAAAGAGATCGCAAAAAGCAGCGAAGTCAGACCCGAGTTCAAAGACCAACATAGGGACTGGTGACGACCCCATATATATGAATGACGCTAAAGAGGATTCTGATTCAGGAGAAACCATGGAGACCAAAATGACCACTAAGATAGAAACCAACAAGGAAGATCTTCATGAGACACAATGGCCAAGATCCAAGAAGAAGATAGGAACTTAACCAAACCCTACAGAGGAGATTGAGCGAGTCAAGAAATTAAGGAGTTTGGTAGAAGATACCCAAAGGGATCTAGAACCAACACCTAGGCAGATCCAGATTACAGACATCGTGTTTCCTACGCAACAACAACCTCACCAAGTCCATAGACCCTTAGCCATACCTAGCGTCATCCAAGAAGAAAGTGACTTAAAGTCATGGGAAAGTGGGCGTACTCACTTCTTGATGGAAAGAATGTTTACAGAGGGACTACCTGATCCTATTGAAATGGAGATCCCATCTTCCCCACATCAAGGGACTAAATCCCAAAAGGTGCCATTAAACATTGCCAAATTGATGGATTTCATGTCTTCAGAAGTTAGAACCACCATCATGTCCAAACTATATAAAGACCCTGAGCTAGTCTCAGCTCTTCGATCCTCAATGGAGAACTGAAGTTTGGGCTACCACAATTTGCACAGATGGATGGAGCTGGGGAGATGCCAATAGAGGAGGAACACTTAGATCCACAACCCAACCTAGATGAGAACCTTGTTATAGAAATACCTGTTAACAAGTTGGGACAATACTTTGAGGGTGATGAATCCAATGCGACCATACCAATCACTACTAAGGGATTAACTGTGAAGGGAATCCTTGATGGTGGCACTGGGGTTAGCATTATGACTAAAAATTGATGGGAAACTATGGGAAGACCTCACCTTGCGACCACAACCATAGTAGTGAAGATGGATAATGGGTCTATTGTTAAACCTCTTGGGATGCTAGAAGATCTCAAGATCAAGGTCTTTGGACATAAAATAAGGATTACCTTCATTGTTATGGATTTCTCCAAGCACATTATGGCATCGGAGATGATCTTAGGATGTCCTTTCATGAGGGAAGCAAAAATGGTGCATGACTGGTCTGAAAACCATGTCTACTTGCAGTTCCAAGATTTTGTCATTCGAGTGGATCGTTGTTACTGGTCGAGCACATCCTCTAGGAAACAGGTTTATAATTGATCATAGATCTGACACCACAGTTCACTCGGACCCATTGCAGTATTGTTACACGTGTAAAGCGGACACTGATGTTGGGGAAGATTCTCCTTATATGGATGTACTACCTGGGATGACTGAGTCGGACAATGTGGATTGGGTCCACCTAGTAGCAACCATAGATACTTGGGGAAACAGGGGGACGACCTGGGTAACACCTGAGGGGGGTGAAATGCCCGTACCCTTAAATATGCTACAAGCAATGCATATAGCTTCTGACAAGGCTCATCCTAATATAATAAAGAAAACATACAAGTGGGTCCATAAAGCTTCTTTAGCGACCATAGCTAGTGCTAAAAAACAGAAGCCTTGTAAGAAACGTCCCACTCGCCCCAAAAAATGTAAGGAAACGTGGTGTTGGATTCCAAAACGATTATTGGAAGCCCAAGGCTACTATCGAGGAAATGATCAAATCTGGGTGCCAAAACGTAGATTGTGTTCTTACTTATCACCTGACCCATGCGAGCCCAATCCCGTAGCTCCAAAATAAATCGACAACTGCGGAAAGAAAAAAAGCACAGAATGCTACACACCCATCCCATAGCTAGTTTGGGTATCGAAGAAAGAACGATTTGTTCCACCTAGCTCCTTTGTAGCTTTATGGAACGATTTGTTTCATAAAGCTACAAAGGAGTCCACCCCTCGCAGTGTTCAAGAATCACCTGATGAACCACTTGATGTTCGATCCTAGGAGAGTACCTTACCACCCTTGCAACTAGACGAGGCACCTAAGGTAATAGAAAACTACTTGCAAAAATCCTCACCTATTACCAACTGGAACAATTGGTTTCAAAGGGTGACGAGCACATTTCAAATGGTATGATCTACCCAAGGAAGGGGGGAGTGTTTGCTGACAGTCATCATTCACTCACTCCCCTCTCAACCTTCCTCCCTGACCTCTCAATCTCCCAATCTTAGGGAATGTATATATAAAGCCTTATACTCACAAAAAAGAAAAATAGTAAAGAGCAAGAGAAATTAGCAAATGAGTATGCACAATAACAGTCAAAACATTGACCCAGACCTACACATTCACATTCGATACACTGAAACAGAAACCTATGTCATAAAACACCTTTGATCCTCATCACTCGAGTGATGGAGGGTAGGTAGGATTAGTACAATAGGAGTGTTTCTGTTTTAGAGTTTAGTGATTAGCAAAGTTCTTTCTTCCCACTGATGTGCCTCCTAGAGGTATTCTTTGTGTTTCCTAGTGTGTACAGGAACGTGTTGTTGTGGTTAGGATTTGGACCTTCATGAAATCTTTTTCTCGTTCACACTTCAAATCAAGCGCGACCATCAACACAAACAAGTGTTTCTTGTCCATTAACATTGTCCCTTATCTTTTTGCATCCATGTTTGTCTGCTTTAATTGTGATTGGTAGCATAATATTCAACACATTTTCTTAGTACCAAACATTAAATTCAATGTATTTTTTTTTGTCATAATCACTTGTCTAGGTTTAAAAATCAAGCAGTCTGACTAAGCTAGTTTGACCAAGCTAGGTGTTAGAGATCTTCTCTTAATACCATGGGGAATGCCTTCCTAATAATCAATGGTTACTTAGGTTCTTAATTGGATTTAGGCAGCATTGTGTGAAATGTACTAGGGCTTTCTAGTGGTCTTAGTCCCTATTGACCTTTAGCTTAAGTATTATAAAGGGAGTTTACTAGTGTGATGAGCCTAGGGAGGGTAACATTGTTATATGACCCCCAAAGTTACAAAATTAAAATGTTGAAAACGAACAAACAAAAAATCAAAGTGCCACAATGTAAAATCTTAAGCTGGAAGAGAAATCTCAACTTGATGGGTACTTCACTCACATGTATCGCCTATGGTACTAGAGCCCTAGAGGTTCCGAGTGTGGGCGCTTTTCCTTGAAAAGCAAAAAACCCAAGGCATACAAATAAGCACACACATTAAAATTGAATCACTGTGAAAAGACTTTGGGGAGTCAAAGAAAAGTAAAAAAGTCAAGCGATGATTTCATGAGAAATTCCTTTTATCATAGCTTAACTACAAGGTCTTCTAGGTATAGCCTCTAGTTAGCCCTCGAACATGAAATACTTGGCTCTCGCGATTAAACAACTTAATTGACCAAAAAAAATTGAGAAGCTTACCCATGGTATTAATAGTCGAGCTCTAGTGCCTTTCGATCGTTAAATTAGCGACCCCATACTTGATTAATTTTTTACCTTTACAGCTGTTTATGCGTTTGATTATATTGCAATTAATGCTTATTGCTGATAAATGGTTTAAAATTCTGTTACCAATCAAATTGTCTGCCTACAATTACATATGCTTTTTAATTGCTTATGAGAATGCAATTATTGTGCCAATGTTGTTTGATTTTGCAGTGACTGAAGGAGGCTAAGGACATTCATCTCAAAAGCTCTTCCACCTCGACGAACGAGCTTCAACTCAATAGCTTCCGAGGATGGAATCTACATCAGGAAGGGGGACATGTTAACCCTCATGCACATTCCTATTGCCTATGATGGACATTGTATTATTTATTTGGTAGAGTCAGGTATCGGGCTTGTTGGGCCAATAGGAAAAGGGTAAGAGTGATCGCTGATGAGAGGTGCACTCTAACTGGAACATTCAAGGGATTAGTTTGCTAAGCATGGGCACCCAAGTGTGAATGGGGCGAGCTCATATAAAAGTCAACTAAACCTAAAAATCACTCATTCTCTCATTTGTGCAATTGAAGAGTGCTCTTGCTCCATCTCCATCTTCTTCTTCTTCATCTCCTTGTGTGTGTGTGTGTGTGTGTGTGTGTGTGTGTGTGTGTGTGAGAGAGAGAGAGAGAGAGAGATAGAGAGTGTGTGTGCGATCGACATTGTGGCGGCACGACGACGGCGAGACGGTTGATCACGGTGTAGTGGCATCTCCCTCTTCTTCGCGGTGAGGAATCCTCCACGATAGGAAGCGTAGAGCGGTGAGTGACACACCCTCGCCATCTTTGAGCTTACTAATTTAGGCTTGTTGTGTGCTTGGAGCCATTTGTGGCTCGCACACAGTGTATCGGAAACTTCCTTGCATTGTCACGTGCAACATACGTGCACACTCCCACAAACACACACACACACACACATACACACACTCTCTCTCTCTCTCTCTCTCTCTCTCTCTCTCATTGTGTGAAGTACAAAGTGCAAGAGCTCCCTCTTCTTGTCCAAGCAAGTAGAGAGGTTGAGAGCCTACACCAACACTCTTGGTATGGAGTGCAAATCCAACCAAGAGTCATGATTCAATGCTTAATCTTTCCATCTTCTCCATCTTCATTACTAAGCTATTATGTATGCTAGCAATAAAAGTGATGATAAGTGAGGAAATAATTCTTTCTCCTATGAAATGTTTCTTCTTTCTCTTCCCTACCCTCATTCCCTTCTAGCTCTCTCCACATTCGAAGGTGTTTGAGGTCTTGGGATTGAGGCTTGGATATTTAATGCTTTCCTCCAAGTTTATGTTATGCTCATGATACATGAAGCTTTCCATCTTCATTGTATCACCTAGGTCACAAGGAACACTAAGACTGTATTGTAACAAGTCTCTCTTGATGGGAGAAATCATAATACAAATTGCCTATTGGAGGGGGGATCAGCTCCACATAAATCCGGTTCTCAATAGTTGTCATGCTCTCTAAGATGCATGGCGAGAACCTGAACGAGTATGACTAGACAAAGGTGCATCCAATTTACTGTCACGGAATGTATGCACAACCATTTTGGCATACCTCTAGCCTGCTCATTTTCAGCCCTTTCCTCATCAAGTACATCATGTACATTTGTATCAGTAATAGGGTGATCTGTATCAATTTTTGAAACCCCCATAGGCTGTACATTTACCTCATTTGAATTTACATGTGAATTTCCACCACTAAAAAGAGGCAATAAATTGTCATAAATGTCCTATGAGCTTACATTACTATCTCTAGTACATGACAACAAAGGGTGAACAGAATCTTCCACAAACACAACATCACGTGAGACCTAAACACGCTTTGTTTGCAGATGGTACAACCTGTAACCTTTGCTTTCAGCAATATAACCAACAAAAATACCTTTGACAACCTTATCATCTCAATAGAAGGCTTTCTATCATGCCATGCTTCATATGGATTAATAGACTGCAAAGCTTTCTCAGGACACCAGTTTAGTACATAAGTGGCACACATGATGGCCTCAAGCCAAAAACATCATTCAAGGTAAGAATGGATGCCCATCGCAGGGTAGTCCAAGCCACAAGGCTCATTGAGAATATGAAAATCAAAGTGGGCAAAGAAAAATTTAAAAATAGCTTCTTTGTTTTGGATGTACAGGGAGCATATGGGATGTTTCTAGGCATACCATGGCTCATAACTACAAGTGCAATGCATGATTATGACAACAAAATGCTGGCAATCTAGGGGTCCAACAGGAGAATCCAAATTAAGATGGATAATACAAGGAGCTCTTAGGCCATAGGAACTTTGTAAGAAATATGGCACTAAGAAAATTGAGAGGATGTTAGCCTCAATGAACATTTTCCTCTAACAAAGATCGACTTGACTACTATTCTAATGGATAAAGAGCAAGATGATAGGTAGAGAAAGTAGTACCCATACTAGTTCATAGAGTCAAATACTAGGGAAAGGACAGTTCAGTTGGATCGGCGTGCATTGGAACAATCTGATTAGGAGAAGTTTGAATGCAAACCAGCATCAAAGCCGAGTCAGATGAATGCAAAAAGTTTAAATCAAGCTACTAGAAGGACAGATATGGAGCCTGGACTAGAAGATTTAGGTGACCTATTCAATGAATATGCACCAAGAATTTGTACCAAAAAAGAGGCAAAATCACTGGCCAGAAGAAAAGGAGGAGGTCTAGATTGGTTTTTCCCAAATGATCAAGAGATAGAAGAATGGAATTTTGGTACATATGAGAAACTTAGAATGGATAAGATCAATAAGCATCTTAAGCTAGAGAGTAAGGAAAATACCAGAGCATTATTTGAAAAATACAAGGATGTATTTGCATGGGAGCATAGTGACTTGAAAGGTGTTGATCCTAAAGTGTGTCAGTACAAGATGCCACTGAAACCCGACACCAGACCAGTGAGACTATAGAGATACAGAATGAACCCTAATTATGCTAAGAAGGTCAAGGAAAAGATTGACAATCTCCTGAAGGCAAGGTTCATCACTAAGGTTGCAAGCAATGGTTGGCTATTCCCAACTGTAGTGGCTCCTACTAAAAATGGGAAGTTAAGGGTATGCGTGTACAAGAAGCTCAATGCTCATACCATCAAAGATCTCTTTCCACTCCCATTTACAGATATGTTGCTATTAGCAGGGTTTTGTGATCGGATATCTACAACATAGCTGTCTAGCACTAACATAATATATCAATACTCAGGGAAGCGACTCGGATGGGGCATGGAGACTCTTTGAGGTTGTCAATATCAAGAAGTGAACCTAACAAGAAAACACACGAAGTTAACAAGCAAACCACCACTCAATGATAAAAAAATCTACATATATCCTTTCTCACCACTCTAGGTCATCACACCATTTTGGCAGTCAAACAAAGTCAAAATGCAACAAAAAGTTAGGAGGAGATCTAAGACACCTAGAGGCACTATTCTATCAAGTCTAGTCGCAATTCACAAGGTACTAAAATCATGATCCATCATGATCAAGTTCGTGAAACTACAATCGAACTATCTAGTAAGGTCGCCCTATGATCTCGCCCTATGATCTAGGAACACTCTCCTATGGTTGAAACATTAAAAAACAATGATTTAGGCATTCAAATCTGAAGATTAGGCTCGCTAACATGTAGTCGCAAAACTCAACAAAACTGACAATGCCTACACTTGAATGAAAGAGTAAAGAAAGAGGAACACAATGCCAGTTTTGGGATTTAAATTAGATTATCCAATCATTAGTTGTGATGATTACAAGTTGGAGCAGCTTAGTCGCTTGAGCGTACGTACATCAAAGCTCTTTCTTATTCAAAAGATAATTCTCCTTTCACATTAAGGTTATTGATTTTTATACCTAGGGCTTTCTAAATGGCTAGTGGCTGGCTGACATGGGCCTTTACATGTTTCATGACAGAATTACAACATTGGGGATCGACTTGCTACTCTGGAATTAGAATTTACACATATGTAGCTATACTAGCTCAAAAAAATAATAGAGTATAAATGTGGTGTCCGGCTAGGTGGTCGCCCGTTCAGTCAATTTGCCACTATTCCCCCCTTCCTAGCTTGTTTCCTCCCTTGACACGAACATGTGCAACTGTGTTGTCTTGGATTATCTTCAACTTTGTCCTCAGGGCTATTCTGTAGCTTTGTATGCTTTGTGGCTGATGATGCCCCCCCTTCCTTGAGTGAGTCATATTTTGTTGTGTTTTTGTTGATACATGAGGTAAGATTTGATCGTTGAGGCAACTTAGCATCTTGTTGCACATTCTCCTCTTTGTTGCCAGTCTTGGTCGTAAGATGGATTTTGATGTGTTTTCCTTTGTCATTGGCTTGATAATGGACCTGCTCTCGAGGTCCAAAGCAATGTAAGTCCTTTGCAATATGTCACCAACATTAAAGCATTGTGTGAGATACTTATGTTTTTTGTTGAGAGCTGTCTAGATGAATTTGGCATTGCTTGTCTGTTGTCGTTGTATGCCATTATTTGACTTTACATTGCTTGCTAAAGCTTTGTTGTATCCTTGAAGATCAGAGTTGCTCTAGACTAGCATGTGGCAACCCGTAGTTGTTGCTTTCTTTGGCGATTGATTTGGGTAGCAATTTCCTTATTGTTGATGTAAAAGGAATATATACAAGAGGATGATGATAAGTGTTTCTGGATTAAGGTCCAAACCTAGATGATCAAAGGGAAAAAACTCGGTGAAAAAAAAGTACCTTTGGTATACGCTCTTATTGGACTTGAGCAATTGGACTTGAAGTACCCATTCATGAAAAGTGTGTGCTTGGGAGAAACAACTGAAGAGTGCCTAATACACGTGCCAGTTATGGGACACCCTATATGCATACGAGATATTTGTCAAACAAAAGCATGCAGTGTGAAAGATGGATTTGATGGGTGCTTCAATGAACAAGTGTAGCACATGTGCCATCAAAGGATTTTGCAATATCTTCCGTGTTTCCAAGAAGGTTTTTCGATGTAGAAGCTTCTCCACTCATACCCCATTGTGCTTAGTGCATGAGTGGCTTTTGTACTTCCTCTTTTGGACTTCTTCCTTCACTTCACTAGATATAAATTACATAGACTTTGACTCTTATGCTCATCTATACCAACATGAGCGACACAACGTAGTTATGCTCAATTCTTCCAGCTTATGTAGTACCTAGAATAGCCAAGATGTTGATTGGCTTCTGTTGGCTCTCCGTCACAATTGCTTTCCTTTGGGTGGAGCCCTCTGTTACATGACTGATCTTGATTGTTCTAGGTTGAGCTACTACTTTTGGTAACCATATTTGAGTATTACCTTCATAAAATCCGTGTGCCTCAAGTAGCTTGATTGGAATCATCTGTTGTTGCACCTATCTTTGCTGGGGAGCTTACCCATATTTGCCGTATTTCTTGTTGCTTTGAAGGTCTCTTTTGATGCCTTTTGTTGTTTTTCTTCCTTCTGTTTGAGGTGTTTGTCTTTCATTGATAGCTTGGCGTTATTTCATGTCAAACTAGTTCAAGAGGGAAGAAAGGGATTTTCTAAAACAAGTAGATTGCTTGGGTGTAACTCTAGTTTAGACTCATACATGTGAAAAACCAGTAGAGTCTGACAATTTTAATAATCGCTGGTATAAAGTAAATGAAACAATCATAGGAATATTCTCGCAAGAAAGGATTAGGAAATCTAAACAATGCATGGGTGCCATGTTGTAGGCGGCAGTCCCAAAATCAAGGCAGCAAGAGAGTGGAGCATTCATGTGGCGAGAATACCTATAACTATGCGTAGAGTGTGTGATTTTTTAGTTTACCCTCAACAACTCACACGAGTTGCACCTTGGTTTGTAGAGCTTTTTGTGCCTTCACCTTCCACAAAGCCTTCAAAGCATATAATATCCTTGCCCTCTCCTTCCACTTCCACTATGTTTGCAACCAAGCCCAAAATCCCTAGGGTTTCCTATGTCTATTCGTTATCTATTATTGTTAACCCTCACGGCACACGGACACCCTATGATCTATAAACGTTGCATTTTTTAGAGTCAGGTACCGGGCTTGTCGGACCAATAGGAACAGGGTAAGGGTGATCGCCGATGACAGGCGCACTCTAACTGGAATATTCAAGGAGTTAGTTGGCTAAGTATGGGTGCCCAAGTGTGAATGGGGTGAGCTCATATAAAAGCCACTAAACCTAATTTTACTCATTCTCTCATTGTGCAATAGAAGCTGCTCTTGCTCCATCTCCACCTTCTCCTTCACCATCTCCTTGTGTGTGTGTGTGTGTACGTGAGAGAGAGAGAGAGAGAGAGTGTGTGAGAGTGTGTGTGATCAAGCATTGCGGCGGCACGACGGCGGCGAGGCGGTTGAGCGTGGCATAGCGGTGTCTCCCTCTTCTTCGCAGTGCGGGAATCCTTCATTCGCAACTACGCAGGAAGGTGAGTGACACACCATTCTCCCTTGTGAGATTGTCTGTTGTATGACTGTGTGCTAGGAGCCTTTGTGGCTCACACATGACGCGTAGCAAGTCCCTAGCCTTGACATTTTTGGCGCCGCTGCCGGTGAGCTGCTGCGCGTGAAGCTCCAATGGCGACCTGTAAATTGTATTGAAGCTATTTTTTATGTAGGAAAGGCGCGGCTTAAGTTTGATTATTGTTATTATGCAAAAACAGTAGAGAAAGACACAATGTTGTTGACTGCATTCAAGTTTTCTGTGTTCTGTTAAGCTCTTTTTTGCTAGTTCTATTAAGCTCAGATTTTTGCATTTTCTGGTTTGTGCACAGTTAGGCGCACAATTAGTTAATTAAGCAAGTTAGTAATTAGGTGAACCACTGATTAGCAGGTCAGTAGGTAGGTGGGACAGTAAATAGTTAGGTGAGGTCAACGCGCACCAAAACGCGTACCAAATAATATCCAAAAAAAAGTAAAAAAATAAATAAATTTAAAAAAAAAATCAAAAAATAAAAACGTGAGCGAGGGGGAGGTTATAAAAAAATCAAAAATATTTAAGCGTGAGTGACTGGGGGATCACTAAAATTTGATCGGGATCGTTTTCCCAAGCCCAAGCCAAAGCCCAGGCCTCAGTCCTCAGACTTATGATATATACTAGACTCACTCTTATATATATACCCTACCCCCTCAAGAGGGAATGAGAGCATGTGGGGCAAGTCCTCCACTCTCCTCCCTTCTCTTCCCACTTGCACCCTTAGACTTGTTATTTGGAGCCTAGTTCCCCAGCTAGGAAAAGACTGTTTCGGGCTTTTCTGGAGCAAAATAGAACCAAACGGTGGGCTGTAAAGCACAGCGCGTCCCTCCTAGCGATATGCTCGTTTCGAGCTATCACACGGCCCATTCCACGACACGCTCTAAAAAATATAGCAAAAAAACAAACAAAAAACACGCAAAAAACTAGTCACAAGGCCTCCTAGAGCAGCTTTTTGACACCTTAGGGTATCAAAAGCACATGCACTTACGCTCTGGGCGGGTGCTAGAACACGAGCATATTGAGGGTGCCTCTATTCATACGGACACCCATTACCCATCCACGATAGGCTCCAGACCCTCAGTGGGGACACAAGGTAGCACCACCCAAGACCCTAAAATAGCCGCTAGTGATTCCTCCTCCGACTCAGAAATCATGGAAGCATACCCTACCCAAAACACTGAGAGAGAAGGCCATGCACCTCCCGAAGCTCCATAGCCTAGTACTAGTATGTTTAGCCGTTTCATGGAAACATTAGGTAGAGCTACTCGCTCGGAACCTAATGGAAATGAAGCACACGAAGGGGGTGGGGAAGTGGACTCTCCTTTCACATCGCACGTGGACCCCACACCCCCAAAGAGTGTCCATGTGGATATCCTGCCAACTTCTTACCAAGAAGGCCCTGTTGAGCTGCCTCCTTCAGAAGTTCCCTCTAGAGTACCGTTGGTGACAAGTAAAACCACGGGGAGCAACATTGCTTCTACCTCACAAGAAACCGTTAACACGTCGACTCTAGAAGGATTGTTCATTAATGATCATTGGACATACGACCTCCACACTGAGGTGTTGACGGATCTACACTCTGGCCACGCCTACCATGTAGGATGGATAGAGATTATACAATCCACCTCTAGTGCAACGAGCATCGAAGATCAACAGAAAATGATCTGTAATGTTATCCATGGCATTATTCAATCAGAAAGGCAAAACCGAGGGATAAATATACTCTCAACTGGCCCCATGAGATTTCTGGATACGAGCAAGGCTCAACAGCCTCCTCTATCACAAATGGAGGCTCCTCTAATGAGCCCCATGGACCCATCTTACGTCATTTCACCTGGGGTCTCTATGCAATCTGAGCCTCCGAGCGACAACTTTAGCTTCCCTAACTTGGCTCAACCCTCTATTAAGGAAAACACAGTGCTCACTCCAGGGATAGGCCTGACAGAGAATGTACCGATGATATCTACGGTTAGCGAAGTGCCACTACCTAGTGTCGTAGTACCTAATATGGGGCCTCGACCGTATGTGCCTCTAGCCCCTTATGCACACATGGCCCCCACACCTCCAATTGTACCACTTGTTTATGCTCCTCGAGTGTCGCTCCCTAGCCCTTATCCGAGTGGACCTATGCCCGGTTATGTTCCATATCCTGCATCATCCACACATATGCCAAGACCGGTACCTGTCCCTCTCCCACATATGATTCCAAGAGTACCTCCACCGGCCCTGCCTCCTCACATAGGTGACTTGGCAGCGTTTGCTCAAACCATAGGTCGATCTATCGCGGAAAATATGCGTCATGCATCTGATAGAGAGCCTAGAAGTAAGGCAGTACAAATTGCCAAACTCACGCAAAAATTCAATGGGGACGAAGATGCTAGAAAACACATTGAAGTGTTTGAACAAGTATGTGATTCCTTAGGGGAACGCAACGAACTACATAAGTGCAATGCCTTAAGCTTGACATTAAGTGGGAAGGCTGGAGATTGGTATAGAACCCTAAGGGTGGTCGAGAAAACAATCTACCCTACCCTTCGAAGGTTGTTTCTAAAGGAGTACATACGAGAAGGTGTGCTTTGGGGTGTAGCATCTCAGCTACAGAAGGCCGAACGTAAGGAAGGAGAGTCAGTAAGGGACTTCATTAGTCGTCTAAAGCACTTAAACTCTCGCTGCCCTGTAAATGAGCGCTTCAACAATAACCAACTGCTTGATCGATTCATTCGAGGGTTGAGGAATGAAGGAATCTATAATGGACTAGTGATTAGAGGTATCACAACCTGGGAAGATGTCACTGCCAATGCAATCCAATTAGAGGATAACTTGATGATAGCAGGCATGAGGGTGTCTACTGACATGAGATCCACTAGCTCACAAGCCATTGAGTATGAACCCATGATTGCAAAGCCCATTGCCAATGAGCCAAAGGTATTTGAGACATTCTTGATAGACCTCACCAAGGCAATCCAAGAGTCTCTTAAGGATAATCGGACCCCTCAAAATAGTCACATGTATCCAAGAAGGGAGCAACAATGGTGTTCCATTTGCTTGGGTCCACATAACACTAGTGAGTGCCCTACGTTTAGAGTAAAATTTAATGGAACTTGCAACGCATGTGGTAGGTATGGTCACCAAGCTAAGGATTGTTTAATGATCAAACGTATGATGGCAAATAGACCACCTATAGCCTGGACGGATGCACCTCGAGCTCCTATATTGATGCCTGCTCCACCTGTTGAGCAACTACTGCAACACATGGTCCCTAGATCTCAAAATGTTGTACAAGCTACACCGCTACCACCTCCTGTGCTAGGACCGCAGCCCCCGCATCCAAGAGTCGCCTCTATGAACCAAGTGGGTTGCGAGCCATCTAATGCTTATGCAGATGGTTGTGAGGAGGAAATAGACACTAGTATTGCCTATGGACTTGATATATTGGAAGAGTGTCCTATATACTACATGGAAGATTGTTGGGGGCAAGTCAAGCCGGTTTATCAAGCTGCTGCTCTCGCATCCAGAGGTCAAAATATCAACACCCAGGCTAGGAGGCCACCTCTTCAATGCTACGAGTGTGGTGGACCACATCGGGCAGCGGAGTGCCCTATTAGGCTGCAAAAGAATGCTGCACAGATGCAAATGAATCGAGGGAGCACGTTTGCAATGCCAATACTCACATGTAATATTTGTGGCATAGATCACTTGATTGCCCAATGCCCCTATAACTCAAATGCGCCTAAAATCACACCCCTAAATTTGGTCGAAATTGCTAGTGTGACATCGCCAATACCACCCGTCGCACCCGCTTATGCGATTACACGGTCCATGCTTCAAGGGCCAGGCCATATCCTCGAAGAGAGAGATACCGCGTCAATTATCCAAGCAAAGAAAAAGAAGACACGAAGGAAGAGGTCGCAGAATACGGGAAATTCAAAGCCAAGTTCCAAAACAAACATAGGAACAAGAGATGACCCCGTGTATATGAATGACCTCGAGGATGATTCAGATTCAATCGAGACAATGGAGACTAGAACCAATACCCCAAAGGGAAAGACCGACAAAGAAAACCGTAACATGGAACCAAATGAAAACCGAATAAGAGAAAACCATAAAGAGCCTCTGAAAACACCACAAGTGTTTCCAAATCCAATCCAAGACCCCCAAGATAAACCGCAGGGGCAAAAAGGGAAGAATCGTAAAAAGAAGATTGGGACGTACCCAAACCCAGTAGACGAGATTGAGCAGGTGAAACATCTAAGAGGTTTAGTGGAGGAGACTCAAAGGAAACTAGAACCAGACCCCATGCATGTCAAAATTCATGACACAGTGTTTCCCACGCAAGTTCATCCACCCCACATGAACCATAGACCGTTAGCCATATCTAGTATCATCCAAGAAGGGAGTGAGGACGGGACATCAGAAAGTGAGCATACACCTTTCTTGTTGCAAAGGATGTTTAACGAAGGAATACCTGATCCCATTGAGGAATATGAGATTCCATCCTCACCAATTCCTAGTCAAGGACCTACACCCTGCAAAATGCCAATGAATGTTGCCAAACTAGTGGACTTCATGTCTTCTGAGGTATGAACCACGATCATAGCAAAGCTGTATGGAGATCCTGAGTTATTCCTTGCACTTCGAGCATTCCTTAACGGAGAGCTACGAACGGGATTACCGCAGTTTGCGCAACCAAATAGGCCTGACTCGATTATGATTGATGAGGAAAATCATGTGCAATCACTTGACTTAGATGGACACGAGTCTGTGATCGAGGTACCCATTAACGAATTAGGGCAGTATTTTGAAGGCGACGAGTCTAATGCGACCCTACCCATCACTACCAAGGGATTAACTATAAAGGGAATTCTTGATGGTGGTGCGGGGGTTAGCATCGTTACCAAAGATTGTTGGGAATCCATGGGAAAACCCCGCCTCAGTGTTACTAACATTGTGGTAAAGATGGCAAATGGTACCATAGCAATACCTATGGGGATGCTCAAGGATCTTAAGATCAAAGTTCTAGGACACAAGGTACGACATACGTTCATTGTAATGGATTTCTCTAAACACCTTATGTCATATGAAATGATTTTAGGACGACCATTCATGAGGGAAGCACAAATGGTTCATGATTGGTCTAAAAATCATGTCTATTTGCAATTCCAAGACTCTGTCCTTAGAGTGGATTTGGTGACTGGTAAGGTACACCCCTTAGGAAGTAAAACCATTATTGATCATCGCTCTGACACCACAGTTCACTCGGCCCCACTACAATATTGTTACACTTGTAAGAAGGATACAGACATTGGCCAAGATTCTCCTTACATGGATGTGTTACTGGGTATGACGGAATCAGACAACGTAGGCTGGGTACACCTAGCTGCAAC
Source organism: Adiantum capillus-veneris (assembly GCF_014529385.1). Classification (NCBI taxonomy): domain Eukaryota; kingdom Viridiplantae; phylum Streptophyta; class Polypodiopsida; order Polypodiales; family Pteridaceae; genus Adiantum; species Adiantum capillus-veneris. The sequence continues at coordinate 69,063,981 of NC_140950.1, forward strand.
CATAGATACCTAGGGAAATAGAGGAACCACTTGGGTCACACCAGAGGGGGAAGAGGTACCACAAATTGCACCTCTGAACATGATAAGTGCCATACATGCATCTTCTAAGGGCAAGGCAATTGTAGACCAATCTGACAGTGACACCGATAGCTCAATAGAAGACTTTGACCAACACGACTCAGACACTGACTCCCAGAGTGAAACGGATTCTGAATCTCATGAATTAGAAAGTGGAGCAAGTTCAGAGTCAAAACATTCGGAAGGACCGAGCACATCAACCGATGATAGCTCCTCCGAGAGTGAAGAGGACACCAACGAGGACTCCTTTAGTGAGCCAGATCTAAATGCAAATCAAAATCAGGTCTCAAATAAGAAAAAGAAAAACATTAAGAGGCGTCGATATCGAGCCAATGTACGTGCTAGGATAAAAAAGAAGATCCTCAACAGAATGGATCAATTATATAGGAGCATGTGATGCTCATCGTAAATTGGTAGACGATTGGGGTGAATATCTCCAAAATGTTATGTGGTGTAGACCACGACCCCATGACATAGCCCAATTAGAGATCATAGACAAGCCAAAGTTGAGCCGCACTGCAAGGAGGCGTCAAAACCAAGAGTTAGCTCGACAACACAAGAAAGCAGAAATGGAAGCACAAACCAAAGCACAACCGGAATCCACAGACTTGCATCCTGCACCAGAACATTTCAAATCTTACACCACGGGGGAAGCAAAGGTTGTGTACACAAAAGCCCAAAGAATACCTATCGATGGGAATAATGGAATCTATGATGGTCCGGCAATAGTTAAAGAAATAGAATTAGCCGACCCCGGTGAAGAATCAAAACCTGTTTTTATTGCCCAAGACCTCACGGAAGTTGAAGAGGCGGTCCTGAAAGAGCTTCTCAAGGAATTCAAGGACGTATTCGCTTGGACATACCATGATATGAAAGGTGTTCCACCTTCTCTAGTCCAACATACAATCCCTATGATTAGCACTGCGAAGCCCGTACAACAAAGACCCTACCCGATGAATCCTAAGTACGCAAGGATCATTCAAGAAGAACTAGAAAAGCTTATCAAATGTGGGTTCATATATCCTATTGAACACTCTGAATGGGTATCTCCAATAGTTATCGTGCCAAAAAAGAATGGGAAACTCAGGGTGTGCGTGGAACTCAAAAAAGTTAATGCAGCTACTAGAAGAGACCATTACCCCCTACCATATTCCAAACATGTACTCGAAAGAGTTGCAGGCAAGGAAGCTTATAGCTTTCTAGATGGGTACTCAGGCTACAACCAAATCACGATAGCGCTAGAAGACCAAGCTAAAACTGCCTTCATCATAGAATTTGGCGTGTTTGCATTTTGTGTGATGGCTTTTGGCTTAACAAATGCCCCTGCTACATTCCAACGATTAATAAACACTGCTTTTAAAGAATATTTGAGAGAGTTTTGTGAAGCTTTCTTAGACGACCTTTGTGTTTACTCTTCTTGGAAAGAACATCTATCATGTTTACGGAAGGTGTTTGAAAAGTGTAGGTTATATCGTATCTCATTGAACCCGTTCAAATGCCAATTTTGGGTCAAGCATGGAGTTATTTTAGGGCATATAGTATCTAAGAATGGTATCTCAACCGATGAGAGCAAAATTAAAGTGATTCTAGAGTTACCACCACCAGCCAATTACAAGGGAGTTCAAAGGTTCATGGGACACGTGGGTTATTATCGACGGTTTATTTTATTTTTCGCTGAGATAGCACGTCCTTTGTACACGCTTCTCATTGAATTTAAATGGACTGAAGAGTGTGACCAGGCCTATGAACAATTGAAGAAAACACTAGCAAGTGCTCCGATTTTAAGGACACCTAACTGGGATGTCATTTTCTATGTGCATATTGATGCATCAAACTTTGCTATTGGGTGTGTTCTCACTCAACCAGGAGAACATAAATTGGACTATCCCATTAGCTTTGCAAGCCGTCAATTGAACGATGCTGAAAGGAACTACACCACTACAGAGCGAGAAGGTTTAGGAATGGTTTATGCAGTAAAGAAATTTTGCTACTACCTTCTGGCAAACAAGTTTGTATTTTATGTGGATCATCAAGCGTTGCTGTATCTGGTAAACAAGCCATGCTCCACAGGAAGAATCACACGATGGTTGTTAATTCTTCTGGAGTTTGATTTCACGATTGTAGTGAGACCCGGTAAAAGGCACGTCATGGTTGATCATTTGTCTCGCATACCCAATGGTGAAGCCCCTACAGGAGTTGATGATGAATTACCCGATACTTCCCTATTCATAGTTGAGACTATGCCTGAATGGAGTGAGAACATTGTTAACTTTTTAGTTAATGGTTTTCCACCCAAGGAACTTCGTAAGGATATCGCTCGAAGGCTAGTAAAAGAATGTGAACCCTATTGTTTGATTGCCGGAACTCTGTATAGACTAGGCAAGGACGATATTCTTAGGCGTTGTGCCCGCGAGGATGAATATTTGTATATCTTGCAAGAAGCACATATGGGCATAGCAGGAGGATATTTTTCAGGAGACCTGACTGCTAGAAAGGTGCTGCAATCAGGCTATTGGTGGCCAACTTTATTTAAGGATGCATCACTTTTTACAAAAGGGTGTGATGAGTGCCAACGTTAGAAGACCACAGAGCGCAAAGACAGAATGCCCTTACATCCTATTAAAGTAACCCAACCATTTGAAAAATGGGGCTTAGAATTTGTAGGTCCAATTAGTCCCGCAGCTCGCAACACTCAATCTCGATATATTCTAGTTGCTACGGACTATGTAACAAAGTGGGCTGAAGCTAAGGCTTCACAAAAAGCTGACGCGAGGACAACAGCTAAGTTTCTTTTTGAGAACATTATCACAAGATTTGGTTGCCCTTTTGAAATTGTTAGTGATAATGGTACCCATGTTATAAATGAAGTAATAAGAGAGCTTACCACGACCTTTATGATATCCCACCATATGTCTACACCTTATTACCCGCAAGCTAATGGACAAGCCGAGAGCACCAACAAGACTCTAATCTCTATTTTAACCAAGACGGTAGAAGCTCATCGCACTGATTGGGATTTGAAGTTGACATCTGCTCTATGGGCTTATCGTACTGCTTATAAAGTGGCTATTAATTGTACGCCATTCAAAATGGTATACGGCGAAGAAGCGGTTATGCCTTGGGAATTTGTCATTCCTAGTCTTAGGGTAGCTTCGCAAGAAGGATGGAATGGTAACCCCTTAACCGAGCGTTTGTATATCTTAGAAAAACTAGACGAAGAGAGACAGTTGGGTGTGCAAAATGCTCTTGTGGAAAATGATAGGAGAAAGAAGTGGTTTGATCGCCATGTGAAGGACAAGGACATCAAAGTTGGTGATAAAGTCCTTATGTATGGAGTACGTAAAGAGAAGAAAAAGTTGAAATATGCTGGTAAAGGACCATATAGAGTATGTGAAATTACCCCACAAGGTACCCTTCATGTGGAAACTCTTGATGGAGTTGAAACCATTGGATTCCTCAATGGGATTAAATTCAAAAGATATTATGATCCTTTAAGCCAAGAAGAACTACCGGCCATTCATCAAAAGAAGGCCGCCAAAGCACAAACCGAGTTAAAGAAGATACAAGCTCAAGCTGAGGCTAAGGAGCGACAACAACGTATAAGACAAAAACGAGAGGCTAACCTTGGAGTCACAAATGCATTCCACGTGGAAATCGAAGAGGATTGGTTGGACTCTGACACACCTCTACGATACCCTATTGAGTTAAATAGTGCCTATGGAAAAGTGCTATATAACGCCTTATTGGACACGGGTGCTAAATATAATCTGCTATCCTATGGGGTGTGGTGTCAGTTAGGGAAGCCACCTCTATCTGAGAGTATTATCCAATCAAGGGTGTCAACAAGAAAAAAACTACGGTTTTTGGAATCTGGCACACTTCTGTCAGTTATGAAAATGGAATTGTAGCTCAAGACTTTTTGGTCATGCCTACTAGAACTATGGAGGGTAATATAAACCTAGGACGCACGTGGATGATAGCCACCAAATGCACTATTGATTGGGGGACTGGGGGTGTCACAACGCAAAAACCAACTCTTATCCCTACCACTCAAGCCATAGTCCCTGAGATATTGCCTAAGGAAATAAAACCCAAGACATTGCATGTCCTGGAGGTTGAACCATACGTCCCCATAGCCCAACTCTCTAGATCTTCAACTGATGTAGTTGAAAGAAAGCTTGAGACACACAAGAACCATCCTAATATAAGAAAGAAAGCATACAAGTGGGTCCCTAAAGCTTCTTTAGTAACCATGGCTGATGCTATAAAACGGAAGCCTCGTAAGAAACGTCCCACTCGCTCCAAGAAATGTAAGAAAACGTGGCGCTGGATTCCTAAACGACTATTAAAAGCCCAAGGATACTATGATGGAAATGAGCAAATTTGGGTACCTAAACGTAAGATGTGTCCTTCCCTATCGACAATAAACCCATATGAGTCAAACAGTGTAACGCTAAAGCCAATGGCAGATTGTGGGAAGGGAAAGATCACAGAATGCTACACACCTAGTCCAAAGCTAGTTTGGGCTCCAAGGAAAACCCAATTTATTCCACCTAGCTCAAGAAGGGGGGAGTTCCATGAAGCTTCTAGCTCCTCATGTAATACATCCATAAAGGTAAAAGCTTCTCCACAGCCTCCATCTATAGTAATGGACCTCAATGAAGCTACAAAAGAATCCACACCTCCCAGTGTTCAAGAATCACCTGATGAACCACTTCAAGTTCGATCCTGGGAGAGTACCTTACCACCCTTGCAACTTGACGAGGCACCTAGGGTAATAGAAAACTACTGGCAAAAATCCTCACCTATTACCAGCTGGAACAATTGGTTTCAAAGGGTGACAAGCTCATTTCAAACGGTATGATCTACCCAAGGAAGGGGGGAGTGTTTGTGGACATCCATCATTCACTTGCTTCCCTCTCAACCTTTCTCTCTGACCTCTTAATCTCCGATCTTAGGGAATGTATATATAAAGCCTTATACTCACAAAAACAAGATAAAAAAGTAAAAGAGCAAGAGCCATCACACAAATCATAAAAACAAATTATGCACAAAAACACGACCCTTGTAATATTTGCACTTTAACCATCATCTATTTGCGTGTACAGATATGGCTAGTACGCTAGAGTCATCCACTCCTGCCTTGGGTGAGAGGTACCCTCGTTACTTTTCACAAATATTTCACATGGTCTTTCCAGTGCTTGCATGTGAATGGGATTTGATAGGTACGCTAGCATGTGAGAGGAATTTTGAGGAGTTAGAATGGTTGATACGTCTTTTGACCACATCTGATCCATACTTAGTAGAGAGCGTTTCTCCCATTGCACAAGCCTACCCCTTTGACCAAGATGACTATAGGCGTTTAGTGACCTTTTTAGTACACATGGGCACCTATGATGAAGAAGAAAATTTACATGACTACGGATGGCACATATGGTCTCATGGATGATGACTTTGTTTATCTCGACGACGAGGATAGGGGTTTAGCTTTAGGGTTTCCCCCCAACCTCTACAATATCCTATTCCCTTGACTCTTTAGGGGGAGTGCAAATAATTAGGTTAGGGTTCCTTATGTTTTTTGTTGTGTTCAATAAGTGTTGGTACCTTTTCCCACTAATGTGCCTTCTGGAGGTATTCCTTTTGTTTCCTAGTGTGTACAGGAGCGTGTTGCTATTGATAGGATTTGGACCTTCATGGAACCTTTCTCTCGTTCACACTTCAAATCAAGCGCGACCATCAACACAAACAGGTGTTTTATGTCCATTAGCATTGCCCTTATCTTTTTGCATCCATGTTTGTCTGCTTTGATTGTGATTGGTAGCATAATATTCAGCGCATTTGCTTAGTATCAAACATTTAATTCAATGTAATGTTTTGTCATAATCACTTGTCTAGGTTTAAAAATCAAGCAGTCCGACTAAGCTAGTTTGACCAAGCTAGGTATTAGAAATCTTCTCTTAATACCATGGGGAATGCCTTCCTAATAAGCAATGGTTACTTAGGTTCTTAATCCGATTTAGGCAGCATTGTGTGAAATGTACTAGGGCTTTCTAGTGGGCTTAACCCTATTGACCTTTAGCTTAAGTATTATAAAGGGAGTTTACTAATGTGATGAGCCTGGGGAGGGTAACAGTGTTATATGACCCCCCAAAGTTACAAAATTAAAATGTTGAAAATGAACAAACAAAAAAATCAAAGTGCCACAATGTAAAATTTTAAGCTGGAAGAGAAATCCCTACTTAAATTGGTACTTCACTCACATGTATCGCCTATGGTACTAGAGCCCTAGAGGTTCCCAGTGTGGGCGCTTTTCCTTGAAAAGCAAAAAACCCAAGGCATACAAAATAAGCACACACATCAAAATTGAATCAATGTGAAAATACTTTGGGGGGTCAAAGAAAAGGTGATCAGTCAGGCGATGATTTCATGAGAAATTCCTTTTATCGTAGCTTAACTACAAGGTCTTCTAGGTATAGCCTCTAGTCAGCCCTCGAACATCAAATACTTGGCTCTCGCGATTAAACAACTTAATTGACCAGAAAAAATTGAGAAGTTACCCATGGTATTAATAGTCGAGCTCTAGTGCCTTTTGACCGTTAAATTAGCGACCCCGAACTTGTTTAATTTTTTACCTTTACATCTGTTTATGCATTTGATTATATTGCAATTTAATGTTTATTGCTGACAAATTGTCTAAAATTCTGTTACCAATCACTTTGTCTGTCTATTGCATATGATTTTTAATTGTATATGAGAATGCAATTACTGTGGGAATGTTGTTTGATTTTGCAGTGATTGAAGAAGGCTACGCACATCCATGTCGACTACTCTTCCATCTCGACGAACGAGCTTCAACTGGATAGCTTCCGAGGACTGAATCTACATCAGGAAGGGGGGCATGTTAACCCTCACGGCACACGGACACCCTATGATCTATAAACGTTGTATTATTTAGAGTCAGGTACCGGGCTTGTCGGACCAATAGGAACAGGGTAAGGGTGATCGCCGATGACAGGCGCACTCTAAGTGGAATATTCAAGGAGTTAGTTGGCTAAGTATGGGCGCCCAAGTGTGAATGGGGTGAGCTCATATAAAAGCTACTAAACCTAATTTTTACTCATTCTCTCATTGTGCAATAGAAGCTTCTCTTGCTCCATCTCCACCTTCTCCTTCACCATCTCTTTGTGTGTGTGTGTGTGTGTGTACGTGTGTGTGAGAGAGAGAGAGAGAGAGTGTGAGAGTGTGTGTGTGATCGAGCGTTGCGGCGGCACGACGGCGGCGAGGCGGTTGAGCGCGGCGTAGCGGTGTCTCCCTCTTCTTCGCGGCGCGGGAATCCTTCATTCGCAACTACGCAGGAAGGTGAGTGACACACCATTCTCCCTTGTGAGATTGTCTATTGTATGACTGTGTGCTAGGAGCCTTTGTGGCTCGCACACGACGCGTAGCAAGTCCCTAGCCTTGACAATTATAGGTGAGTCTTCTCCCTCACAGGACTACTCAAATTCAAAAATGGGCAAAACCAAGAAAATCTCAAAAAAGATGCAAGTGGATTGTAAGTTGTGCACTTTGTCCTAGAGTCACTAGAGTGTGAGTCAAGGAGGGAAAAGGTGGAATTATGCAATATGTATTAGTGCAAGAGTATAGAGCTACTTAAAGCTCATTTTGTGAATGAATAAATCAACTCTATTTTGCATTACAGATCCCTTGTTTATGATGAGCTTGTGATGGATTAGCAAGTACTCAAGATCGTATTTATGAGTCCAAGTTAATTGATCTTGGAACCTACTTCGTTTGAGTGATAATCTATCCAACACACACTCACTTGTGTGCATGATGTTTCTCTTTCATCCACCCTAGGTAGTAGGATCCCATTCCCATCAAGTGGTATCAGAGCTCCACATTATGCTAGCTAGGTTTGTTGTTACGCTTTTTTGTGTTAGATTGCCTAATCTCTATTTGCATTAGCTTAATAATCCCAATCCCTAATCACCACTTGGGCAAGATCATGCTCCACTACCCTTTGATGATTAGGTGAAGGGGAACTTGCATTTAGCATTGATTGTGTGTGCAATTTTTCAATTAGTGTGCATCCTTGTTTTCACTTTCAACCCATTTTTACATTAGCATTTCTCGCATTGTATCTTTCAGTTGCTTTGCAATTTTATGTGTGTATGAAGCCATGATCAAGGGTTTTCCATCAATTGTCTCCTTGCTCAAATCCGACTCCATTAGTGCACTTAACCATTTGATCAAATTTGCTCCATTAAGTGCATTATTAGCTTATGTAATCCCTGAAGTTTGAACTCAGAGTGTGTGTGTGTGGGGCTTTTACAACATTCAATGGTCCAAGAATCTTTTAGATGGAAGAAGAACAATTTTTTTTTTGGCTACTGCTCTGTCGAGCACGTGGGTAACTCACCCAATTTGAGGGGGGCGGGGGGGTTGACTTTTGAGGCTAAAGAAATGCTCCCACTTGGTCACTCAAGCCCATTTTTTGGATCGGCTACGAGTCCCAATTGCAACAGAGCCAACCGGCTGTGGGCGGTTGGCCCGCTTTTTCTGCCTTGGCCCATTTGCACTCAAAACCATCATTTGGAAAAGGTAGAGCCCATTGCTTTCCTTGCTTTGCACGATCATCTGACACGGAAATACCTCTTTGCATACACTCAACTACTCCGGTCCACGTTCCCTGGCCTCAGGCACATGCTGAGTGCTCACCACCCGTTTGCAAGCCTTGTCCTTTTTTCTTTACTGCTGGCCTGCATCCTTCTCAAGCCTTCATTCTGTGCTACTGAGCTTGTCATATGAACCTCAAATTGGTCATAAACCCCTACTCTCTGTTGTCAAAACTCCGCCATCAACTCTACCTTCAGTCACCTACCTAAGGCCCTATGCCATCGTTGTTGGCATCACCATCCTCGTGCCCATTTCATCATATGCTTGCGGCCATGACATAGTTTGTCAACAGTCAAATTCATTTTTTTAACTCTTTGGTTCCCACCAAGTGGAGTTGCAAGAGGAATTTTTTAAAAGCAACAGATCGAAGCTCACAGCATGCTCATTTAGCAATAGCCCTACTGACACTACGTGTTGGTTACAGCTGCAAGCATCACAAATTGAAGAAAAGCCAAAGGCTCTTTCCTGAAGGTGGTGAGCCTCGAATGCATCCTTTCCAAAAGCTGTCAAGCTTCCTCAATTAAGGAAGGAGAAATTATCTCTCGAACTCTAAAATTATGCTCTCTTGAGATTCAAAGAAAAATCTTTTCACCCTTGTAATTCAAAGATAAAAATTCTTGCAACTGAGGTGACTTATCATGAAGAGGGGCTTCACCAACGATGAAGAGGAGCTTCACAAAAGAAGTAAAGCTTCACAGATGGAATTATCTCTATCTCTCTCTCTCTCTCTCTCTCTCTCTCTCTCTCTCTCTCTCTCTCTCTCTCTCTCTCTCTCTCTCTCTCTCTCTCATTTAACTCCAAAAAATTTGAAGCCAAGCACAAATTTGGCAATGTATGTCACTACATCCATTATTAAGGAGGATAATGTCATTGTGCTATTGTAAGGAGTCTAGAAACTGGCCTTGGAGAGTCTCCAAGTGCAAAGACCACTCCAAGACACCATGGAAAAATTTCAAAATTCACTTTGAGGGGAGGGAAAATTGCATCATTAGCATCCGCATTAGTAGTTCTTTTACATTAGTATTTTTGCATTGCATTTGTTTTTTCAATAAATCCTGATTGCACAACAAAAGGAGGAAAGAAGCACTTGGTCGAGGGGAGGATACGAAGACAAAGACCATGAAGCAGTTGAAGATAAAACTTTGAAGAAGACAAAGGTACTCTTGGATTAGAGCAAAGTAGACATTTTTCAAGATTTTGCTCTTGGATTAGAGAGTTGTTTTTGCTCCTGGATTGGAGTGTTGTCTTTCTTCATCGAGTTGTAGCCCAAATTTCAATAGGAGGATTCCTCTTGTATTGAAATCCTTAGTGGATACCATGTGTCATCCTTAGTGTATAAAGAACCTTCATTGTATCTTCCTAGTCTAGACCTCAAGGGGAGGATTGTAAGGTGTGAGATTTTTCCTAGAGTCACTAGAGTGTGATTCAAAGAGCTTTTTCCTAGAGTGTGATTCAAAGAGGCAAAAGGTGGAATTATCCCACATGTATTGGTGCAAGTTTGTACAACTACTTAAAGCTCATTTTGTGAATGAATAAATAAACTCTATTTTGCATTACATCTCCCTTGTTTGGTGAGCTTGCGATGGCTTAGCAACTACTCAAGATTGTGTTTATGAGTCCAAGTTAATTGATCTTGGAACCTAATTCGCTTGAGTGATAATCTAGCCAACACACACTCGCTTGTGTGAATGATGTTTCTCAAGTTTCATCCACCCTACCTAGCACAATCCCATTCCCATCATGGATAACATAGCAAATAAACACAATGATCAAACAAGATCAAAAGGAGAGCTTTGTACCCCATAACGACCTTGGGAAATATATCTTCCACCAAGCAAAAAGATCTCTTTTAAAATTCTGGGATTCAGAGATGGTGTTGGAGGCCACTAGGATGAATTTTAATGCCGGGATCATTCAACAGGTAGTTGATACTTTTGACCCAAATACTTGTGCTGCTGAAATCAATGGAAGGTCCATATAGGCCACACCGACATCCCTCTCTCATGTGCTAAGATTACCATATGTCAACAAAGCTAAACCACCCTCATCGGATGAAGTCATCAATATTTGGAAGAGCACGAACATGCTAAAAAGAGAAAGAAAAAGGGAGCTCAAGGTGCTCCAGTAGCAACATTAGAATTCAAACCAGTATAGAATTTCATAGCAGACTCGGCCATTAGTCTAAAAAACAACCCCACATATGTTTCAGAAAAATTGTTTGGTATGTTACTGGTCACACTCAAAAATTTGAAGGCAAATATCAACCTAAGCACATTTTTGCATAATAGTCTGATTCAGTAGACAACCAAGGTGAAAACCCAGAATGTCTTTAAAGCATGGTATGCCTTACAATTTTGTATTGGGCAACATGCAATATAGCTCACCCCAATGCAAAAAGGTCTAGACGAAGGCCTCAAGAAAATCATATAAAAGTGCCCAAACCACTGAGCAAGACACAATCAAGGATCAAGGGACATGACAGGAGACTGCATAACAAGAAAATAAACAAATGATAGTCACTACTGGCGCAAAAAGGACCTTAGCATAGTCAGAGGCTGGCACATTTGAAGCTAGTACAACTAAGGTCACCGAGCTACCAGTGAAGAAACAAACATTAGTAGCTTTCTTAACACAACTGAATTCAAAATAGAGGACTCCGACAAAGCTTGTTGATGTTGATCAGGACAAGCGAACTTCAACAAAAAAACTAATTGAATTGCCTCATAGCCCACCATGGGAAATAGTTGAAAAAGAGAAGATTGCTGAAAAGAAACATGTTCTACCTGCTGATAATAGAAAAAACAACACATCTCAGTCTTAACTAGCTTTAGTCACCAACACACAAGTAGAGCCAGCTTAGATGGGTAGGCTTCTTAGGCTACAAAAGAAACCCCTTCACAAGAAGATGGTCATTTAGAAGGCCGACAAGGCACTGATGCCTTATCCTACCCCTCTAATAGTGTATAAAAGCATGCACGATGATGTAGACACCATTACTGATGGTTGTGTTGCTTCAATCTTGTCTGGGTGGAACACTATAGTCAATTCCATGGGTATAATGATGACGTCCAGAAGACGGTTTCTAGTTTAACAGTAGCTTCTCTCCAAACAAAACTTCGAGAAACAAAGACCGAGCTAGAAAATTCTAGAAGGGAAATGGATCAACTAAGAAGCATGATGCTGGAACTAACGATTGAGCAAAACAATGATGACAGAGTAATTTCTACACATCAAAAAGAGATAGAGACACTCAAGAACGACAATAGGTGTATCTAACAACAAAAAAGCAAGCAGTTGTGGAAGCAAAAGAAGAACTCTGAGGGAGCCTGAATGAGAAGAAAATGGCTTTGAAGTCTCTACATAGAATGTAAACACCATTGTAAAGAAGGCCATTGCTGAAAAATAGTTTTATTAGTCTTTGGTTGATATCTATAGTGTCGAGGGAAACGTTACCCTCAACATGGAAGACTAAGTACAAAACTTAGTAGAATATATGTAGTCTGATTTGGAAGACAAAGCTGGAGAGTACATAGAACCCCTTTTCAACCAAGCATTGATGGATCATTTGAAGAACCAAGACCAATATGAGGATGATTAAGATGATGAAGAAGAAGACAAGGATCAGGAGGATGGATCTAAAGCACTGATGAGGATGATTATGATGATAATGACCAATCCCCACCTCCAGACTCAGCTAATGGTGGGCATCAGAGTGACACTAGCACAAGGCTAGATAGCCAAGAAGATAAAGAGTCCATGATGAAACGAACTATACTGATCTGGAGAGATTCTAGATTCCTTTATAGGAGCCAAAAGGATGGTCCAAGACTGGAAGCTGATGAATTACCATGATCAGAACCTTTGTCAATCAACATCTCATCCCAGTTGTGTCCAGATATTGGAGTGGTTCCTAACCAACAATGATGTGATTGTGAACCCACACATCACAGAACCCTCAACAGTCAATCTTAGGAGTCTGGAATTATAGGTGAGTATGTTATTGGGTGATAAACCAACATATAGATGTATGAAAGACATCAAAACTCATATCAATGATATGCTTGTTAAATTGCAAATTGCCAGAGGAGTCCTCAATTAGAAAGTAAAAATGTTACTGGAAGGGAATGCGACCAGCAGCAAAGGACCTAAGACTAGGCTATCTATCAGGGAGTAGGAGGTCAACCTCAAAAGTCTTTACCATGTAGTTTGAATCACTAGAAAAATGATGCAATCGGAGAACTAGATTGTAATGAAATTCATAGAGTTTGTACCTGATTCTTCAATCTTGATGAGTTTGTACTTGCCTGCCAAAGAAGCTGGGTTGCCTCGCTTCTTTCCAACATTGTATCCAACATACACTGAGCTTGCTGATTAGCAAAGTTATATCAAGACAGTCAATGATTTGAGAGATTGGTATGAGAGAGTTGCCACCATAATGGATTGCATGGAACAATGTCGTGGTGGACGAAGCTCTGAAGAAGGACCAAGTGGACGACTCGTTGGATGCCCTGTAGACATTTCAACTAAAGATGGGGCAACAACGCATTCAGACGAGACAATTGATAAAGATTACTAATGAACTTCTCTAGCCTATAGCCAAGATCTCCCTGACTCTAGAGAAGGAGTTGGCAAACAAGGCAGCCTATGAACCCCAGTTTAGGATCAACAAAGTTATATCAAGCAAGTCAATGATTTGAGAGATTGGTATGAGAGAGCTACCACAAAATGGATTGTCCCGGACAAAGCTCTAAAGAAAGACCAAGTACACAACTCGGTGGATGCCCTGTAGACATTTCAGCTAAAGATGGGGCAAATTGTTGGGTTTATGCTGGCCATGTCCGGCCGCCCATCTAACTGCTACTAACCCAAGTGTATAGTACACTTGAGCCACTCTTCAATATATGTGTACATTATAATTGGGGGCCTTAATCTTTGGCTCACCCCCTTCCATACGTGTGTCTGTGTGCTCTTTCTCCCTGCCCACAGCTTCTCCTTCACAGATCCTGCTTCATCAATTGGTATCAGAGCGACAGGTGGGAGCAGAGAGTTCAGCCATAGCTTCAGCCATATTTGAGCTCGGAGCTTGAGCGGAGTTGAAGCTCAAGCTTAGAGGAGGAGAAGAGAGAGGGCTGCACATCAGATCTGAGACATTGCAAGAGAGTAATGTGCTTGCAAATGGTTGTGTACTGGAGTGTGTATGTGCTGCAATTTTCAGCCCGTTTTAGTGTTCATTAAGAGAATGTCTGACAGAAGCCGTTTTTTGAAATTCTGTCCGCTAGACTTACTGAAAACAACGTTTTCCAATTTTTTGCCACTCACGCGCATCTACTAATTCCTCACCGTTTGGAAGATACGTTTGATCAGGAGATTGTATGCAGACAACATCATGTTTCTTGTAGATCTGCATTCTACAGGTGTTTGCCTCTTGTGTGAGGGCTTCCATAGCTCTTTCATTTCAACTCCTAGATCCCTACTCTACACAGGTTTCCGGCATCGGATTGAGTTTCGACAACGGCATCGACACACAGAGTACAGGTTGCAGCATTTATGTCAGTTTTGGTTCCAGTGGGAGCAGTTTATATGCGTACATGCATATTTTGACACTTTTTACAGTGTTTGAGCTCTTTTGAGAGCAATTTTCCTCCGTGCATGGATACTTTTTGGCATGCATATGCTTTTGGCGCTTGTTTGTGCGCAGTGACATCCTTGTACGTCTTTGTGGATACTGCCAGTGTACGTCTTTTGTGGAGCCATCTTTTGGCTAGTACGACAGCCCGGCCATTTCTGAGACTTGGTCCGAAAGATAGCCATTTCTGAGACTTGGCTATACGTTTTTTTCTGCATAACCTACGTTGTTGAGGGTCGATAGCGTGAGGTTTTAATTGAGCTGGGGTAGTCTCAAGTGTGGAGATACCTTCGGTGATACAGGTAGCTAGAGCATCCCTTACGAGGCCTCGCCATAGGATATGTATAGAGTGGTATAAGTGCTTTTGACGCCGAGTTGGCAGTCTATGGTCAGTTTGACTGTTTATGCACCTCAGTTGGTCTCTATACAGTGTGCTTTTGAGAGGCATTGCTCTCTTCTATGCTTTGTGAGTGACATACTTGGTCATTTTGTCTCGTATTTTGGTTGACATAGTCCCAAATACAAAGGAGACTCTGTCGAAATTTTCCCAGAATCTTTTGGTAGTTTTGACACCATGTCGACTAGCAAATACCGTGACATTTATGACATAAGAAGTTTGATGGCACTAATTTTCAGGTTTGGAAGAATCAGATGCAAGATGTGCTTGTCCAAAAGAAACAAAAATTGCCTATTATTTACGCGACACGGACTGAAGAGATGAATTTGACTCAGTTTCAGTGGGAGGAGCTTGATGAGCTATGCAGATCTACTATTAGATTGCACCTCGCTGAGTCAGTGTACTTTTCAGTGCTAGAATGTGAATCTGCCTATGCTTTATGGAAAAAGTTATGCAACACTTATGAAAAGGATACGGCAAGTAATAAGGTTTTCATAATGCGAAAACTGTTTAACCTTCGCATGAAGGAGTCAGCTAGTGTTGCCAGTCATATTAATGACTTTGATTCTCTATTTGCCCAGATTCGTGCACAACGGATCAATATTGATGACAAGATGAAAGCAATCTTCTTACTTTGTTCGTTGCCACCGTCATGGGATATCTTTTGCACAGCTGTTAGTAACTCTGCTCCTAATGGTACACTAGTGTCTATTGATGTCACTAGTTCTCTTTTGTCAGAGGAAATGCGCCGCAAGGCTATGGATAGCTCGTATCATGTCGAATCTCATTATGTGCAAAAGGATGGAAAACAGCGTAAAGGTCGTTCTTGGAATCGTGAATCCAAGAAAGAGGGCAATAGAGATGCTTCAAAGGGTAGATCAAAGTCTCCTGGTCGTCGCAATGTTCAATGCCATTATTGTGATAAGTTTAGTCACATTAAGAAGGATTGTTATGCTTGGAAGCATGACAAAGGTAAAGTCAAAGGCAAAGGCAAAGACAATGATGATAAAGAGGAGAAACCAAAGAGTTTGGTTAAGATTGAAGAACTGAACATAGTGCAAGATAATTGTGATGCACAAGACATCAATATGTTGACTGAAAATAATGATGTATTTTATGATGCACAAGAAGCTCTATCTTTGTAGAGTTCTATGCTAGCAGAGCTACTTGTTAGTGGTGAAGTGTCCCATACATGGATTCTTGATTCGGGAGCTTCGTTGCATGTCACACCTCATAGGCATTGGTTTACTACATATGAGAAAACCATTGGCACTGTTACGCTAGGTGACAACTACTCTTGTGACATTGTGGGCATAGGTGATATTGCTATGGTTATGGCAAATGGGGTGAGGTTTACCATACATAATGTGCGTCATGTTCTAGCTTTGACACGAAATTTGATTTCGGTTGGACGTCTTGATGACTTGGGTTACAAAGTCACTTTTCATCAGCACTCTTGGCGTATTGCAAAAGGTAATCTTATTTTAGCCCATGGTTCTAAAGTTGGTACACTTTATCCTATTTATGTATCTGACAAGAACAGTGTTCTTTCTGTAACCGAGCTGCCAATTGTTGCTTTGTGGCATAGTCGGTTAGGTCATATGTCAAAGAAGGGAATGGAAACTCTTTCTCCTTTGGGCTACTTACCGTCTTTATCATTTTCTGATTTTCCCTTTTGTGAACACTATCAATATGGTAAGCAAACACGAGCACATCGTACACAGTCTTTTGACAAAGAAAGAAAGACCTTAGAGCTTGTGCATAGTGATTTATGTGGGCCTATGCCTTCTAAATCCCATGGTGGTGCGTCTTATTATGTTACATTCATTGACGATGCAACACGACATGTTTGGGTTTATGCCATGAAGTCTAAAGATGAGACTTTTTCTTGTTTCAAAAAGTTCTTATCTAGTGTGGAAACTCAGTCTGAACATAAGTTGAAAGATTTATGCTCAGACAATGGTGGAGAATATGTCTCCAAAGAGTTTGCAGACTTCTATTCAAGTAGGGGAATTAAGCACGAGTTTACAGCTCCTTATACCCCTGCACAAAATGGTGTTGCCAAACGAATGAATAGGACCATCCAAGAGAGGATTATGTCTATGCTATCACAGGTTAATTTACCGCAAGCGTTTTGGGCTGAAGCATTATACTGCTGTGTATTTGATCAATAGATCACCACATGCTTCATTACAGTTTCGTGTACCTTTGGAGTTATGGTCAGGACATAAGTTGTCTTATGAAAAACTCCGTACATTTGGCTGCGAAGCTTATGCACATGTACCCAAGGAGTTGCATGCTAAGCTTGACCCTCAGTCCAGGAAATGCATCTTTATTGGCTATGGTGTAGATGGTCAATTTGGCTATTGTTTATGGGATCCGGAAAGTCGATCAGTAATCCGTAGCAGTGATGTTGTCTTCAATGAGACCAAGATGCATAGGCAACCAACGAAAGAGGTTGAATTCCGGAAAGTGATGTTTTCCGATGTATCACCTCCTGTACAAATAGCTACAGAGCCAATTACTACACAGGCTAGTACAAGCTCTGATCAGCCAAGGATATCTCAAAGAGTCTCACATCCGCCAGAACGGTTTGTTTCAGACGTGGAGTTTGTGTTGCTGACAGATAATGGTGAGCCTTCTTGTTACAAAGAGGCTATGCTAGCCAATGATAAGGTTCAGTGGGAACATGCTATGAAGAGGGAGCTATCCAGTATTGCAAAGAACAAAACATGGGAACTTGTTCCATTGCCAAAAGGTAGGAAAGCTTTGCCTTGTAAATGGGTTTACAAGAAGAAGATTGCATCCAATGTTGAGAATTACAAAGCTCGTTTAGTGGCCAAAGGTTTCAAGCAAGAATATGGTGTAGATTTCCAGGAAATCTTTTCTCCAGTGGTCAAGATGACGACACTAAGAATGTTGCTTGCTTTGGTTGCCACTGAAGATATGGAGCTTGATCAAATGGATTTCATTACAGCTTTCTTACATGGTGATCTCGAGGAAGAGATTTATATGCAGCCACCTGAAGGGTTTGTGCTAAAGGGCAAGGAACATTTGGTCTGTAAGCTTTTGAAAAGTCTCTGTGGCTTGAAGCAATCATCCAGACAATGGTATCAAAAGTTTGATGCATTTATGCGTTCCCTAGGCTATAAGCGCAGTAATGAGGATCCATGTTTTTACGTGAAAAGACAACCAAATGGACATCTTATTATGCTTATCCTTTATGTAGATGACATGCTTATTGCTGGTCATTCTAAGAAGGACATTGCTGACTTGAAAACCAAGCTGAAAAGTCAATTCGACATGAAAGATTTGGGTGAAGCCAATCACATTTTGGGTATGCGCATTACTCGTGATCGTAAGAAGAGGTTGTTGTACCTTTCTCAAAAATAGTATGTGCACAAGGTTCTTGATCATTTCAACATGCAGAAGGGGAAGGCTTTGAGTACTTTATTGCTTGCATACTTGAAACTTAGCAAGAAAGACTGTCCCAAATCTGCTGAGGAAAAAGCTGCGATGGCTAAGGTTCCTTATGCTTCAGCTTGTGGTAGTCTTATGGATGCCATGGTGGCTACAAGACCTGACATTGCACATGCAGTGGGAGTTGTTAGCAGATTTATGTCTAACCCTGGTAAAAAGCATTGGGATGCTATCAAGTCGATTCTTAGATACGTGAGTGGCACTACAGATAGATAGTTATGCTATGGTCATGGAAAGTTATCCATTAAGGGATATGCAGGCTGTGTTGACAGTCGTAAATCAACTACTACAGGTTGGATTTACACATTTGCTGGTTCTGCCATTTCTTGGAGATCAGTTCTTCAAGATTGTACATCCATTTCCACTACAGAGGCAGAGTATGTTGCATTGAGTGAAGCATGCAAAGAAGCTATTTGGTTTGCTCGCCTAGTGCAGGATCTTGGATTGAAGCAGTGCTTACCAGTTCTTCACTGTGATAGTCAAAGTGCTATTGCCTTGGCTAAAAATCCAGTGTTTCGTTCCAAAACGAAACACATTGATGTGCGTTATCACTTCAATCGTGAATGCCTAGCAAACAAAAGCCTTGACTTAGTGAAAATTCCTACGTCAAAAAACACAGCGGATGCACTCACCAAGAGTCTCTCCAACAATCAGTTTCAACATTGTCGTGAGTTGATGGGCATTGGGTAAGATAGAGACTTACTCATTCATTCTCTCTTTCGGCCTATCACATTGGCCATCAAGTGGGAGATTGTTGGGTTTATGCTGGCCATGTCCGACCGCCCATCTAACTGCTACTAACCCAAGTGTATAGTACACTTGAGCCACTCTTCAATATATGTGTACATTATAATTGGGGGCCTTAATCTTTGGCTCACCCCCTTCCATACGTGTGTCTGTGTGCTCTTTCTCCCTGCCCACAGCTTCTCCTTCACAGATCCTGCTTCATCACAATTGCGCATTCAGATGAGACAATTGATAAAGACTACTAATGAATTTCTCTAGCTTACACTCGAGGCCTCCAAGAATCCAGAGAAGGAGATGGAAAATAGGGCAACCTATGAACCCCAGTTCAGAGAAATGGCTGAAATATTATTTGAAGCTTGAATCAAAGTTAATCACCCACTCCCTCAGGGATGGATTCATATAGCCTCCTACTGTCATAAGCTTTCCAGAGCTCGACTCAACAGAGTAACAATGAAGTAACAATGAAGGTTCAAGATAACCAAGACAACCAAGAGAACTCCTCACACAAATCAACCTTAGAAGTAAGAGTAAATGCTCAAACAACCACCAAGTTGTTATTCAAAATAATTATTAAAGGGTTAACTAAATTTCTACCATAATTGACAAAAGTAGTTTCTATTTCTTATACTAACCCCCAACACTCTAAATCTATATAATGTGTTGACCTCTAAACTTAACACATGACTCAAATGCTTCAATTATTAGTAGACAAGGGATTGTCCATGCCAGACTAATTATAGCAATGCCAAAGGTTATTGAATGGCATTAACTATTTTTAAATATATAAAAAAGAGAGAGCTAAAAATTTCTTAATAGCTCATCTATTTTAAATATTATATTTGTAAAAAGCAAACTAAAGTGTCCTATATTCAAGCTACATTTAAGTAGCCAATTAAGGATTTCTCCTGTAAAAAATCAGTTTGATGAATTTTTGTATCAAATCTCTATACCTTCCATTGCTTGGGTTAACCTTACAACTTAGAAAAAATTGAGTGATGTTGCATCGGGTAAAATCAACAATATTTATAGCTATTTAAATCGATAGATTACGTTATTGATTGATAAGATATCCAATCGATAGCATATCAATGGATATGTAAGAACAAATACAATATTTTGAAAATCAATGACGTGTCATCGTATAGTGTGTTTGAATAATGTGGTTGAACATATTATACAACTATTATTCGCATTTAAAACATTTTGTGAATAACGTATCATGCAACCTAACTCATCGCTACACCCAACTATATGTACTGAGCACATTAGCAAAAGTGATTGCATTTGGGAAGATACCCTTATGGTGCATCATTAATAAGGTCCATAGCTTCCTTGGCCAGCCATTGGTGGGCATATCGGTCCGCAAGGCTACAACTTGGAACAAAAATCCTTTCTCCTCATTCACTGAAAACATTTAAGGGCTTAAAGTCCCCGCCCCACAGCTGGGCATATTCCCAAAATCATGCATTCCTCATCCTAGACAAGAAGGATGCTCATCAAGAACTCTAAATAGTACCACCACAATTGGCATACATTCAACACAGCATTGCCAAGCACGATGCCTTTTCAATAGCCCGTCACTAACAATTGGATCCATTGACAAATGTTAAGAACTTCTTTGGCCACCCTTGCTCCACAAAGGCTGAAAACAACCCAAGAGTTTCCTGGTAACAGCCCATAAGTTCTAGAAATCACATCATTTCGGGAAATCCAGTGCTCTACATTCACTGAAAATAGCCAGAATTTCCTGGACCTGTCCTTTCAAGCATATCTGTAGTCAACGAAATCTATGTGACAACATCTCATCATGGACTTGCTTTCTGTTGTTGGTGGTAGTAGAAGCCTGAAGCAAAATGAAATACATTTTACCCTCATCACAGGAGTGACTTGAGGACATTGACAAACATGCCATTGACTGTATTTTCCCACACGTCTTACATGATGCCATGTAGAGTGCTTCTTGTTGAACCCGTTGAAAAGTCCAATGCTTCCATGAGACTGAGAAACTCTCACTCCACATTCACTAAAAAACAGCCCAGAGCTTCCTCATCTTGCTCTTGGGGTACTTGTCATCCATGCCAAAAGGAAAAAAACCTAACCCCGACTTCCTCGTAGTAGTAGACACAGACGGAGGCTCCTGCTCCATCCTAGAGGGACTCAGAGGAATCCCCTTTACCCAACCCCGCGGATCCCACCATCCGACTTGACTTGTCGCCAATGGAGCAAGTGAGCCTTGCAGTAGAGGTGGAACGTCTCTAGGCCACCTCTGTTATCTGCAAGATCATTGGCAGTCGACTTAGCTGGGGCGAGATACGTGACCTCCTCTAGGTCGGCCTCCTAGCAATGGTGGGAAATATCATCGACATATAGCTTCTTCGGTGAGCATATTATCAAATCGAGTTCAAGACTCCCAAGATGGCTACAAAGTCATTTCGATAAGCCCACTAGACATCTGAACGGTCAGGTCTTATTTTCGACAGTGGTGCCATGGTTTTGATCCAGCTTCCGATGTTCTTGTCGAGGAAGCAGATCTGCCCATCTCGGTCTGCTTCTCTGGCTTGAGGAGAGAGTGTCTCACGGAGACCCCGTGCACGGCAACTTCAGTTGCTACCAAGGTGGCAAGTATTCCCACAGTATGCGTTCTAGACAATCACACTCTCATGAAGGTGGTTTTGTTACCTAGGGTGAGTGGTGGGTGGCTATGCTAGAACGTGGAGTATTCGGGGCTCCGAACTACTGCTTTATTTCTAGATGGATGGGCACTTAGCGAAGGCATGTCCTTGTAGGATATCTCGACCCGCACCGTTGGCTCAAGGGCTGAAACTGTAGGACCCACAAGCTGGCACTTCAACACAGGCTAGCAACCCACCAGCTAATGGCTAGCAGCAGGTGCACGGCCACTGTTGATAGGGAAGGACTTGATATGCCGGCCCCCTTGGCGGCCGACCTCCTATAGCCTAGAAACATTGGGTTCCACAGGGAACTAGTTTGACCTTTTGCAACAAGATCCCCCTAAGGAGTCTTCCTCCACTTCAGATTTACCGCCACCAACCCCCTCTCTGCCTACCGAGTCCTCTACTCCGCCTACTCTACTCCCTCCACCTCCTCCTCCCCCCTCCTCCCGCTCCCTCCCCTTCCCCCGATGCGGCCTTGGCCTCATTGCCTGACCCATCCCGTACTTTTACTCCAACACAGGGGACTGGACATGTCACGTGCACACTTCACTTGTACTACATGGGTCTTCTACTACAGTCTAGTATGAGTCATTATCTTAGGATTGAGCCTAGCACTTTGTGAGCCTCTAGCACGACGTGCATGTCTAGGCCGTTCATAGTTGCATACCCTCTCTTGCACAGTACAAAATTTCAATACTTAGGCAAAAATACCGTGTGTGAACGGCCTCTTGTGTACATTTATTTACTAAATGACCGTTCAAATACCTAGATAGTGGGGCTGATTTATGTCCCTGCTCGACCTAGCCTATGCCGGCTATATAGGCAGCCCATTGGGCACTAGGGTCAGCAGAAGAGAAAGCACAAGATAGTCAACGTTTTCAGCCTATCTCCGTGGCGTTTCCAGCCCAGATCAACCAGTGTTTCTCAGCCTCTCCATCAGCATTTTCAGCCCTAGATGGTCATCGTTTTTCAGCTAAGACAGCCAGCGCTTCCAGTTGAAGCGCTAGCAAAACCACAGCCTAGGCACATCGTGGTTCCCTTACCATCGACACCGCTAGCAGATCTCGGCAGTTAGCCTTAGCATCGTTATCGTCGTCGACACAGTACCCCAGCACCTTGTACCCCTTGTTCCTTGGATCGGCATAAGGATCAACAAACCCATCACGAACCTCGTTGACGACATAGACCCCATCAGTACCTCGTCATCCACATCATCGTCATCGACATAGACCCACAGTACCTCTCATACCCAATAGTACCCCGTTGTCATCATCATTGTCGACATAGAATCTCTCAGTACCCAGCATTAGTAGCATCAGTATCCATTAGCATTAGCACCTGAGCATTTAGTCATTGTATCAACATTGTGCAAGAATAAAGAAAGTACTTGCTTTGGCAATAGAGCAAGGGGGCCCTTGAGGATTTGGGACCCGACATTCCGTGTCATCTCTCTTCTCTCTCTCTCTCTCTCTCTCTCTCTCTCTCTCGCTCTCTCTCTCTCTCTCTCTCTCTCTCTCTCTCTCTCTCTCTCTCTCTCTCTCTCTCTCTCTCTCTCTCTCTCTCTCTCTCTCTCTCTCTCTCTCTCTCTTGTGTCTCTCTCTTTCATTCGGTTCGGTTCGGTTCAGTTCAGTTCTCTCAAGTAAATTAAAGTGTTCCTTGTGTTGTGCGGAGTACTAGATCCGAGCTAAATTCTTAAACACTTCCACTGCACCTGACATTGGTATCAGAGCTCTGTGTGTGCTTCGGCTTGGCAAACTCAAGGGAAGAACCGAGAACCCCAAGAACCACCCAAGCAGAAAGAAGCCAAAAGAACCTCTCTCAGTTTTTTTTCCTTAAAGAAGCTTTGCGTCCCTACCCCGGACTTGTTAGCCTCTTCAAGACCCTCAATATCAAGCATCCAGTACAAGCTCCCGTCTTCATCGCCATGATTTTTGAAGGAAGATCAACATTGAATCCACGAAAAATCCAGATCTTAAGTAACAATATCTACTTGTCTCTTATGCGGATATAAAAGGAGTTGGAGACAGGATCCCTGACGCTCTTCTGAATTCGCATTCGCATGTAGCATGCATCTACTTCTGTTGACAAGAAACCCTTGGAATTATCTCCAAGCATCCTTATCTTCCAGCTTCACCTGCAATGTTTTCACGACAGGACTATTCAAGTGTTCGTACTTGCTCACAAGGTAGAGTCAGCATCAAGGCTAGCTTCTAGCACAGTAGTAAGCCTACCCAACTCGTATGGTCGGTGTTTCCATTGCACCAAACCTATATCTGCAATATCCACTCGTTTGGAGGAGTTTTCATCAGTTTATGCATCCACATGCATCAGAAGAAATCAGCATCAAAAGTACAAAAAAAATCCCAAGGTAGAAGTTCGACAGTTGTACCTCACCTTTAACAAGGGGGATGTCACGTGCACACTTCACTTGTGCTATGTGGACATGCTTCTGCTACAGTCTAGCATGACGTATTAGCTTAGGACTGAGCATGACACTATGTGAGTCTCTATCAGGACGTGCATGTCCAAGCCTATCATAGTTGTATACCCTCTCTTGCACATTACAAAATTTCTGTACTTAGGCAATTTACTGCGTGTGAATTGCCTCTTGTGTGCATTTATTTATTAAATGACCCTTCAAATACCCAGATAGTGGGGCTGATTTATGTCCCTACTCGACCCAGCCTGTGCCTCCTATATAGGCAGCCCATTGGGCGCTAGGATCATCAGTAGCATCAGCACCTCAGCATCTAGTCATTGTATTAGCATTGTGCAAGAATAAACAAAGTACTTGCTCTGGCGACAGAGCAAGGGGGCCCTTGAGAGTTTGAGACCCGACATTTTGTGTCGTCTCTCTCTCTCTCTCTCTCTCTCTCTCTCTCTCTCTCTCTCTCTCTCTCTCTCTCTCTCTCTCTCTCTCTCTCTCTCTCTCTCTCTCTCTCTCTCTCTCTCTCTCTCACATTCAGCTCAGTTTTTCAGTTCTTTCAAGTGAAGTAAAGTGTTTCTTGTCCAAGCTAAATCCTTAAACACTTCCGCTGCACTTGGCATTGGTATCAGAGCTCTGTGTGTGCTTCGGCTTCGCAAACTCAAGGGAAGAACCAAGAACCACCAAGAACCCAAGAAAAACTAAGAATCCAAAAGAATCTCTCTCAGTTTGTTTCCATAGAGAAGCTTTGCGTCCCTACCCCAGACTTGTTAGCCTCTTGAGCACCCTCAGTATCAAGCATCCAATACAAGCTCCTGTCTTCAATGCCATGTCTTTGAAGAAGATTGACTTTGGATCCACAAAATCCAGATCTTGAGTACCAAGATCTACTTGCCTCTTATGCGGATATGGAAGGAGTTGGAGATAGGTTCCCTGAGCCCCTTCTACATTAGCATTTACATGTAGCGTGCATCCACTTTTGTTAACAAGAAACCCTTGGAATTACCTCCGAGCACCCTTACCTTCTAGCTTCACCCGCATTGTTTTCACAACAGGACTATTCGAGTGGTCGTACTTGCTCGCAAGGCAAAGTCGGCATCAAGAATGGTCTTCTAGCACAATAGTAAGCCTACCTAGCAACTCGTATGGTTGTGTTTACATCGCACCATACTTACATCCGCAATATCCACTCATTTGGAGGAGTTTTTATCGGTGTATGCATCCACATGCATCAGAAGCAATTAACATCAAAAGTACATAAAGAATCCCAAGATTCTCACCTTTAACAGAGGGGGATGTCACGTGCACACTTCACTTGCGCTACGTGGACATGCTTCTGCTAGAGTCTAGCATGAGTCATTAGCGTAGGATTGAGCCTGGAACTTTGTGAGCCTCTAGCAGAACGTGCATGCCTAGGCCTTAGTTGCATACCCTTTCTTGCACAGTACAACATTTCAGTACTTAGGAAATTTACCGCGTGTGAACCGCCTCTTGTGTGCATTTATTTATTAAATGACCCTTCAAATACCCAGATCCTAGGGCTGATTTATGCCCCTGCTCATTGTCGACATCATCATCGTCGACATAGATCCATCAGTACCTCGTCGTTGACATCATCGTCGTCGACATAGACCTAGCAGTACCTCATCGTCGACACAAACCCAACAATACCCCGTCTCGTCGTCATCATTGTGGTTGACATAGAACCTCTCAGTACCTCAGTACCCAGAATCAATAGCATCAGCACCTCAGCATTTAGTCATTGTATCAGCATTGTGCAAGAATAAAGAAAGTACTTGCTCTAGCAACAGAGCAAGGGGGTCCTTGAGGGTTTGGGACCCAGCATTCCGTGTCCTCTCTCTTCTCTCTCTCTCTCTCTCTCTCTCTCTCTCTCTATCTATCTATCTATCTATCTATCTATCTCGTGTCTCTCTCTTTCATTTAGTTCAGTCCAATTCAGTTCTTTCAAGTGAAGTAAAGTGTCCTTTTTGTTTGTGCGGAGTACTAGATCCGAGCTAAATCCTTAAACACGACATACATCAGCAGCTCGCCGCTCATTGGGTAGTGCTTTCACTACGAGCCGAATGGCTTAGGAGGGATAGCCCTACTTGAGGATGCCACTTCTTGTAAGGTGCAGCAGAAGTGAATGTTGAATTTGCTCAAGATGAGTGCTTTGAAGTGTGCTCAAGGGTTCCTTTTACTTATGGAAGGGAGATCCTTCCGTTCCTTTAGTGAGAGAATGCAATTATCACAAACAAAGTGAATGCTACTGTGAATGAAGGTGCCGAGAGAGAGAGAGAGAAGAATACAACATCAGATGGTTCTTAAACCGTCCTCCAAGGGCCCTCTCTCTATGGCGAGAGAGGTCTATGCTATTGATTGCACAAATCTGGTACAATGGTCTAGATGCAATGGACTTGCTGACGATGTCGACGACAATTGTGAGGTCCCCAACCCACCAATACCAAGATCGGGATGGGATCCTTGACAGGTCTCTAGGTCTTATAAAACTCAGAATATACCTTTACCATTGGCAATGGCTTGGGTCTATAGACTTAGAAGCAGACCTAGTCCTGTCTCGCAGCGGAACGGGACAACGTATTCAAACGGCCTACAAAAAAAAATTCTTATTCCGACCCTATAACTTCATCATTCAGTTTATGGTTTCCTTAGCCAACGCTTTTTTCCCCCTAACATATGTGAGGGCACAGCCGTTGGTGGATTCCTCTTCCAAGTGAAGAAGTTTCTGAGACGTTTTAGTGTGCGAGAATGGATAGTTACCTGGCTAATCAGGTCCACCCGTCCATGATTGACAACCTTAGTCAATCCCCACTTACCACCCCACACTCACACATGATTCTTTTGTTATTTAATTACTACCACATTCTTATCACAATTAAAATAATGATTCTTTTTATCCTTCATAACAGAATTTTATTAAAACAGCCCTTGAAAACAGTATTAAAAACATTCTTTTAGCAAACAGACATCTTTAAACTTAAGACAGGGTATTGTCAATCAAAACATTGTCCATAATAACCATGACCGGTACTCTTCTTGTCTCAAGACCACCTAAGGGTGAAAAAACGGCACCCATTCCTTATTCACAATCCGGAGTGGATAAACCCCCACCCAAGATTCCGGGTGCCCATACACCAAAACTAGTTGCCCATACAACCGGGTGGCTCCCCTAGGATAAAAAACGGTATCCTAACTTATGTAGAAACATCAAGACATGACACGGAGTAAAAACTCAACGTTCATGGGGGTAACCGACTTATTCGTGGCTGGAAAGCCAATCATTAGCATCAAAATATAACAAGGAGTCGAAGGTGTCTTGAGACAAGCTGTCTTAAGGATGATCAATCATATCTTTCCTAATTCAACCAGTTTTAACCCAAACAATTCTTTCCTACATTATAAACAAATGCTTTCGTTTTCAGTCAGTTTATCCTTCCTAACTTTGCGTATGTAATGCTAACTTAAAAATGAACTTAAACTAAAAAAACTTAATTGAATAATGCGAAACCCACCTGGGACTGCTCGTCCATGTGCTGTGGGGCGGGTGCCCGTAGACTCTCCTCTGTTGGCCTACGGCTAGGCCCAGCCTCATGGTCATTTGTGGCTTTGTTTCGCTTGTTGCTAACATCCTCTTCCTCAGTAAAAGAATTTCCCCTGGTTCTCTGGGAGCCATGTCGGAAGCCTTTGATGAGATATTCCTTCTATAACTTATTTATGCTATAAGTAATTTTTTCCACTCTTCAATAATGATTTTTGGACCTCGGGTATTTATTCGGCAATTAGAATTCATTTACTAATTTCCCTTGTCCATTTTATACAAAAATTGGTTATTTTTATTGAAGATACATACTTAAACTATTTATCTAAGGTTAGAAATAATTAAATAGGAGACATTAGTAAATTTATATCAAAAGTTTTTGGGTTAATTTACTATATTCCCCCTTTTATTTTCCCCTAAAAATAATGTAATTTTACTAGGATATAGTTAAACTAATTATCTGATAGTAACATAATTATCACAAGTTTCTCAAGGTCTAATTAACCTCTGAAAAATAGCTCAATTCAATTTGAATCTATTTGTTAATTTCCCCTATTTAATTTGTCTTAAAAACAGGGTATTTCAGCTAAAGTAATTAAGTAGAATACTCATTTGAGCTTTTTCTAATTATCACGAGTTCCCTAACATCTAATTAACTTCTGATAAATAACTCAATTCAATTTGAATCTATTTGCTAATTTCCTCTATTTAATTTGTCCTAAAAACACAGTATCTGAGCTTATCCTAATTATCATGGGTTTCCTAACATCTAATTAACCTCTGATAAATAGCTCAATCCAATTTCAATCTATTTTCGTATTTCCTCTATTTAAATTGTCCAAAAAACAGAGTATTTTTGCTAAAGTAATTAGGTAAATTAATTATTTTAATTAGTCCTAAAAATAGAGTATTTTTGCTAAAGTAATTAGCTAAATGAATTATCTGAGCTTCTCCTAATTATCATGGGTTCCTTAACATCTAATTAAGCACTAATAAATAACTCAGAACATTTGGGATCAATTTGATTATTTTCCCCTTTAATTTTCTCTTAAAAATAGTGTAATTCTGCCTAATTAATTAGGAAAATTACTCAAAAAATTATAGGATAATTTTCCTAGCTTAACAACTGTCTAATGCATCTTTGAAAATTATCTCAACTTAATCTAAGCTTAATTAATATATTTCCCATTAATTCATGGTTAATTTGGCTAATTTCAGTCCTAATATGATAGGATAATTAATTAGCTTAACATTACCAAGCTTAATTACAACAATCAGCAGAGAATAATTAATTAACAGAGGGTTTATGAGTATACATAGGCCTAATCTTTGATTTATTAACAAAATAGATTAATCTAGCCTTGCTAATTAATAAGGATTAAGCTAATTACCGTTTAGATTAATCGGCTAGAGCTTAATCTCTAGTGATTTCTGCGTAGCGTTCTCTCTAGATGAGAGAGAGAGAGTGTCAAGGCTCCGACTCTATTCGAATTTGTGAAGCAAGGGTTCCTATTTATAGTTTTCTAGCACTCACAAGCTCTCACAAGCTGTAAAAGGCAGTTGCTTGCAGTTCAAGCAGTCCCCAGCAAGTCAAAAAATTCCCCCTGCTGCTAAATGAGTCCCTGGCAAGTCAGTGATGACCCTCCCATTACCTGCCAGCTTTTAAAATGTCAATTCTGCTATATTTTGACCTATTTTTGCTTAATTGGTAAAATATCTTGTAAATATCTAGGAGGCCTTTAATAAAGTCTATGCTTAAATGATTACTGCAACCCTTCAATTTTTCTTAATAATTTAATTTACATTGAATCTTCCGGAAGGACTAGCGGGGTCAATTTTTGTCCGAATTTAAATCTGAAAATTTCTAGCCCGAGGTTTGTTGCGCTTAAGATTCCAAAAATATCAATATTTGACATGGTCGAGCAATTCTACATTGCTTTTTCAATAATAATATCAGTTTGATTAAGCTTTATACAATCTTTAAGGTTTCAGAAACTGAAAACCTTACAACAATGATGAAACATGACAAGGATAGGCTAAAATCTGAAAACGCTAGGACTAAAAATCTAAAATCTGCAAACTTCTGACTTTTTGTTGAATACTGACATTGTGTCGGCGAGGACGACAATGGCGACGACACGACGACAATGCACTGAAAATGCAGATGCTGAAATTTGCGGACATCGGGCTAAATAAAAATGCTCGCTGACTCGACGGTACAATGAGGATCTGCTGCGGCTGGGTGAGATTTGCGAGGCTAAGGGCTAAATCTGCGGTGTCTAAGTGCTGGAATCTGAAAACGCTGATGTGCTTTGGCTGATCTGATGCCGAAATCTGCAAATGCTAGGCTGAATCTGTAAACTCAAAATGCTAGGCTGATTTGTAGCAAAAATGCTAGGTTATTCTGCTAATGAAAATGCTAGGTTGTTCTGCTTTTATTGGCTGAAAACGCTAGGTCTCATGCCGGTCTTGCTGAGAAGGTGCACTGTAAGTTGCTAAAACTTCTTCTACCTCTTTTGCAAGAAAGTGCTAGCGCTAGGTTTCTTTTATAGTAGCTTAGCAAATTTGCCCTACCCAATTTTCCAACAAAAGTCACTTATTAAATAATAAGTGAAAAATGGATAAATTGGGAAAATGGGTTCTATGCATTGTAAAAGGCTCATGATGGGTACTGAATATCATGTTGTTGTGTGCAACCAGAGGATATGCAACTACTCTAAGTTTCTGGACATGCATGGCCTGCGCACAGGCTCACAATGGTGCCAGAACACTTCCTAAGCTGACCTGAACCCTAGATCTGAAGGAGCTTGTCCACATGCACATAGGGTTAGATGTGCATGTAACATGCCCTCCTTTTCAAAGTGAGGTATTGGTACAGCGCTATATGGCATCGAGGGAGTGCGCCACCCACTCCTTGAATCCTGCGAAGAATGCTTCGCTGGCCCACTCTGATGCGTGGGTCATGTGATACTTGAACTTCATGAAGGTCTGCAATGTTTGCTTCTTTGGTCCGCGTCAAAAGAGACACAAAGTGATTTGTGGTGGCTACAATGTTCCTACTGCATCTATGGATGTAGGTCCACCTTCATCAAGAATCTCCGAGGAGAAACATTTCTGAAACCACTTCTAACATAAAATCATGAACATACCCATTCCATGTACAGTGACTCGAAAAATACGATGCGTCCTAAATGAATGTGCATGAAATTGAGATGAACAAAGTGACAGAGTGCCAAACCGTTCACCAAACACACGCAAAGAGTGAGATCGAATCTTGACTTTTCGACCTAAACCTATCAGCGGTGGCAAATTACAACGGAAATGCCCATGCTTGATAGACAATCTTTCTTGCACTCTTTTTAAAATTGTGTCATGCCAAGGATGAGACATGTAAAAGCGATTGACAAAACGGACAACGGGTAAACAATGTGAACTCCTTGAATGCAAACTGTTTTCTTTTCGAGAGTGATCCACATACATTTGTGCTCATCTGTGAGTGAATCATGTGCATTGTACAATACGGCATGCCTATGGAAAGAGAACACATAAAGACGGTGACAAAAATACAAGAAACTGTCATGAATGAAACACTTGAATAATGCATGCTGACTAATCATGCGAACACAAAATACTTCCTGAGTGATTT
Source organism: Adiantum capillus-veneris (assembly GCF_014529385.1). Classification (NCBI taxonomy): domain Eukaryota; kingdom Viridiplantae; phylum Streptophyta; class Polypodiopsida; order Polypodiales; family Pteridaceae; genus Adiantum; species Adiantum capillus-veneris. The sequence continues at coordinate 69,095,290 of NC_140950.1, forward strand.
CTTTGGGCCTCGGCTCGAGAGCCAAGATCAGTGCTGCGTGACTGATCATATCTGCAATGAGGTTAGCTTCACTAGAAAAATCATCATCTAAACCATCATCCTTATGAACAATCACATCTTTATCATACAAAACATGTGTGTCGTGCTTTGAAGAAGAAAGGACTGAGAGAGTCTCCTTCTCCTGTTTCTTTTCAAGCTTCGCCTACACATTCAAAATGAGAGGTTAAGAATGAATAACTTCCTCATTACGAATAATAATGGGAAAATCACTTTTGGCATTTAGAGTGAGAGTATTGTCTGCCCAATCAAGGAGAGGGTTATGCTCACATCCTGAGAGAGGAGACACTACAAATTTCAAACGGAAGGACGCTTGCTGAACAGTGAATAACACATCAAGGCACTCTCGTGTAATGAGAGAGTCCATACCAGGAGCGAAGCCCAACACCTCGAGAGGAGATATCTGGCTAACCTCCAAGCGGGCGCTTTCTACAAGAGTCACCAATCACATCATGCATACGACTAGAATCAAACAAGATCACAATGCGTTGACCATTCACATTACCATAACACTCCATGAGAGACTCATCAACGAGATGATCATGAGAAACTTGGGACACATTAGTGTTCTCTTTTATGGCATTAACAGAGGATGTGGGTTCTTTAGGTTCGTTGGATTCATTCTTAGGATATGTTCTCTTTATATAACCCTTGACGTGACAGTGATAACATCGACCTTCCGTAGAATAAATTCTTTATCCACCACTTCCACATCTATTACAATGTTGTTCTCCAAACATGCGACCTCTTGATCAATAGGCGCATAGCAACTTCCAACAAAGTGAGAACGCGTATACCAAAATGAGATGATTAGTGGTTTAATCCCAATCATATACTTGTCAACCAGAGTGTCAAGTGAAATCTCACAGCATATTCCATCCACCTCTTTCACATACCATCCTCGATTGAGAAGCCTGTCATGCAAGGAAGAATCAAGAGATTTGTAGACTAGCATAGTCTTAGCAACATGTACATGGTAGGTGTGAAAAAATTCAAAAAATATACTAATAGGATATAAGTTTACAAGCTTCACCAAATTAGTGAGTACAGAGTTTTGGAGAGACCTTTGTTGAACATCCCTATACAACCCACAATGATTCACTCAATGTTGTGTGCAAAACTAGCAAGTCCACAAAGTTCTAGTTGGTTGGTAGAGGAACCTATACCAATATTCCTTTTTCGTTCCTTTGGTTGATACCATAGAAACAATCGTAGAAGAATATTCCTTCATATGTAAGGCTCTTGCTAGTTCTTCTCGCCAGCTGTACAATACCAATGTGAGCATGGGTTACAAAGATGATGCCTATAATGTACTCTGCGGGCCTATATAAGTGTCAGAGCTAAATGTAAGAGAAAAAAAGGTATAAATGGAAGAGAACAAAAAGAAGGATAAGATACCACTAGTTGCATCGTGGGTGATGTAACATTGAGACATTACTGCCATGAGGAATCACACCAAAGTGAGTGAAAACGTGTTGAACCAAAACCTGTTTTACAGTCTTCTTATCAACCTCCACTTTAAAATCCACTACTCTTTATTTCCATGTGAAATAAAAAAGATTTGCTTCATATGACCTTTTTCTCGTTCTTGGCTGCATGAGAACCCAATAACCTTTGCCTATCCTCTGCTCTTGCCATTGATTATGTGCAGTGAGGGAGTTTAAGATGGAAATAAATCTTATGCTACTACTTGGCCTTCTTGGTAGAATCATGGTGGGGTTAGTTGGGGAGAAAGTAGAGCAACTTTTAGAGCTTTTAGACCAAGAAGAAGAAGAAGCCATAGTTCTGTGTGTAAGAAGAAAGATAGCTTGTAATGGAGGGAGGATGAGCTTTGAAAGATTTTTTAATGTAGGGATAGCTTTTAGTGGTGGGAGAATGATAGCCTTTAAGTCACTATCTTTTAGTACCTTCACGTCTACCAGAGTCTCTTGGTAGTGACTCCACATATTGAACCGCCAATGCCGTGAAAAGAAGATGTCACCTTACAAAAAAATCTAGATTCTTTCCATTTTAGAAATTCTTTATCCTATTTTTTTATTTATTTCATGTATTTCCTATGCCATGTTGTGTTGCTACTCATTGGATGCTCTTTCTTTTCTCTCTCTTCAATATGGCCCTCTAAAAGACCTCCAAAATCTCCTAATGGACCTTAGTGGCACAATGGGTTAGTAGGGTTAGTACTGACTAAGTAATTGAAAGTCTTCAACTTTGTGTTTTCCTCTTGAGATATCTCAGATTTATTCTAATTCCACTATAACTTTCAAAGTGGAAGGGTTTAAGCTATCTTTTAGGAAGTGAGGTGCTCTCCTCTTTTTTAGGTCTCTCCTCTCCATTCAAATACTCCGCATGTTTCCCTCAAGAGTAGGTGTTTCTTTTTTCCTTAAATTTCAAGTTTGGATGACACCTCATGGGAGGAAATGTCCACCTTGCCCCCATTAAGAATCAAACCGCACCCAAGGTGAGTGGGAATAAAGTTGGAGATGACATCTCACAAGAGGAATGCATTGAAAAATGAATCTGCCTTCAAGTTCCATTGGCCATAGGATTTGGCCAAGTACACTGCTTGCTTTTATACCTAATACCTTCATTTTTGCATGAACTAGTAGATCCATTGGACGGCTATGGTATTCTAGGGACTTTACTATCCATGGCATTTACCACTCCTCCTTACACTTGATGTCCCTAGGTGTGATCAAGCTATAACATAGGGTGCAACCTAGCCCTTACCTATCATTAATCCTATTTGGAAACTCTAACCACTCCATCTCTCTCTTTAAGAAGGTCATAAATGGATATATATTCTTACAACTACTCATACACATCTAGAAGGCACACAAGCTGTCTTCGAATCTTTTGGAATCTATGGCCTCATCAAGCAAGAATCCTTCCTCCTTAAGATAACTACACTCTAGCCTAGATCAACTTATACTCATTTTGGCCTCAAGCCTAGTACAAAACTAGAGGCATCTAGTATGATAAACATTCTTGAAGTTAATGGTCGTCTGAGCCCACATTGTGTGAACATGAAAAATAGGTGCCACAAAAGACATTACCAAAGCATAAAAAATATATGGTATGACACAATAACATCAAACATCAATTGAAGGGTATGTGGTGTCTCTATGCATATGGGTATCCTGAGGATTTTATCCAATGGGCTAGGGAAGAAAGTAGAAGTGATGGGATCTACACGTAGGAAATTGGGACACAAATCATGAGACATGAGGGCCCCTCATATATGTTAGAAAGGTAAAGTCAGGGTTGGAAAAGTAGCTTGGGCAAAAGGGATTTACTCACTTAGGAAACGAGCATGTGTAGCCCAGTTGGAAGAGCTGTTACCTCTCATTGTAGAGGGTCAAGGGTCAAACATCACAAAATTTTCATGACTGCCCAATTATGAGGTCATGCATGCACTAGTTATCAATAATATGTAATTGGTGCAACTATGCCAAAATCGGCATAGTTAGAAGAAAACCCACATCATTGCATATAAGGGAAATAGCTAGTGTATAGGTGACCACGCGAGCGACACAATTATCTCAAAAAGTAACTAATAACTATCCATTGTGTAACCATTGCCCAATGCCTCTTGATCCACAAGGAGGTTTTTTCCCCGTGATTTGTATCTACACTCCACTCTCGGGCCATCTTATCTTGTATTTGCACACCAAGTAATACATTCTCCATTGTGTGCCTCTAGATCCACAAGGAGGTTTTTTCCCAATTCTTTGTATCTACAGCCATCAGTCTAGGGTTGATTATCTTGTATTTGCACACCAAGTGATCCATTCTCCATTGTGTGACTTGAGCTTCTTCTCCATCTCCAAGCTGTGTGTGCATTCTTGTAACCCTAACTCCAACAATCGGTATTGGATTAGGTTGCGTCCTATCAAGCATAGTTGCCACCACCTCTTGCTCACTTTCTTTGATTTTGGTGAAATTTGGTAAGGAATGTTATCAAGTGAATAAATATTTTGGAGAAATCATAGAGCATGGTCTGCTCAGAGTTTTGATTAGAGCTAGTTTCCATTATCTTTTTTGTGTAGTCCGAATACTCACAAGCCCACTATCTATACTAAAAGTAGCTTCTTCTAACGTATTACACCCCCATTTTCTTTACCTATTTGATACAAGGAATAAGGAAGGTATTCAAATGGGTGTGATCATTTCTTGGTATAGCCAAGTGATCTACACTGAGATGAGAGAGATTTTTCTTGGTTTAATCCATACATAATTTGAAACTTGGTACATGCACACCAAAAATACAAGTAGCTGTAAGAGTTGAGTTGCAGCATGGGCTAGTCCTTAGTAAGTAATTGTAGGTCCATATTTTCCTCTTGAAATGTCTTGAGAGATACCCCTCCCTAGGGGTCTATGTGAAAAATATAAAATTTACAATATTATATAGTTTCAGTTACATCAGAGTTGCCAAAGCAATTGCATAGGGGAGAAGTTCTTAGCACTCTCAACCTAGCATGGAGTATAAAACCATGAACCAAATTGCATCCAGAGGTACCTAGCAACTAGTTCTACCCTTAAATGTGTATGAATGAAAGTGTACTCAAGAGCATGACCAAGTGGACGGTGAATATATGTGTACATGCATTGCAAGAATAGAGAGAGAGAGAGAGAGAGAGAGAGAGAGAGAAAGAGAGACGGATGAAATAGAATGCATAAGAGACACAATAGAGTAAAAAAAGATAATTTTTCAATGCCCCATCTAAACAAACCATGAATTGATGCAATTAATTTTTTTGGATATTCCATAACTTCAAATATAAATGATTGAGCAAAAGCATTGGACCATGTGTAGGATTGACCGGTCCACCCATCTACATCCGCTCCTACTACAAACAAGAGAATTTTACTTTTTTGAGAGCAATCCAACTAACCTAAGCCAGACATAAGTCATGGCTGCTTCACCCTCCTCCATGAACCTGAGCTCTAAAAGGATTCCAAATACCATCAGACATTAGTAGATTTTGGAGGTCATTTGGAGGGCCTTCATAGAGAATCTATTTCTCTCTCTAGAAAATTTTCTCAAAATTCCTTTGCACTTATTGATTACATCCAAAAGGACAACTAGATACTGTGGAAACTGAACCTAACTTTTTGGTGCTCCTTGAAAACGGTCACCTTTTCATTGAATGCGAGTGTCTTTTTCATGAGGTCGGTGCCACTCATTCAATGTATCTTTTGTCATCACTAAAATGAGAAAAAATCACAAAACTATGAACTAGTGTCAAAATTCCATGATTGTGACACCACCAATGCATCCAAAACGCCCAAAAATATTTAAAAAAATCAATGTCTACTTGCCCTGTTTTGATGCCCGAAGAGGGAGGAAATGTCAAAAAAAAACCCTAAAAATTATTTTTTGTTGAATGGTGCATGAATTGTCTCTACGCACTGTAAGGCAAATTATGGCCCTCACGTGTTGTTTAGCAAAACCCCAGTTTTAGGGGTTTTTTCATTTTTTCTTTCTGCAGATGTCAAACGGGGCAAGTAGACATTTAATTTTTGGTTTTTTGGCATTCCAAACGCATTGGCGGTGTCAAGATATTCAAATTTTGAGACTAGTTAATAGTTTTATTATTTTTTTCATTGCAATGATAACAAAAGCCACATTGAATGAGCGGCATTGACCTCATGAAAAAGACACTTGCAGTTACTAAAAAGGTGACCATTTTCAAGGACGGTTGGATCATTGAATGAGTGGGTGATATGTTTTTGTACATAACATTGACCCTTCTCTCATTGGAGGAGCTCTTTTTTCTCTCTCTTCTAAAAGGCCCTCCAAAAGACCTCCAAAATTTTCTAATGGATAGGAAATTAATACCAACCATATTGGTTTAGGTGCCATGCTTCATTGGTGCCACATCGGGTGTTTAGGCCAAGGCAAGGCAAGATCCTCGACATGTTAGCCATGTAGTTCATCCAATCCCCAGCACACTAACCGTGTAGATAAGCCTAACAAAAAAGAATAAGATCTAGGTAACACCCCTGATCTAGCAAAGTCCCAAACATTGACCATTTCATCTATGGCTAAGCAATATAGGTAATCATAATCTTATATTGACGTTGTTATGAGAAACATAACACATGAGTCCAATCAAAATAGCATTTTGCATATGCACAAACAATCCTTTCCAAGAAGATAGTCATATTGTACATGGTCTCTACCCTTACACGTCTACCATAATTCATCAAAACCACTTCAAAATTGTAGATGTGTACAGGGTCTCTACCCTTACACGTCTACCACTTCAAAATGGTAGACGTGTACATGGTCTCTACCCTTATGCATCTACCACTTGAAACTGGTAGATGTGTACATCTCCACCCTTACACATCTACCATAACCCATCAAAACCACTTTGAAATCCTATTCAAAAATCATAAATCATAATCCAGTCCCATCACATAGGTGAGAACTCTACCCTAATCTGGGTGATGCACATCCAGAGTGATAAACCACGTTTATTATATAACATAGTTGCAAAAAATTTAGTAGCATTTTGACAGCATAGTCATAAGCAAAACAATAATCCAAGAGCCACACCGGCTTCCACAACCAAAAGTCACAACCAAAACCATAAAAGATCCTCAACCCTTGACCATAAACCATATTCTTCATAGAACCGACTTCCGCACTCGAGTTTTGTGTAAGATCCCCAAATTTTGGGTCTCTTTTGAAATAAGAAAAACAGATTCTAATGTTCGTTTGTTAAATTTTGATTTAAGATGCTTAATTGACAGTATTGTAAGGTTCCAAAGTAAAAAGCAAGGTTTTTTCCATGTTCCAGTAGGTCACACAGACGTTTGGTTTAGTTTTGAGAAAATCCGTTATTCATGTTTTTTATGCTTGTAAGTGTTTTTTGCAAAAAGTAGGGTCGGACCCTAAATCTACATGTTCCAGGCAAGCTATGGTTCAATTTTGTAAAAATCTGCCTTTTGAGTACTTTTCATCCTACTTTTAGCTTTTCATGATTTTTAGTGCTTTTAAGTGAAAAGCGAATCCGCTTTCTTATTCCAGTAGACGAGGGGAACCCATGGTTCAATTTTTAAAAATTTTGCTTCTTTTTTTTTAATGCTATTTTTAGCTTTTCGTGCTTTTCAGCATTTTTGAAAAGCAATGTGCTTTTTAGGATGACCTAAATATAAAAGTATAAATTTTAGTCTCCGTCGGATTTAAAAATGGCCACCTGGAGAAAAAACGAGACTAAACGAGAATTGTACGAGAATTATTTTTATAAAAAGCAGTAACGTAAATACGCCAGGGTAGTATGGGAAAGTCATAATTATGTCAAGGCATGATTACGATGCGGCATAGTCTAGTCAAGGTTTCATTAGTTGGCCGGATATTGTGCAATTGGTCAGTTTTATTGTAAAAGTTGAATGGCAAGTGGGAGAGTTGACCACCAAAAGCCAAGCCATGTTTTTAGCAGAGTGCCCAAAAGCTTGCAGCTATTCCAGGCTGAAAAACTAGCGCTAATTTTTGGCTTGGGCATCACTCTGGCTTGTTGCAATGCATATAAATTGGCAGGGAGTGTTCAGTTTTTAGTGTCGTCTGTTGCGTCTACTACCGCAAGGCAATACTTATCTATTATACGGAGTGGTGCAATTTATTCATCACCATCTCCATAAGCTCTTCTCTCTCGTTTACGAGAAGAAGAAGAAGAAGAAGAAGGATACTCCCTCTCTACTTGCTTACTATCTCCTCTCGTTTCACGGTGTACGTGCTCTCTGAAAGCTCTCGTGGTGAATACCTCTACGTAGCTGTCATCACCACTCTCTTGTGTCAAAGAAAGAAGCCTTTTGACAGTCCCTAATCAATTATAAAGCACGGTGAGAAGCTCTAAACTCCATAGTCATCATCATCTCTCTCTCTCTATGTCGTTTTTTTGAGTAGACACCCTCTCGGTGATTGTTTTTTTATATACAAGTGTATGTATGGATTTTCCGAGTACGTATGAAGTTGTCCCATGATTATTTCATCATGTTTAACACACTGATTTATGCACACGATGTGTTTATGATCAGGTGCATGCATAAAAAGCGCTTTTCGTTTCACGTCAAAGAAGCGGTAGGAACACTGTTTTGGTCATAACTCACAAATCATTAGGAATCAGCCCAAACCCTTAAAATCGGAGATAAAACACCTCATTTAAAACATTTTATATCCTTGGTGTCATGTGAAAATCACGCACGAGCTAAGAGATATGATCGAAAACAGCTTGCTGCCCACTGGACAGTCAAAATTTTGGAACCCAGGCTCCTTGGAGAACCACTGTATAGATTCACCGAATAGGAAAACCCACTTAGCCAATTGAAAATCTTGATTAAACTTGATGAGAAATGTATTTAGGTCTCAGTTATCACCCTGGGTATGCGAGTTATTAATCCGTCCATAATTGGGTTTACCTACGCGTGTAGGGGTGCTACCTAGGGGGAGTATCATATGACGTCGTAAGTTAAGCAAGCCGTTTATGTATGATTTATGGTTTATTTTGGTGAGTTGATTCAAGTATTAGATGTCCGTAAACTCATGTGAGGATATATGGTTAGTCAACCCGAACCGCATAGGCAGATATGAATAAAGTGACTTTTCTTCTGTGTTACCATTTGTTGTGTGAGTGTCAAATGGGCAAAGTGATGTGATAGATTGTTGGCGTATATATGGATCTGAGCTTGATGCATTGGTTTGAGGTCAAACACTCTCATTTGCATGTTATGTATGCTCCCAAAAATGGCAAAAAGTTGTTTTTCACATATGTGTGAAGTTATGGTTTATGGTCGACCTAAGGGTTGGAGCTATTTTGCATCATGTTTATGGTGATGGAATGATATCATATGATGTATGGAAACTTATGGATAGATGTGGTTGCCTCATGTGAATGGGTATGATTTCTTTCCACCTTTCTAGGTCAAAACTAGCTCTATGTGCTAGAGAGGTGAAGTGCAGATATGATGCATCAACGTTGTGTGATTAGGTTTTGTCAAAATTGGATTTTAATATCATTTTGTTTGCTAGTTGGACTTTTTTTATGCATGAAAATCTCATGTCTCAAGAGCTATGTGTGTGGACTCCGATTGTCTGTAGTGGATATGTCAAACCCAAGTGTGGGAGTTGGTTCAGTGAGAATATGATTTGTGGTTAAGAGATGAGATCCCTCATGGATTATGGGTGTGATATTTTGGTTTTTTTTTTATGGATATGGTTATGCTGCCAAAATTTTTGCAGCCATGTTATGTTCTAAAGTGGTTATGCAGGATTTGTTGTTCCTCACCCGAGTTGGGTGGAGTGCTCATACGTGTGCGTGATTGGATTATGGTTTATGGTTTTGGGATTAGATCATGAAGTGGTTTGGATGGTTTATGGTAGACGTGTAAGATTATAGACCCTATACAGTCTAACTACTTGGAAAAGATTGTTTGTGCATATGGAAGGTGTTATTGTGATTGGACTCATGTGTAATGTTTCTCATGGCACCGTCGCTACAAGAATAGGATCACCTACATCGCTTAGCCTTAGATAAAAGGGGCATTTACCTAGGGCTTTGCTGGATCGGGGATGTTGCCTAGGTCTTCTTCTTTTTGTTAGGCTCATCTACAAGGTTAGTGCGTTGGGGGTTGAACAACCCACACGGCGAACGCGTTGGGGATTTTGCATTGGCTTTGCCTGAAGACCCGAGTTAGGCATCAAAGAGGCGTGGCACCTAAATTGGTATGGTTGGTGTTGATATCCTACCACCTTCTGGTATTTGGGATCCTTTCAGAGCTCGGGTTCATGGAGAGAGGCGAAGCAGCCTCAGCTTATGTCTAGCTCGGGTAGGTTGGAGGTGTTTTGGATCGCCAACGTGAAATTCTCTCTGTCCGTAGTAGAGCGCAAGTGGATGGGTGGACCGATCAATCCCTAAACAGGGTCCGGTGCTCTGTTAGTTTATTTTGTCATAAACCTTTTGATGTTATGGTATACCCAATTTTGTTAGTGCATTAATACATGGTTGCATGTTTCATTTAGATGGGGCATTTAAAGATTATCTGTTGTCATTGTCTCGTGTCTCTGTGCACTCTATTTCACCCTCCACTATATTCTCTCTCTCTCTCTCTCTCTCTCTCTCTCTCTCTCTCTCTCTCTCTCTCTCTCTCTCTCTCTCTCTCTCTCTCTCTCTCTCTCTCCCCGCAGTGCGGTGTACACATATATTCACCCTCCACAATGTTATTTTGTTCTTGAGTATACTTTCATTCATCACACCCATTCAGGGGTAGCACTAGTCGCTAGGTTCCTCTGGATGCAGTCAGGCTCATGACCTAAACTCCATGTTTGGTCGGACACGGAGAACTCCTTCCCCATGCAAATGCTTCCGCAACTCTGATGTATATTGATAATTTCATAAAGGTGTAACTTTCATATTTTGTCCATAGACCCCTGGGGAGGGGTATCTCTCACTTGGTATCAGAGCCTATGCTTAAGGTTATGGGGATAGCCTAAATCCTGATACTAGTTGGGTTAGTTATGTATCATGTACACATTCATGCATGCTATTTGGAAAAGGATATTGTATTCATGATGCATCTATAAGTGACATTGGTTGGTGGTACCTACTTGACTTGTCTTCTTGAATGGAAGTATTTGGTTTGAGTTATAATGAAGTAGTTGAAGAGTTCAACAACAGCATTGTAATTTCTTTGAATGTTTGTTTTGTAGTGATTTAGCCAGGGGAATGAGGTTTTGGCCATAGTGTTCAACAATATGGCAACACGGTTATCAAGAGATGCAAGGGAACTCTTTTACTTAGAAATCAGGACCAAAGTCTTCAGCATGCCAGGAAGCACAACTTGTTGGAAGAGTGTTGACCGTAGTTACCTTACCCGTCACCAAGAACTCTTTCATTAATTCTTTATCTACATTGACGATAGTCCAAGAGACTGGTTTTCCAACCTCAGGCTACTTCAACTTAGAATGTGGTTAGGCCTAGAAGACATGTTCTACTACTTTGCAATGCGCTCCCCCAAATGTTAAGGATTTCCAAAGTTGCTAAGAAGTTTGAAGCTCTTGCAGCTATCATAGGAAAATAAAAACTAAAAGATAACTATAGACCACATTGTTGTGTGGGAGGTCTAAGAGAATACATTGTCATCAAAGTTAAAAGAATATTTAGAGAGTTGGATCCGAGACATCCATAATGTTATAATGAAATCATAAAAATTCCAATTTTGGTGAATAAAAAGGACATAGACTCAGTTTTGGATTCACTTGTGTACTAATTTTTCTCTCTCCTTATCTTGTTTTTAGATGGATCTTCTTAATTTTCTAGATGAACTCCCAAGTGATTTTGCACAAAGGGTCTTTTTCAATTACGCGATCGGATTTAATATCTATTGGGGAGTTGAAGTGGTTTGAGCTTCAAAGGGAACTAAAGACTACCTTGTTCCAAACACTTACATAGCATGGAAGTTGTATGTTGAAGCCCAACCTGAACATTGGACACCAATGCCTGATAGGTTTATGACTGATCCACAACTTTGGGTCAAGGAAAAGATCCAAGAAGGCGACGTCAAAGTACAGGGATATGTTTTTAACCTTAACCTGTGTTCGCTTTTGGACATACCAAGTTGAGAACTCATTCTTAGTAAGAAATCCTTCATGCTAAACCAAAGATATGGCTTTTGTGAGAAGGTCATAATTAGAGTTTGGAAGAAGTCAAATGGCGACAACCGATTCTATTATGTACCCAAGATTGGTTCAATAAAGTCTATGGATCCATTCTCAAATACAATCCTCACAGTGTTGCTATTACCTTTGATGACTACAAGAAGCCTAGATGCATTAGTTACTTTGCTCAGGCACAATCAATGGCAGTAAACTCGAGTAGATATTTTTACAGTGATGATGTAAATGAATGGCCCATGCATGTTAGTTGCTTTAATGCAATACCGTCCATGGATGTATCACAAGGAGAAGAATGATACGAAAACGAAGACATGAATTTTAGTGCACAAGTTGAAGTTCTAAACTTTGACATCCAAGATGTGAACAAATATAAGGGTAGGAACTCGCTTGTAGGGACCAAGAATTGGTTCATAGGACCCTTTTCTAATCGTGTATCTTCCTAAAGACACTATGTATCTTTTTGGTTTTCTACGGTTATAAAAATTTGATTTTGATATGACTCATATTGTTTTGAGGTCATAATATTTGAGTTTGGATCTTGGTTTTATCATTCTAACTAGCTTGAGTGATGAGGTGTGTGTGTGTGTAGATGACTGACATCTTACCTCGAGGGATATGGGCAAATATACTCTCCCGCCTTATGGTGGAAGAGCATCTTCAAAGAGGAGTGGAAGTGCAATGGCTTGTCACTACCATGCATAATGGGAAAGACAATAAAAGGTTACTCTCCATGGATTGTATTGTATCTAATACATTCCAAGCTTGGTGCCATTACGCTGCAAGAAACCCCAAGTTTAGGCCATCTTGACATAAACCCTCGCTCATTGGACGTATCGAATGGATCCAATCCAAGTTAGAAAAGGAGATCATTGTCACTAACCAAGTATTTTACATAAAAGTTTATGAACTTACCTTGAGACCGACAAAGGAAACATGGATATCCAGGAACATACTTCCCTTAGTGATCACTACGGGAGGTTTCAACATTATCATGTTCAATGTATGGGGCCGTCAATCTCAGACCAATGACCAACATTCCTTTAGCCTAGTACCTTGGGAATTGTTCTTTGATTTGGCTGGAAAGTCCCTAATCCACAATCCTCACCATGTAAAAGTTTTATACAATGCCTATAACAAACCCCAGTGCCTTGCAAATTGTGCAAATATAACAGCTCTGATGGGTGGGACACATCGTATATGTTTTCAAAAGAATCTGCCTACTTTGATGACTACTTCAGTTATAAGAAGGCAATAATTCAATGTGAAATGGGAGAATCTGTAAGTAATCAATCTCTTACCCAACAATGGTATGATTCACATGCTAATGAGGAGATGTTTCAACCAAAGATAAAAAAGGATTATTGCGATCGCCCATCCAATGTACTCAAAGAATGAGATAGATATGCTCCATTGGTAGAAGGATGTCACAATGACTACTACCAGGTGTATTATGTCAGAGCTATTAGGATTTATTAAAAAATTTCAAAACACTTTGTAGACTTTTTGGAACCCCAAAGTTTTGTGATATAGAAATTGGTTTAAGTCATATGTTATTTTTTCTCTTATTCTCTCTTTCTTATCTAATTCTCAATGGTCTATTTTTATCCAACTTTAAGAACTTCAAGCGGATTAGAATATTGTACTAAGAGTGACCTTGATTGATATGATGCAGTAAGCTACCATGCCTCCTAGAGGAAATGTGGTTACTGCTAACGCAAATGCACCTATTGTTCCTCAACACACCATCATTGATAGAGACATTGATACTATGCTTCGCAAGTCTCAACCTGGAAACTTTAGCGGGGAAGGAAAAGATATAGGCAAGGTTCTTGAAGATTGGATTGAGTGCATGGACGATTACTTTGATATGGCTCATTCATCTACAAAAAATAAAGCTATTATTGCCAAGTTCAAACTAGAGAAAATATCCAAGCATTGGTGAAGAGACCATTGCATAGAAAACAATGTTGACCCTAATGTAGCAACTTGGGATTATCTTAAAACCCAGCTCAAGTAGAACTATCAGAACAAGGTTTATCATTCACACCGTATGAATTAATTTCTTGACTGTACTCAAGGAACCACAGATCTGGCATCATACTATCAACATTTCTTGACCCTTGTCAAGTATGCTCCAGCATGGATGACTCAAGAGGTCAAGGTAGCTTGATTCATGTCAAGGTTACATAATCCTATGAAGACTAGAATTCAGAGTCTTCATCTTGCCAACTTTGCAGATGTTCTTGATGCAGGCAAACCCATTGAACTAGAGTTATCCACCAAGAGCGGAAAGAGGAAACCAAAACCTACTCCTATTTGTGAGATCAAAAGGCCTCATCCTGAGGAGGAACAAAGGTCTAGAAATTCACAACAAACAAGAGAGCTTATTACGTATGAAGGCCAGACAAGATCACTTGTGTTACTTGTCTTGATTCTGACCCCATCAGTCCAAAGATTTTCCATTTAACAATTCAAGCTTCACAGGATTGTTGGACAATTATGAACCTAGGAATTTCAAAAGTTTTAGACCTAGACCATCTACAATTCAGAGTAACTTCTATCAGCAGAACTTTAACCAAAGTTAGAGACGACCTCAAAACCAAGGGAACCTTAGACCAAGCAATCCACCTTTTGTTCGGAATGGACCGCCTGCCTACAATAACAACAATGGAAATTTTAATCGTCAAACTCGTCCATGAGGAGGAGTAAATCAAAGACCTCAAGTTAATAGAGCTCAAGGGGCTAGAGGCAAAAGAAATTAGGAAAATGCGTATGTTCATGCTGCAATTGAACATCAGGGAGTGAATAAATAATTTTCAATATTCAAATCCCAGCGGAGTATCAAGGTAACCATTTTACCTTATTGATTGATTCAGGGAGTACACATTCTTTCATATCTCCTAGGTGCATCAGAAATCTTATTTTTCTTGAACACCTTGATACAGACCTTACAACGGAATTAGCTACGAATAGGAAGGTTAAATCTTCTACTTCAGTAGGTAACTTGAATTTTGTTTTTGATGGTCACAATAATTCTGCAAACTTTAGAGTCTTACCCATAGGAGTCTATGATGGAATCCTAGAAATCGATTGGCTTAAGACCAATGATGCTCACATATATTGTAAAGACGCTTCACTAACTTTCAAAAATGACCAAAACTCCAGGGTTACAGTTACAGGGAAATGGGAAAAGCCTAAACTCAGACTAGTGAACTTTACCAAACTTATGAAGAGTCATAGGAAGAATGAAAGAATTTACGCAGTAAAACTTAACCCTAAGGAGAAGAAGTTAGATTCACATGAACTCGAATGGATAATAGAATTTGATGATGTATTTCTTGAAGAACTTTCACAGTTACCACCCAAGCATGATGTTGATCGTGCAATAGAGCTTACCATCCAATTTGATGATGTATTTCCTGAAGAACTTTCATAGTTACCACCCAACCGTGATGTTGATCATGCAATAGAGCTTACTCTAGGACCTCAACCAGAAGGATGGTACTCTACGTCTTTGTATTGATTATCGTGGATTGAATCAGGTAACGATCAAGAATAGGTATGCAATACCAAGGATTGATGAGTTGCTTGACTGATTACACGGAGCGTTTGTCTTCACAAAAATTGATCTTAAGTCAGGGTATTACCAATCCGAATCAAGGAGGAGGACGTACCAAAGACGGGATTCAATACTTGTTTAGGACATTATAAATTTACAGTTATGCCTTTTGAAATTACCAATGCTCTTGCAACTTTTAATCATTTCATGATCAATGTGTTTCGAGAGCATCTTGATGATTTTGTTCTTGTCTTCTTTGATGATATCCTCGTTTACTCAAGAAACAGAGAAGAACACGAACGACATGTGCGATGAGTACCTTGAACTTCTCCGTCAAAATCAACTTTATGCTAAACGTAGCAAATGCACCTTCTTCATCACTGACAAGGTGGAATATTTGGGATTTATTATATCCATGGATGGTGTTTCTACTGAGCCAAGTAAGATCGAAGCTGTTATAGCTTGGCCTACACCAAAATCGATACGAGAAGTACGTGGTTTTCATGGCTTAATAGGATGGTATCGTACATTTATTCAAGGCTACACTAAGATTTCATCTCCAATGACTAATACTCTTAAGAAGGCTAAAGTGTTTACCTCGAATGAATGTGCTCAAGCTAGTTTTGAGAAACTCAAAGAAGCTTTGGTGAATGCTCCAATACTGCAAATTCCGGACTTCTCAAAGACATTCATTGTGCTCACTGATGCAAGTGGACAAGAAATAGGTGGCATTCTATCTCAAGAAGGAAAACCAACAGGTTATGAATCTTGTAAGTTACGTGCACATGAGTTAAATTATCCTACACATGACTCATAATTATTGGCCGTTGTGCATGCTCTTAAAGTATGGCAACATTATCTTCTTAGAAGAAGATTTGAGCTACATACCTATCATAAAACCTGAAGTGGATCTACACCCAACCTGATCTTAATATGTGGCAACAAAGATGAATGGAGTTGTTATGCGAGTATGATTTTGGAATTGAATATAAACTTGGGAAGGAAAATCTTGTGGTCAATGCCTTAAGCCGAAAGAGTACTATAGAGGTTGTCACAACCTCTACTGCCTCCTTAATTGACCGAATTCAAGAAGGTATATCTCAAGACCCGTATTACATAAAAATCTAGATATTGATGAACTTAAATAATCACACAAAAAAGCAAGAGAGGAAAATCAAAGGCTTCCATGTTGAAGGCGATGATGTTTACTTCAATAACCGTCTTTGTATCCTAAATGAAGGTGGGTTCAAACTTCAAATACTACATGAAGCTCATGATATACCTGTAGAAGGACACCCAGGATACATTAAGACTTACTCTACTGTAAGGAAGAGTTTCTTTTGGCCAGAACTAAAGCATGATGTGTTGAGCTATGTTACAAGATGTTTAACATGTCAACGTATTAAAGTTGAACAAGTTTGATACCTCGGTGAGCTTCAACCTATTGATGCACCACAAATGAAATGGGAATGCATATTCATAGATTTTATTGCATGACTTCTTACATCTATGGAATATGACTCTATTTTTGTGGTTGTTGATATGCTTACAAAAATGATCCATTTGTTCCCAGTCAAGACAACATTTACGGCTAAGGATATAGCTCAAGTCTTCATGAAAGGTGTTTTCATGTATCATGGTTTACCTCGACGGATAATTTTTTATCGCAATGCAAAATTTACCTCAATTTTTTGGAAAGCCTTATTCTTAGCTACAGGGACCCAATTGGCCTTTAGTACTGCTTATCATCCTCAAGCTGATGGGTAGACAGAAAGGACCAATCAAATAATAGAAGACATGTTAAGAGCTTATTGTATGCATGAGCAGTGTAAGTGGACCAGATATCTATATTTGGTTGAATTTGTGTATAATTCTTCATTCCAACGCTTAATTGGGATGTCTCCTTTTCATGCACTGTATGGACAAGATTGTCTTACTCCACTCAAATGGAGAGAACCTCTCATACAGGTTCAAGCGTCCAAAGAAATGTTAGATGAAATGCAACTACAAACCGATCTTATACAGCAGGATATTAAGACTGCTCAAGATAGACAGGAGAGTTATGTTGACCTAAACGATCTATGAGACTTTTTGAAGAGGGCGATATGGTATTTTTAAGAGTGAAACCCAAATGTAGGTCCTTATCAATGGGTAAGTGCAAGAAGCTCAGTGCCAGATATTGTGGACCTTTTGTAATCACAGAAAGAATCAATGATCAAGCTTACAGACTCTTGTTACCACCACACATAAAAGTACATGATGTTTTTCACGTCAGCTTACTCAGGAAGTATGTACCTGATCCACAACACATTCTTGATGATTCTCTATTATCTATCTCTATCGATAGAACTTTTGAAGTATATTCCAAAGTGATACTTCAAAGTAGAACTAAGCCTCTACATAATCAGACCATTATCGAACAACTTGTTAAATGGTCAGCATATCCTCAGGAAAATTCCACTTGGGAACGTGATGATATAATGAGACTAATTTATCCAGATTTCATGTCGAGGTGAGGACACCTTGAATTTTTTAAGTGTGGGAGGATGTAAGATCCTTAAAATTTGGGTCTCTTTTTGAAAATAAGAGAAACAGATTCTAATGTTCGTTTTATCAAATTTTGATTCAAGATGCTTAATTGACGGTATTGTAAAGTTCTAAAGTAAAAAGCAAGGTCGTTTCCATGTTCTAGTAGGTCAGAGGAATGTGGTTCAGTTTTGAGAAAATCCGCTATTTTTAGCTTTTTATGCTTTTAATTGCTTTTTTGTAAAAAGCATGGTTGGATCCTTAACCTACGTGTTCCAGGAAAGCTATGGTTCAATTTTGTGAAAATCTACCTTTCGAGTACTTTTCACGCTATTGTTAGCTTTTCATTATTTTTTAGTAAAAAGCAAACTCGCTTTCTTATTCCAGTGGATAAGGGAAACCCATGGTTCAATTTTAAATTATTATTTTTGTGCTTTTTGGCATTTTTAAAAGTGCTTTTTAGGATAACTTAAACACAAAAATATAAATTTTAGTCTCCATCCGATTTAAAAATGACCTCCCGCAGAAAAAACGAGACTAAACAGTATTTTTACGGAAATTATTTCTATAAAAAGCAAGATCGTAAATACGCAAGGGTAGTACAAGAAAGTCATAATTATGTCGGGACATTACGGTGAGACATAGTCTAGTCAAGGTTTCATTAGTCTGTCGGATACTGTTCAATTGGTCAGTTTTACTATAAAAATTGAATGGTGAGTGGGAGAGTTGACCACCAAAAGCCAAGCCATGTTTTTAGCAAAGTGCCCAAAAGCTTGCAGGTATTCCATGTTGAAAAACTAGTGGTAGTTTTTGGCTTGGGCATCACTCTGGCTTGCCGCAGTTCCTATAAATTGACAGGGAGTGCTCAATTTTGAATGACGCCTGTTGCGTCTACTACCGCAAGGCAATACTTACCTATTATACGGAGTGGTGCAAGTTCTTCATCACCATCTCCATAAGCTCTTCTCTCTCATTTACGGGAAGAAGAAGATGACGAAAAAGAAGAAGGATACTCTCTCTCTACCTGCTTACTATCTCCTCTCTCGTTTCACGGTGTACGCGCTCTTCGAAAGCTCTCGTGGTGAACACCTCTACGTAGCTCTCATCACCTCTCTCTTGCAGCAAAGCGAGAAGCCTTTTGACAGTCCCTAATCAATTTTAAAGCACTGTGAGAATCTCTAAACTCCATAGCCATCATCATCTGTCTCTCTATGTCATTTTTCTGAGTAGACACCCTCTCAGTGCTTGTTTTTCGATATACGAGTGTATGTATCGATTTTCCGAGTATGTATGAAGTTGCCCCATGATTATTTCATCATGTGTAACACGCTGATTTATGCACACCATGTGTTTATGATCACATGCGTACATAAAAAGCGCTTTTTGTTTCACGTCATAAAAGCGGTAGGAACACTATTTTGGTCATAACTCACAAACCGTTATGACACATCCCAAACCCTTTACACGAGAGATGGAACACATTATTTTAGAACATTTCATCTCTTTTGTGTCATGTGAAAATCATGCACGAGCTAAGAGATATGGTCGAAAAACAACTTGCTACCCACCACTGGACTTGGTCAAAATTTTGGAACCCAGGCTCCTTGGAGAACCACTATATCGATTCACCGGATGGGAAAACCCTTTTAGCCAATTGAAAAGATTGATTAAGCTTGATGATAAATGTATTTAGGTCTTCGTTATCACCTTGGGTATGCAAGTTATTAATCCGTCTATAACCGGGTTTATCTACGCGTGTAGGGGTGCTACCTAGGGGGAGTACCATATGACTTCGTGAGTTAACCGAGCCGTTTATGTATGATTTATGGTTTATTTTGGTGAGTTGATTTCAAGTATTATATGTCCATAAACTCATGTGAGGGTATATACTTAGTCAACCCGAAACGCATAGGCAGATATGAATAAAGTGGCTTTTCTTCTGTGTTATCGTTTGTTGTGTGAATGTCAAATGGGCAAAGTAATGTGATAGAGTGTTAGTCTATATTATGGAGCTATGATTGATGCATTGGTTTGAGGTCAAAAACTTTCATTTTCATGTTAAGTATGCTTTTGCATATGTGTAAAGTTATAGTTTATGGTCGACCTAAGGGTCGGAGCTGTTTTGCAACTTGTTTATGGTGATAGAATGATATCATATGATATATGGAACCTTATGGATAGATGTGGATGTCTCATGTGCAAGGGTATGATTGGTTTCCACCTTTCTAGGTCAAAACTAGCTCTATGTGCTAGAGAGGTGAAGTGCAGATATGATGCATCAATTTTGCGTGATTAGATGTTGTCAAAATTGGATTCTTGTATCATGTTTGGTTGCTAGTTGGACTTATTTTATGCATGAAAATCTCATGTCTCAAGAGCTATGTGTGTAGACTCCGATTGATTGCAATGGATATGTCAAACTCCAAGTGTGGGAGTTTGGTTCAGTGAGAATATGATTGTGGTTAAGGGTTGAGATCCCTCATGGATTATGGTTGTGATTTTTTGGTGGAAGTGGGTTTGGCTCTTGGTTTTTCTTTTTGGATATGGTTATGTTGCCAAAATGCTGCCAAATTTTTTGTAGCCATGTTATGTTCTAAAGTGGTTATGCAGGATTGGTTGTGCCTCACCCGAGTTGGGTGGAGTGCTCACCCGTGTGCAGTGATTGGATTATGGTTTATAGTTTTGGTATAAGATCATGAAGTGGTTCATATGGTTTATGGTAGACGTGTAAGGTTAAAGACCCTATACAGTCTAACTGCTTGGAAAAGATTGTTTGTGCATATGAAAAGTGCTATTGTGATTGGACTCACATATTATGTTTCTCATGGCAACGTCGCTACAAGACTAGGATCACCTACATTGCTTAGCCTTAACTAAAAGGATCGTTGACCTCGAGCTTTGTTGGATTAAGGGTGTGGCCTAGGTATTCTTCTTTTTGTTAGGCTCATCTACACGGTTAGTGCGTCGGGGGTTGAACAACCTACACGGCTAACGCGTCAGGGATTTTGCCTTGGATTTGCTTAAACACCCGTTGTTGGTCATCAAAGAGGCATGGCGTCTAAACTGGTATGGTTGGTGTTGATACCCTACCACCTACTGGTATTTGGGATCCTTTCAGAGCTCGAGTTCATGGAGGGAGGCGAAGTGACCCCAGCTTATATCTGGCTTAGGTAGGTTATGAGTGTTCTGGCTCACTCTCGGCGAAGTGAAATTCTCTTTATCCGTAGTAGAGCGGAAGTGGATGGGTGGACCAGTCGATCCCTACATAGGATATGGTGCTCTGCTAGTTATTTTGTCGTAAACTTTTTTATGTTATGGTATACCTAGATTTTGTCATTGCATTAATACATGGTTGCATGTTTCATTTAGATGGGGAATTTAAATATTCTCTATTGTCATTCTCTTGTGTCTCTGTGCACTCTATTTCACCCTCCACTATACTCTCTCTCTCTCTCTCTCTCTCTCTCTCTCTCTCTCTCTCTCTCTCTCTCCGCAGTGCCAGGTACACATATATTCACCCTCCACAATGTTATTTTGTTCATGAGTATACTTTCATTCATCACACCCATTCATGGGTAGCACTAGCCTCTAGATGCCTCTGGATGCAGACCGACTCATGGCCTAAACTCCATGCTTGGTCGGGTGTTGAGAACTCCTTCCCTATGCAAACGTTTTTGCAACTCTGATGTATATTGAGAATTTCATAAAGTTGTGAATTGTATATTTTGTGTTTAGACCCCTGAGAAGGGGTATCTCTCATTTTGACTATACATATGGCAGTCAAACTGAGACAACACATATGGCCCTTAAAGAACAAATTTTTATACTTTAAGATAAGTATGATTGACAAATAAATATAATCTCAAAATACCATTTTGGGAGGGTTTAACCATACATACATAATTTACTATGACCGCACATCATCCCCCTTGCATACATAGAGCTAGTTTTGGGATGGAAAGTAGTACATGCATGTACATGAGACATCCACATCCATATTTGAGGTTCCATATATCCTACAACATCATTACATCAGTCACATCATGATGCAAACTAGCCCAACCACTTTGATTAAGCATATGCCATAACTTCACATCCAGGTATAAAATAATTGTTTTCTATTTTAGGATGCTATCATGACATGCAAAGAAAGTGTTTGACATATAACTGATGCATCAATCTTAGCCTATAGCATATAATAACACCATATCACATCACTTCATCCATATGAAACTCATGTTATAAATCATGACATGAAAAGAAAAACGCTCTATGAAAAACTACCCATACAATTCAGGTTGACTAAGCGTATGTCCACACATAGGTTTATGGACATCAAATACATAAAATCAACTCACTAAAACAAACCATAAAACATATATGATCCACTTATCAAATCATAAACAAGGGGCGGTTAATAACGCATACTCATGAAGTGATAATGGTGATCAAAATACATTAATGATTAGCATGTGTAATCAAGGTTTTGATTTTTCTAAGTAGATTTCTTCACTTGACAAACATATATAATGGTTCTTCTAGGAGCCTGGAGTCCAAAATATTGTCAATGCAATGGGCCGCAAGCTATATTTGACTGTAGCTTTCACGCGAGTAGAATTTTCATATGACGCGTAGAAAAGAAAACTCTCTAAATGATGTATTGAATATCTGATTCAAAGGGTTTGGCCTAACTCATTAACGGTTTAGGAGGTATAGCCAAAAGAGTGTTCCTGTTAAGTATGGAGCCTGATTTACCCTTGTAATTTTCTGTGGTAAAAGCGCACATTTGTAAGGCCCCCATTATGAGGAGAAGCCATCGTGCGTGAAGGAAAATCACTCACCGGAAACCAAAATTTTCACGGACAAGAATCAGGGGCAACTTTAAAGGCCTCGGGGGCAACTTTAAAGGCCGGAATATTATGGCCGGACGGTGGCCGGAAAGTGGTCGGAAAACAACCGGTCGGTTGGCCGGTGGCCGGTGGCCGGTGGTCGGAAGTCAATGGCTGGTGGCCGAATTCAATGGCCGGTGGCCGAATTCAAAAGCGGACTTGTCTTCTCAAGGGCGGCCACACATGGGCGGATTGGAGGGTCCGATTTGGACTTATTCGCACAAGGGCAGCTACACATGGCTGTCTCTCATAAGAGAGGGCAGCCCTTTTGGCCTATAAAAGGAGGCCATTTCTACACACATTTGATAGTGTGAAGTTGATGCAACAAGGTGAGTGTGAGGTGGTGAGAGTGAAGCAAGGCGGGAGCTCCATTAAGGGTATAATCCCTTTGTAAACTAGTTCTTGTTTTGAAGTACTAAAGCCATTGAGTGGCTGCTTTCCCGTGGACGTAGCCCACATTGGGTGAACCACGTATATGGTGTGTACTCTCTCTCTCTCTCTCTCTACTCTATAATCTCGTGTATATAAATCTGTCTCTCTCCATTAAGTAATCTACTCAATTATCTATTTAGCTACGTCTTATTTCCTAACAACTGGTATCAGAGCAAGGTTTGCTCGTAGCTAAATTATCTCAAGGAAAGGATTTCTTGAATTGAGTGGGAGTTATGGCGGAGGAAGGGAAGCTCAAGATTGAGAAGTTCAACGGCAAAAACTACCAACATTGGAAGATGCAGATTGAAGACTATCTCTACCAGAAGGACCTCTATTTGCCACTAGGCGGTCTTGCGAAGAAGCCCGCAACAATGGCAGATGAAGCATGGATTGTCCTTGATCGAAAGACACTGGGAACAATCCGGTTAAGCTTGGCGTCAACGGTGGCCTTCAATGTTTCGGAGATGAAGACCACGGAGGACTTGATGAAGTCACTTGACGACATTAGGAGAAACCATCGGCATCCAATAAGGTATTTCTTATGAAGCGCTTGTTCAATCTAAAGATGGCAGAGAATGGTTCAGTTGCAGAACACCTAAATGACTTTAACACAAACATAAGTCAACTTCGATCATTGAAAATTGTTAGGAAATAAGACGTAGCTAAATAGATAATTGAGTAGATTACTTAATTAAGAAAGACAGATTTACATACACGAGATTATAGAGTAGAGAGAGAGAGAGAGAGTACACACGATATACGTGGTTCACCCAATGTGGGCTACGTCCACGGGAAAGCAGCCACTCAATGGCTTTAGTACTTCAAAACAAGAAGTAATTTACAAAGGGATTATACCCTTAATGGAGCTCCCGCCTTGCTTCACTCTCACCACCTCACACTCACCTTGTTGCATCAACTTCACACTATGAAATGTGTGTAGAAATGGCCTCCTTTTATAGGCCAAAAGGGTTGCCCTCTCTTATGAGAGACAGCCATGTGTAGCCGCCCTTGTGTGAATAAGTCCAAATCGGACCCTCCAATCCGCCCATGTGTGGCCGCCCTTGAGAAGACAAGTCTGCTTTTGAATTCGGCCACCGGCCATTGAATTCGGCCACCGGCCACCGGCCATTGACTTCCAACCACCGGCCACCGGCCATTGACTTCCGACCACCGGCCATTGGCCATTGACTACCGGCCACCGGCCAACCGACCGGTTGTTTTCCGACCACTTTCCGACCGCCGTCCGGCCATAATATTCCGGCGAAAAGGAATATTCCGTGATTCTTGCCCCTGATTCTTGTCCGTGAAAATTTTGGTTTCCGGTGAGTGATTTTCCTTCATGCACGATGGCTTCTCCTCATAATGGGGGCCTTACAAATGTGCGCTTTTACCACAGAAAATTACAAGGGTAAATCAGGCTCCATACTTAACAATCTCCCACTTGGAGACTGATCTCCAAACCAAACCTGTGACTGCTTTCCATTCTGGCTTTTTATCCTTGAATGCCGATTGAAGATGAGCAAAAGCTCAACTTCTCCTTGTTGACCACCTTTGTAAACATGTCTGCAGGATTTTCACTTGTATGCACCTTTCCTAGCTTTAGTTGTCCCTCTTCCAAAAGAGTGCGTATGAAGTGATATCTCACCTCAATGTGCTTTGTCCTTGAATGAAAGGCTGAGTTCTTCGCAAGATGGATAGCGCTTTGGCTATCACTGTACAAGACACAATTGTCTTGTTTGAATCCAAGCTCTTCTAAGAATCTGTGAAGCCACAGAATTTCTTTGCTTGCCTCCGTCATTGCTACATACTCTGCTTCCGTGGTAGAAAGTGAAACCACTTTCTGCAGCTTTGAAGCCCAGCTTACTGCTGTGCCTCCAACCGTGAACACATAGCCAGTAGTGCCCCTTCGAGTATCTTTGTCACCTGCCATATCTGCATCAGCATACCCTTCTAGAAAAATATCAGTTCCTCCAAAATACAAAGCATTTGTTGTTGTCCCTTTTAGATACCTAAGTATCCACTTCACAGCTTGCCAATGCTCTTTACCTGGGTTGTCCATGAACCTACTCACAACTCCCACTGCATGTGCAATGTCTGGCCTTGTCCAGACCATAGCATACATTAGAGAACCTACCGCTGCAGCATATGGAACTTTAGACATATAGGCTATCTCCTCTTGTGTCTTTGGACACATATCCTTCGTTAGTTTAAAATGACCAGCCAAAGGTGTAGAAACTGGTTTTGCATTTTGCATTGCAAACCTTTCTAGTACCTTCTTGATGTAATCTTCTTGAGATAGCTTTATTGTCTTCTTCGTCCTGTCCCTTGATATTTTCATACCAAGTATCCTCTTTGCAGCACCTAAATCTTTCATTGAAAAAGATTTGGACAGCTCCTCTTTTAAGTCTTTGATGTCCTGCATGTTAGCACTTGCAATCAACATACAACATTAGGATGATGAATTTCCCATCTCCCAAATTCTTCGTGTAGACGCAGTGATCCGAGTTGCATCTTGTGAATCCATGATCCAACATCCATCGATCAAACTTCAAGTACCATTGTCTTGATGCTTGCTTTAAACCATACAAGCTCTTCTTTAATCTGCAAACCATTTTCTCCTTACCTTTTACTTCATACCCCTTTGGTTGAAGCATGTAGATTTCCTCCTCTAAGTCACCGTGAGGGAATGCCGTATTTACATCCATTTGCTCGAGATTTAGATCATGAGCAGCCACAAGGCTTAAGACAAGCCTAATTGAGTTCATTTTTACAACAGGAGAAAATATTTCATTGAAGTCAATACCTTTCTTTTGAGAAAAACCTTTTACCACAAGCCTAGATTTGTACCTTTTCTTCCCACCTTCTTCTTCCTTTATCTTGTACACCCATTTGTTTTGAAGTGCCCGCTTACCTTTAGGCAACTCAACCAACTCCCATGTTTGGTTCTGATGTAGTGAGTTCATCTCCACTTGCATGCTCTTCGTCCATTCTTCTTTGGATTCATGTTGCATAGCTTCTTCATATGATTCCGGCTCTCCAGAATCTGAGATCAAGAGATGGTTGAAGGAAGGAACAAACCTTTCTGGAGGTCTACTTGCTCTTGTAGATCTTCGGGGAATAGGTTGAGGCTCCTCATTTGGTTGATGTTGTTGCACATTGTCACCGTTTGCAGTCCTTGAGTCTTCACCGTCCTCAAGCTCCATGTACTCATCACCTGTTTCTTTTGTTTGTTTTCTTTCCAAGTAATCTTTGTACATATTTTGTTCATTAAAAATTACATCCCTACTCCTTAAGATTTTACCATCTTCAGGATTCCATAGGCGATATCCAAAGTCTCCTTCTCCATAGCCAATGAAGAAACACTTTTTGGACTTTGCATCTAACTTTGATCTTAGGCTTCTATCTATGTGCATGAAAGCCTCACACCCAAACACTTTGAGAAATGCATAATTCACCGGTTTACCTGTCCATGCCTCTTCTGGAACTCCCCCATCCAATGCCGTTGAGGGTGACCGATTGATTAAGTACACAGACGTACTTACAGCTTCCGCCCAAAGCTCAAGCGGTAGGCCTGCATGTAGCCGCATGCTTCGTGCTCGTTCCATAATTGTCCTGTTCATCCTTTCCGAAATCCCATTTTGTTGAGGTGTCCTTGGGGTTGTCCTTTGCCTCCTTATACTATCATCTCTACCGGATAGTTGGGACAGCCTTGTGATGGCTATAAGTAATTCTATCTCTGGCACAAATACTCTTAAGTTTGATGATGTTGTGGGTGTTCTCCTAAGCGAGGAAATGCGAAGGAGAAGCACAGGAGAATCATCAAGTGCTGCACTATCAGTGGAAACAAGAGGAAGGCTTAAGGAGAGGTTCAAAAACCAAAAGGGTCGTGATCGCTCAAGGCAGAGCAAGTCACGCACAAAGTCAGTTCTTGAATGTTGGAACTGCGGCAAGAAGGGCCACGTCAAAAAGGATTGCTGGTCCAAGAAGAAGAAGGAGACAGAGTCTCAAGACAACAAGCCAACATCGGAGGCCAATGTGGCAGGTAAAGTAGAGCAAGATGCTCTAATTCTCTCATTAGACAATGTGTCTAATTCTTGGATAGTAGATTCCGGGGCTTCATTCCATGCGACACCACACAAGCAACATTTCCAAGACTACACCAAAGGTAATTTTGGGTATGTATACTTGGGAGATGATGAAGCTTGTGAGATTGTCGGAAAAGGTACAGTTTCTGTCAAAACTGCTAACGGAAATGAATGGAATCTTAAAGATGTTAGGCATGTTCCTTCTCTTCGCAAAAATTTGATCTCTACAGGACAATTGGACGATGAAGGTCACAACATTGCATTCGAAAACAAACGGTGGAAGATCTCAAAGGGATCTTTGGTGGTTGCCAAGGGTGAAAAAGTCGGTACACTTTACTTGTGTACTGTTAGCACGCAACCTTCAGCTTGTGCAGCAACTACAGAAGTTGACAGTGCGGTGTGGCACTACCGACTTGGGCATATGAGTGCCAAAGGAATGCAAATCCTTCAAACAAAGAAGCTTCTACCAGGTTTGAAAGAAGTGGACTTAGAGTTCTGTGAAGATTGTGTTTATGGTAAACAAAAGAGGGTAAAATTTCAAAAATCAGGAAATGAAAGAAAAAATAAAAAACTTGAGTTGGTTCATGCTGATGTTTGGGGTCCTGCAAGTACACCATCACTTGGTGGCTCATTGTACTATGTAACATTCATAGACGATGCGACTAGAAAAACATGGGTTTATGTCATGAAGAATAAATCCGATGTATTTTCCATATTTCAAAGGTGGAAAGCCTTTGTGGAGAATGAAACAGGTACCAAGGTTAAATGCCTCAGATCCGACAATGGAGGCGAATATTGCAGCCAAGCTTTTGAAAGCTTTTGTGCTAGCAATGGCATTCGGAGGCAAAGGACAACCCCAAGGACACCTCAACAAAATGGGATTTTGGAAAGGATGAACAGGACAATCATGGAACGAGCACAAAGCATGTGGCTACATGCAAGCCTACCGCTTGAGCTTTGGGCGGAAGCTGTAAGTACGTCTGTGTACTTAATCAATCGGTCACCCTCAACCATTGGATGGGGGAGTTCCAGAAGAGGCATGGACAGGTAAACCGGTGAATTATACATTTCTCAAAGTGTTTGGGTGTGAGGCTTTCATGCACATAGATAGAAGCCTAAGATCAAAGTTAGATGCAAAGTCCAAAAAGTGTTTCTTCATTGGCTATGGAGAAGGAGACTTTGGGTATCGCCTATGGAATCCTGAAGATGGTAAAATCTTAAGGAGTAGGGATGTAATTTTTAACGAACAAAATATTTACAAAGATTACTTGGAAAGAAAACAAACAAAAGAAACAGGTGATGAGTACATGGAGCTTGAGGACGGTGAAGACTCAAGGACTGCAAACGGTGACAATGTGCAACAATGTCAACCAAATGAGGAGCCTCAACCTATTCCCCGAAGATCTACAAGAGCAAGTAGACCTCCAGAAAGGTTTGTTCCTTCCTTCAACCATCTCTTGATCTCAGATTCTGGAGAGCCGGAATCATACGAAGAAGCTATGCAACATAAATCCAAAGAAGAATGGACGAAGAGCATGCAAGTGGAGATGGACTCACTACATCGCAACCAAACATGGGAGTTGGTTGAGTTGCCTAAAGGTAAGCGGGAACTTCAAAACAAATGGGTGTACAAGCTAAAGGAAGAAGAAGGTGGGAAGAAAAGGTACAAGTCTAGGCTTGTGGTAAAAGGTTTTTCTCAAAAGAAAGGTATTGACTTCAATGAAATATTTTCTCCTGTTGTAAAAATGAACTCAATTAGGCTTGTCTTAAGCCTTGTGGCTGCTCATGATCTAAATCTCGAGCAAATGGATGTAAATACGGAATTCCCTCACGGTGACTTAGAGGAGGAAATCTACATGCTTCAACCAAAGGGGTATGAAGTAAAAGGTAAGGAGAAAATGGTTTGCAGATTAAAGAAGAGCTTGTATGGTTTAAAGCAAGCATCAAGACAATGGTACTTGAAGTTTGATCGATGGATGTTGGATCATGGATTCACAAGATGCAACTCCGATCACTGCGTCTACACGAAGAATTTGGGAGATGGGAAATTCATCATCCTAATGTTGTATGTTGATGACATGTTGATTGCAAGTGCTAACATGCAGGACATCAAAGACCTAAAAGAGAAGCTGTCCAAATCTTTTTCAATGAAATATTTAGGTGTTGCAAAGAGGATACTTGGTATGAAAATATCAAGAGACAGGACGAAGAAGACAATAAAGCTATCTCAAGAAGATTACATCAAGAAAGTACTAGAAAGGTTTGCAATGCAAAATGCAAAACCAGTTTCTACACCTTTGGCTGGTCATTTTAAACTAACGAAGGATATGTGTCCAAAGACACAAGAGGAGATAGCCTATATGTCTAAAGTTCCATATGCTGCATCGGTAGGTTCTCTAATGTATGCTATGGTCTGGACAAGGCCAGACATTGCACATGCAGTGGGAGTTGTGAGTAGGTTCATGGACAACCCAGGTAAAGAGCATTGGCAAGCTGTGAAGTGGATACGTAGGTATCTAAAAGGGACAGCATCAAATGCTTTGTATTTTGGAAGAACTGATATTTTTCTAGAAGGGTATGCTGATGCAGATATGGCAGGTGACAAAGATACTCGAAGGAGCACTACTGGCTATGTGTTCACGGTTGGAGGCACAGCAGTAAGCTGGGCTTCAAAGCTGCAGAAAGTGGTTTCACTTTCTACCACGGAAGCAGAGTATGTAGCAATGACGGAGGCAAGCAAAGAAATTCTATGGCTTCACAGATTCTTAGAAGAGCTTGGATTCAAACAAGACAATTGTGTCTTGTACAGTGATAGCCAAAGCGCTATCCATCTTGCGAAGAACTCAGCCTTTCATTCAAGGACAAAGCACATTGAGGTGAGATATCACTTCATACGCACTCTTTTGGAAGAGGGACAACTAAAGCTAGGAAAGGTGCATACAAGTGAAAATCCTGCAGACATGTTTACAAAGGTGGTTAACAAGGAGAAGTTGAGCTTTTGCTCATCTTCAATCGGCATTCAAGGATAAGAAGCCAGAATGGAAAGCAGTCACAGGTTTGGTTTGGAGATCGATCTCCAAGTGGGAGATTGTTAAGTATGGAGCCTGATTTACCCTTGTAATTTTCTGTGGTAAAAGCGCACATTTCTAAGGCCCCCATTATGAGGAGAAGCCATCGTGCGTGAAGGAAAATCACTCACCGGAAACCAAAATTTTCACGGACAAGAATCAGGGACAACTTTAAAGGCCTCGGGGGCAGAGGCCCCCGAGACTTTTTTTCGCCGGAATATTATGGCCGGACGGCGGCCGAAAAGTGGTCGGAAAACAACCGGTCGGTTGGCCGGTGGCCGGTGGTCGGAAGTCAATGGCTTGTGGCCGAATTCAATGGCCGGTGGCCGAATTCAAAAGCGGACTTGTCTTCTCAAGGGCGGCCACACATGGGCAGATTGGAGGGTCCGATTTGGACTTATGCGCACAAGGGCGGCTACACATGGCTGTCTCTCATAAGAGAGGGCAGCCCTTTTGGCCTATAAAAGGAGGCCATTTCTACACACATTTGATAGTGTGAAGTTGATGCAACAAGGTGAGTGTGAGGTGGTGAGAGTGAAGCAAGGCGGGAGCTCCATTAAGGGTATAATCCCTTTGTAAACTAGTTCTTGTTTTGAAGTACTAAAGCCATTGAGTGGCTGCTTTCCCGTGGACGTAGCCCACATTGGGTGAACCACGTATATCGTGTGTACTCTCTCTCTCTCTCTACTCTATAATCTCGTGTATATAAATCTGTCTCTCCATTAAGTAATCTACTCAATTATCTATTTAGCTACGTCTTATTTCCTAACAGTTCCTACCACCTACGCTCCTTAGGCCCTCTAGGTTGAGATCTAGAAGATGGCATGGATTATGCTTTGGGGCTTGACATCAAAATTTCAACAAAATTATATGGGCCTAAAATGCAGAGACATATCCAAGGACTACCACAATTGCAACAAAAATTGAATAAATATGTTGGAAGTTACAATTTGACTTGGAGACAATGAAACTATAACAATGGAAGCATTTGGTTAAATTTACTTGTATTTACTTAATTTATAATCAAAATGTTTGATTCCACAAGTGGTTTATAGCTATACAAAAGGTTGATTTACAAAAAGGGATATTGTAAATTCTTTACAAAATGTTATGTGCTCTTTGCATAATGTTTTACGTCATATCTATTTTGAGTTGTTATGCATCATGCCTACAAAGTTTCTAGAAAGGGAGCCTATGAATTGCCACAATGATTTCCTTTTGTGCTCTCCTAATCTCTCTGAGGAATATCACTCTTTGAAAAGATCTTCTCTTTTATGAAAGAGAATGAAGTGGAATCTTGGTATCAATTTCTTCCTTAAGAGATAGGATTTTAGGTCTTCTTACTATGAGCTCTCTCCTTGGTTTGCTTTTGATTCATCATGTAGCTCCTCCTTCTTCATCTCCTCTTGCCAGTAATGACTTTGCCTCCTTATATCATCATCCATAGTATAATTAAAAAGAAGCATATACATATAAAGAAGATGGTGAATATCATCCAAGTTTATTATCAGGATAAAGATTGTTTTTAGCAAAGGGTGTCCCTTATGCAAAAAAGTTAGAATACCCTAGAAATTCTTTAAGCAAGGTACTAAAATTAACAAGAATTTTTAAAAACCAATAGTGTGACCCTGCTAGTGCGTCTAGAAGGCCCAAAATAATTTTAAAAAAATTGATAGTGTCCTCCTTGCACAGAAACTATGTATGTGGGTGGCTCTCAATTTTCACTTAAGGAGTACACCATCAAAAACAAATTAAAGAAAGAACTTTGTGTCATCCCTACGTGAAAATAGTATAGTCACCGGATACACTATTTTCTCTTAAGGAGGACACCATCAAAAAAATTTATACAAAAGCCTTTGTGTCGTCCCTACATGAAAATAGTGTAGCCAGGCATGCATCTAGATACACTATTTTTGCTTTTTGAGGACACATCCATAATAAATTTACAAAAATATATCAAATAAACCATTGTGTCTTCCCTACACAAAATTAGGGTTGCCAAATGCATTTCAAACAATGTTATTTTTGCATAGAGAAGACACAAGTACAAAAGAAATTCAAAAAAGCTATTATGTCATTGCTATGCAAAACAGTGTAGTCAGACATGCATTCGACTACACTGTTTTTGCGTAGCGACGACATGGGTTGAAAAAAAAATTGTGTTTTACAAAGAAAGTTAAGATTACAAAATTTCACCTTACAATGAGCATCCAAAGATTCGAATTGACAGAATTTACGATGCTTGGATTAGATCGTTCTGCATGTATTTGACCGTTATATTAGTTTTAAGGTGCATGATGGAAATAATATTTATAGCTCTCAAAGCGCTTATATATGTCATTTTTTATTCATCCTTAGTATTTTGTTAAGATTTTTGTATAAAACATAAAGCTCAAGAAATGTCAAAATGTTGTTGAGAAAGCACAAAGGTATTTCATTGGATTTTTTATGTACACTATTTTCCAATCCTTCTCATATTTTGTCCCTATGCAAAATTAATTCACCTAGATATGCATTCGGATACTCTATTTTTGCATAGGGACAACATAAGACCAATTGTTTTGAAGAATCAACATGACCAATATTTTTACCAAGTATAGGACCTTGCAAATCACAACAAATGTCCAAGATGTGGAGGAAACACCTGAAGATTTTTGAGAGAATAAGAGAGGCCTTAAAGAAAAGAGACCTCGGATATTGCATATTTCAAGGCAAAGAACATCACCAAGGTGGAGGAGCCCATCCATGTTCTAGAGGAAGAGTTTGATCCTTGTTAAGGGTGTTAGTTTACATCCAATAAGACTTGGAGTGGAGAAAATCATACTTCTTGAGAAGTAAGAAGCCATTGGAGTTTTTGGACTTGCTCCATGATTTATGGGCTCAAGAAGTGCATACTTTGGCACTATGGCAAGTTATGTCCTTGCCCCTTCTGGCGACATAGGAAAGCAGTTGCAAGGTTACAAGAAGCAAAAGTACTTGAAGTGGAGGGTGAAAATTGACAATCTTGATCAAACAGCCAGAACTGATCCTTGCATTATCCCCCACTTGCTTCCTTGCCTCTCTCTAATGGAAAGCAATTGTAAAATTCTTTCACTTGCAGATGATGTGTTGGATTCATCCTTCCTTTTTTGTATACTCTTCTCTATAGTTGTAGCAATATCAGAACTGTCTAATAATTTTTTAGTCTCTTGTGATCTTGTTCCATGCCACACTTGTCTGTAAAAACATTGGAATACTTCAAGCAAGTTATTAGCTTTTTCAGCTCCTCCACCATGTCTAGTATGTTTGAAAAACTTGGTTCTTGCCTGATAGTGGGACTTCTCCATACCTTGAGTAGACTAGATTGACAAGCTTCTATATTTCTTTACAAACCAAGGAGTATGATTGTAGATAATGTGCTGCACAAAAAAAAGAGAATTTATTTAGCAACTTATGAAAGTATTGAAACAAATTAGTAGAATCAAAATTCATAAGTATTAATATGTAGTGTGTGAAGTGCTTCGAGCTTCAAGCACTTGTCATAGCTTTCTTGAATCTATTCAAATCTCTCTTAAAGTTGGAGAGGTCATTCTTTCCCTCATGACTTTTACACAGTAAGAAAAGTGCATGCAGTGTGCAGAGGTGGACGTTTGAAATGGGAATATCTAAATTAGCTTTAAAATTGATGTTTAAAGTGTCTATCTGGGGCTCACATCCGTGGCTTTGCTCTAGCTATCAGGATTTAGCTCCTTTGTTGCACTCATGCAGTAGATACAGGGGCTTTTGGCATTGGCACCCCTTAACACATTGTACATACCCTTTAGTGTCTTTAAATCACCCCCCCCCCCTCTTCCACCCCCAAAGTGCCATTCCACATTGTACCTACCAAAGCCTCAACATCTAGCTCCTCCCCAGTCTATTGAGCTTTGATTATTGCAAGGATACTAGTGTGGTGGAATACCCAATTCAACACATTGAAATCTTGCACCAACCACCAAATATGCTTCTCTGATTGCACACTAAAAATTTTAGGGTTTTTTTCCTCTGTGGTATGAAGAGCTCTATTCATGAGGGTTATTGATACTCTCTCAAGATCTCTACCCTTCACAATTTCACTCTCATCTAATTTGATGACAAAAATGGTTTTCCCATTCACCTTGATATGTTGAAGATCATAGAACTTTCTCGTTGCCCTCTGCAAAGTTCTCAAGTCAAATAACAAATTGTTGAAAGAATTAAATTTGAGGTCTTTCTTCTTACCATGATATATGTCATTGGTGAGGAAAGGATCTCCAAGAATCTACATGTCCTTGGAATTAATTATGAGCTTAGCATGTTGAGCAACAGATGGATTTGGAAGCAAGGATGGATTCACTCTTGACAGCTTCACGTTTCCATTGATAAGCTTGAACAATTTTCAAAAACTTGCAATAACATGCCTGATTCCAACTTTGTCCAAAGTGCCTTGAACTTCATCTTTATCCAAAGTAGATCTAGCTTTGAAAAAATCCATTGATGCATTTCTGCCTAGAAAGCCTAAATCTTCTTCAATTCAATAGGTTGCTAGCAACAACAGGTGGAATCACTTCACAAAATTATTGTGATGCACCTCTCATGTTTCCTTGTGAATAGTCAAGTTGAACTAAGTGTGAACTAAGGACCTAAGGTAAACACAAATAAAGACTATAGCACCCAAAGATACCAACTTGCAAAACAAATTTCAATTTGATATAAAAAATACTAATTTTACCTCATTGCTTTGATTCTTCTGCCACAACCTCCACCTTCTTGCTTGAGACTCTTTATATTCTTCAACTTCATTTGTCTATGTCCAAGCCCAAGCTCTGTCCTTTTTCTTCTCACTATATTTAGTAATGATTGGAGGTCCTTTACCTTCTCCTTACTTTCTTGAAGCTGATGAGATTAAGAGAATCCTTCAACTATAGTAGCAAATGGTTTTATAGCTTAAGAATGTCCCTATGTGCGGCAAGGTTTTGTGTATAGCCTAATAGGCCTTTCATACGAGGAATCCCAATCCTCGAGCGAGTACTTCTGAGCGGACAAGAAACCGTGCGAGCATAAGCAATGAAAAACATTAGATCAAGATCTCAGTAGTTACTCTATAGAGTATAGTGTAGCAAAATAACCATGTTGCATCTCAAATAGTCTCAAAAAAAAGATCCATAGTCTTCCTTTAATGTGTTCACACACATTAAAATAATCTCAAACAAAAGATCCATACTCTTCCTTTAATGTATTACACACACATTGATACACAGTCATATCCTTGCTTCTGAACCATCTTGTTGAGCATATTCCAAAACTCTATTTGTGCAAACTTATTCTCCATGGTAAATTCACATGTTGCAATTGTCATAAATTCGTGCACAAATAGATCAAAAAGATGGTAATTCAAATGCCACATGTCCATCATAATGCATAGGTAGCTCTTGAACTTGAATGATATCCTTTGTTTGCTTGAGTACCATGTGTAGGCTGCTTTGTGAAGGCATTGCATGTAGTTTACCAACTACTCTGGAGGGACCATCTGACTATTACTAGTGTGTCCTTCATTCCAATTCCTTGTGTGCTTTCAATAGCAATATAAACCTTATAGAATTGACATTGGCCATGATTGAGAAGGAAGATTTGTTCACCACTAGCATGTTCAGTAGCCTTTATCTTCACATGCAAATTGAATGCATTAATTATTTCATAATGTTGTATCACAAAAGAGAAAGAAAGTGCATAGATGTTGTCGTCAAACATAAATACAATCTTGTTGCCACATTGTCGTCCATAGATAGTTATGTGCCTAGCCATGGTTGACTGCAGGATGAGGAATTTCAAACTCCAAGCAAACCTTTTCGAGCAATTATAAAAAAGAGCAAAACCCCATAAGATACATAGAACTTAAATCATAATGGAAACAATGGTAGGTTGGAGCCAATATGAACAATATGTATTTGCAATCTTTGGTGCTAGGTTGTACCTTATTGAAATTGGAGATATTTTTTTTTGGGTGAGTGACTCCATTTTGTCTAGCTTGCAAAAAAGATCTTGCAACGTATAATCATGACACTTGAGAAACGAGAGGAAAAGGAAAATATCCTTCACATCACATACATGAAAAGGATAGTTTTCATGGACTACGGACTCTTTTAGTTTTCATGGTGAGTTACAAAAGAGGAGGCCCCAATCACGAGGACTTTGCAGCCAAGGGCGGGAGAGGTGATGAAGATCATAAGGTACTATCGACATGAACGATAATCACCACTTGCATGCAACAGCTTGTCAATCACCTCTTATGCAATGCCGTCGCAATCACCTTGGCCCTATCTTTTGACGAGAACAAAGATGAAGAATTTGGATGTGTGTGTGTGTGTGTATGTGTGTGTGTGCGTGTGAGAGAGAGAGAGAGTGAGGTTCGTCTTCCACATTTGTGGGATCACAACCAAGGAATCTTTTCTCAAAAACCAGTCTTTCTAGTAGCGTGTAAATCCCGACCTCCACCTTCTTCTAGAGTTCCACAAAACAGGGCCTGACTCCGCCACTAGGCAACGAACTCTGCATGGAAGGGGTGTGCATGCTCTCAACCAATCTAGCCAATTACTCTCTCTCTCTCTCTCTCTCTCTCTCTCTCTCTCTCTCTCTCTCTCTCTCTCTCTCTCTCTCTCTCTCACACACACACACACACACACACACTCAGCGCCGCCTCTATAAGTCACTCACAATGCTTGAAGAAAACATAGGTTTAGTTTAACACAAACCTAGGTTTAGTGTAACCCCACCTACAAATTTACCTCTAAATATCATAGGTAAAGGTGAGAAAACCTCCAAAATTTGATTTTTTTTTTTTGTAAATTGGTGTAAAAACATTCAGATTTAGTCAGTTTACCTCTATTGTTTCTAACATGTAGGTTTGACAAGTTTTTGGAAAAAAGTTTTTTTCAAGCACCGGTCACTCACTCTTAGCGGCCGAGTTTAATGAATTTTTAGTGTCATGTCTCTTGCTCACTTGCAGGGCTTCTCTTTGTCCCGCTTTCTTAGAGTCTCAGAAGCAAGTCGGATTCTCTCTCTTTCTCTCCCTCTCTTTTTTTTGAAAAAAACTTAGAAAGACATTTCCAAAACATCAGATACAAGCATGTCCAAAAGACTCAAACGTCCCTCAACATCCATCCAATTGATGGCTTCAACGGCAATTCTCGTAGACTTTGGAGATGAATTGCTTCTAGACATAAGTGCCTTTTTTGCGATGGTAACTAGTGACAAATTACATGCTGAGCACTCAAAAACGGATCTCAATTGTCAAAAACGAATGAAGATTAGAAAATCTTGAACAATCCAACCAAAATAGATACAAGGGTATTTTGGGAATTTCCTCAAATTAGAAGGGTATTTTGGTAATTTTCCCAAAAAAATATAAGCGGTTGTGATATCGGCCGCAAGCGAAGGCTGCAATATTTATCAAAAGGAACAATTCATGGGAAATGTCAGGTTGTCTCCCCGTCAGTACATACGTGTACACCCACGACACCGCAAAAACAGCCGTTATGCCCCCCCCCCCCCCCCCCCCCCCCCCCCCCCCCCCACCCCCCCCGGCTATGAGGGGACCTTCCGTGCACAGCGCCATCAGAAAGCCCATGGGCACCAACAATGGGCTTAACAACAGCAGCAGCAGCAGCGGCGCCATCACTGCCAGCTGCACCACCACCACGCCTGCCCCCACCAGGAGCGTCACAAACTCTACCACCTGACGACATT
Source organism: Adiantum capillus-veneris (assembly GCF_014529385.1). Lineage (NCBI taxonomy): Eukaryota > Viridiplantae > Streptophyta > Polypodiopsida > Polypodiales > Pteridaceae > Adiantum > Adiantum capillus-veneris. The sequence continues at coordinate 69,133,326 of NC_140950.1, forward strand.
GGCTTGTGCTTCTGCAGGTGCTGCACCATCCCCCACGGCTTCTCCTCCACTTGCTCCTGCGCTTCAGCTGCTCCCATCTCCCACAATGCTCAGTTGCGGCAAGATTTTCTACTCTACAGCTGGCCCCCTTAGAAATATAACTCTAATGGTAATTAATTGGAGCGAAGCCAATGGCGCTAATTCTTAACTCTCTCTCTCTCTCTCTCTCTCTCTCTCTCTCTCTCTCTCTCTCTCTCTCTCTCTCTCTCTCTCTCTCTCTCTCTCTCTTTTGGACCATAAAGGACACTTGGATATGAAATCCTTGAACATTATAATTTACAAGACCCTCTATTCACCCTGTGCAAAACCTTTGCTAGCATGACATTTACACGATGAAAGGCAAGTCAAGCGGCAGCTCTAACAAAAACTTAACACTATCAATCTTCATCCTTCTATGGACCAAGAAGCCACCACTATGTGTGCAGGAAATTCGCAGCCATGACCAAGTCCGGAGTCATTTCTGGCTCGATGTCAAACTCCGTCTCAATGCCATTGGAAAATTGCAAAGACCAGTAGAAAAACTAGCATACTTTTTCCATAACAGGTGTGCTTATCTCTGGAAACTTGACTTCCCGTCTCCTTGAAGCCTCCAACGGAGCTGAGCATGCTTTTGAGGGTGTTCGAGACGACGGCAGCCTTGCGATCAATGATGAACTGCACGAGAGAGAGAGAGAGAGAGAGAGAGAGAGGGGGGGGGGGGGGGGGGGGGGGGGGGGGGGGGGGGGGGTGTGTGTGTGTGTGTGTGTGTGTGTGTGTGTGTGTGCGCCTCGCAGAGTATCGCTCTTTTTCAAAGTGGATGAGAAGGTCCTCTCTCTCTCTCTCTCTCTCTCTCTCTCTCTCTCTCTCTCTCTCTCTCTCTCTCTCTCTAAAAAAACTGAACTCTCTCAAAGAGCGCGCGCCGGCGCGTGCTCTTTTATAAAAAAACTGAACTCTCTCAAAGAGCGCGCGCCGAGGGTCTCTCTCTCTCTCTCTCTCTCTCTCTCTCTCTCTCTCTCTCTCTCTCTCTCTATAAAAAAACTGAACTCTCTCAAAGAGCGCGCGCCGGTGCGTGCTCTTTGAGAGAGTTCAGTTTTTTTATAGAGAGAGAGAGAGAGAGAGAGAGAGAGAGAGACCCTCGGCGCGCGCTCTTTGAGAGAGTTCAGTTTTTTTTATAGAGAGAGAGAGAGAGAGACCCTCGGCGTGCGCTCTTTGAGAGAGTTCAGTTTTTTTAGAGAGAGAGAGAGAGAGAGAGAGAGAGAGAGAGAGAGAGAGACCCTTGCATCTCTACCTTGCTAGCTGCCATGGCCGCGTTCAAGGGTAAATATGCAATTGAGCTTATTGCGGCTGCCAATTACATTGCGACCTGGCTCTCTCTCTAAAAAAAACTGAAATCTCTCAAAGAGCGCACGCCGGCGCGCGCTCTTTGAGAGAGTTCAGTTTCTATATATATATATATATATATATATAGAGAGAGAGAGAGAGAGAGAGAGAGAGAGAGAGACCCTTGCATCTCTACCTTGCTATCTGCCATGGCCGCGTTCGAGGGTAAATATGCAACTGAGCTTATTGCGGCTACCAATTACATTGAGACCTGGCAAGGGAGCTGTTTGTGGAGGTACTTAAAGAGGGTGGATTAGTCCTCGGCATCAAGGTAGATAAGGGCATTGTCGACCTTGCAGGCATGCGCTGACGGTGAGACAACCACTCAGGGATTGGACGGCCTTGCCCAATGCTGGAGCCCGATTTGCGAAGTGGAGAGCTGTGCTCAAGATTGGTCCAACTAAGCCGTCTCCTCTTGCCATACTTGAGAATGCAAATGGGTTGGCTCGCTATGCCGTACAAGCACTTCAAAGGACGGTTCCTCCTGTTGTTCCTGATGTCATGTTCTTGTCGGGCGGTCAAAGTGAGGAAGAAGCAACTTTGAATTTGAATGCCATGAATGAGCTGGATACCAAGAATCCATGGACACTTTCTTTCTCATTTGGACGAGCATTAATGCAAGCCAGCACTTTGAAGACTTGGGCTGGAAAGAAGGAAAACATTCCTACAGCACAAGCTGCTTTGCTTTCTCGATGCAAGGCCAACTCTAGTGAGGCGGCTGTACTTGGCAAATATGTTGGAGATGCTGCTAAGGGCGTTGGCACTGATGAATCGCTTCATGTTGCCAACTACAAGTATTAGCTCTCATATTCTTAAGCTATTGAGTTTTGATTGCAATGATGTTTCATGTTCTGTAATAATGTTTAGGTGTGGGGGTGGCTGCAGAATGAAGCAAATGGGCTATTTTTCTGAGGTTTATGTAACGGGCATCTTTATCATGATTTAATTTAGCTACCGTTTATTCCTAGTAAAGAAAGAGAGAGAGAGAGAGAGAGAGAGAGAGAGAGAGAGAGAGAGAGAGAGAGAGAGAGAGAGAGAGAGAGAGAGAGAGAGAGAGAGAGAGAGAGAGGGCAACGCAGGGTCGCAAAATCAAAAGCAGAAGCAACAAAAAGAAAGGAGAGAAAACCAGCAGAGATGCAGCCCAAATTGGATCCCTCGTAGATAGTGGAAGGGACGACATCAACCTTGGCTTGACGATTTTGGACAGTGAGCTTAACGATAGAACGCAGGCCCTGCCAGTCCTTGGTAATCTCCTTGGCGATGTCTTCTTTTATAACCTTCTTGGGCGACAGACCCAGAGGCCCAACCTTGGGTGCCAATGAAGAGGTAGCTCCAACCTCCCCTCCTGTTAAACAAACAAAAACCACCTCCTCATATTCTTGTTGCCCTTGCTTTATCAGCATTGCATCTTCATCGTGGGGCCAAAACATGCATCACTCAGCTTCATGTCTACTGTTTGCTTGAGTTTACGGGTGGATCCCTCAATGGTGACGTTGAAATGGACCACGACTAGAAGTAGGAGAGCAATTAGCGCCGCTACCCTTGTGATCAAAGCCCTCAAGGAGCCCGAGCGCGATAGGAAGAAGATGAATGCATTGCTACAGTTGCTGCTCCTTGCAAGCTTGAAATAGTAGCTAAACGGGATGTAATCCCTGCTCAAGAACGAGTGTTGTTGTGGTGGGCGCCTGTGAACACGAACTCTAAAGACATCTAGACTTTCTCATGATTAATACTAAGAGCCTTGTTAATCCGCTCTGAGTTTCATGCAACAATTATCTCTCTAATATCAAAGAGGGCAAGCTTTGACAGTCAGATTCCTGCCCATTTAATGCATAATCAATACCACAATGATGAAGTCCACTGACAGAAACAGCAAAGATGCCACCATTTGCATTTATGACATTGTTTTACAGCAGATGCTCCTCATGATTGCTGACTACTCGCGTAATTGCATTGTCATAATTCCTCCTATTAATTTGACCATGCAAGCCGCTGCAGCACTCAATTGCCTTTTTCTTCTTCTTCTGCTTGCCCCTCAGTCCTAGCATTGGCAACAGGGTTTTGCTCCATGCTAGTGTGCCCCATGAGCTCTTAGCTGGTTTTTGACCTACAGAATCCTCTTCCTTCTCCTTATACATTTAAGAACATCAAGCACAATGGAAACATTTCTCTCGATGATGTGATCGAGATTGCCCATGTGCAACATCCCCATTCAATGGCAAAGGAGCTTGCTTGTACAGTAAAGGAAATTCTCGGTACTGCATTTGTGTGGGTTTCTCTGTGGATGGCAAGGATCCCAAGTATTTGAAAACAAAGATTGATGATGGGGATGTTGAGGTTCCAGAGAATTAGCTTAATTAATCTTAGGTAGGTGTCTCTCTGGAATGTAGTGTTGCTAAAGTAAGTTTTACTTTGTGGTATAACTGTTGCTGGGTTTTTCTCGCAAATCATTTTTGGAAAAATTTCAGCTTGTTATACTTCTAATGAGTGTATGCTCAGCATGTCAAAGAGAGAGAGAGAGAGAGAGAGAGAGAGAGAGAGAGAGAGAGAGAGAGAGAGAGAGAGAGAGAATTGGCTCACATGCTTCAAACAGTGTTTGGGAAAAATCAATTCCACAAACATCCATAGAGGAAATTTCTCAAAATAACAGCATTTTCTAGAATTAAACTCTATTTTCTTGAATTTGTAAATTGGATTTTATCCTTCTTTCCCTCCCTTGAATTGGTTGTTTTGAGTTTTCAATCGGCTCTTAGCACTATATTTTAGTGGACTTGAAATCTAAAAATTGAAAGAGATGCAAACTTTTTCAATAAGTTTTGTGTGTGTGTGTGTGTGTGTGTGTGTGTGTGTGTGTGTGTGTGTGTGTGTGAGAGAGAGAGAGAGAGAGAGAGAGAGAGAGAGAGAAGATACTACAAGGTAGTTTGGTTGTGCTCACACGTTGGCTTGGTTTTCATGAGGACTAAAACTTAAGTGGGAGAATACGCAAGGTGAAGTGAAACAGAGGAAAGATAAGTCAATGATCAAAGTAGTCCTAGTCATCTTTGGTCCCTGAAACTTTTTCTTGGAGATTCTCCAAGCTCAACATTTTGTTGTAAAATTGCTTTGTATATGATGAAAATAGTCGGTGATAGTCATATTATTTCTCTTCTTTTTTTAAGTGAGAGAGAGAGAGAGAGAGAGAGAGAGAGAAAGAGATTTAAGCATCTTCTATTACTTATTAGCGCTCTTCCTAGTGGACATACATGGTAGCTCTTGGTTTGGCAAGTCTCTATCATTTGCAAAAAATACGATGTCAATATGATGCAACCCTTTCCCTCATCCAACTAGCAAGATTTCCTTACCACCTTGTCTTGAGCAGGCACAAGCTCAAAAGAGATTGAAATTTGTGGCAAACAAATTATGACCTTCTAAACATCTGCTAGATTTTTCCAAACAATAATCCAAAATGGAAAGGAGTCGCATCTTCCCATCTTTGTGAACTAAGTTGTTCAATTGATCTATAGTTAAGTTTCCAAAAGAACATATTTTTGCCAGCAATGGTGACATGTATAAGGACGACTAGATTTGTATAATTATGATTGGGGAGCAATGGTGCTGCCATTTATTGTTTGGGTTTCGAGAAAGCTCTCTCTCTCTCTCTCTCTCTCTCTCTCTCTCTCTCTCTCTAATATCTCTTTTTAGAAAAGAAGTATATGTGTGTGTGTGTGTGTGTGTGTGTGTGTGTGTGTGTGTGTGTGTGTGTGTGTGTGAGAGAGAAACTCACTTGATAACTTTGCTCGATTTTGAACTTGCTCGGATAAGTTCGCTCGATGTTTGGTAGAACTCCTTTCATACCATCTCCTACAAATCTCATCAGTGAAGAAGAGTTCAAAAATGGGGGTACATTTAGTGATGGTGTCTATGGGTTACTATCTACCATCTATCCATAGATCAATGTGCTTCTTTTGTTCTAATCTCAATGCTTCTATGGCAGAAGGAGGAGTTTCGCAAAGCCTATTTGTTTTTTGGGGAGGGGAATATTCATTTTCCAACTCAACATGGAGATGATAGATACCACTTTTAGCAGTATTGATGGAGATGATGTGGGGAAGATGATGAGTTAGATATGGTGCAGAGAAGGTGTAGAGAAAGGGTAGAATGAGCACAAGGAAATTTGATATTTGAACCAAACAAAAAAACGGTGCATTGGGGGGGGGAGGACTTTTAGGAAAGGGACACATTCCCAAGAGATTTGAAAACAACACTACATGTGGGGACCAAAAAGTGACATCCCGTGCACCCAGTAAAAATATAAAGTTTTTCCTCCAATTTTGGGTTTTAGAATTCCTTGTTCATTTTTTCAAAAATGAAAAGTATTTTCTCTTACAAGGCGAATTCAAGACCTCAAACTTCCCCTAATTTTACCATGATCAAGAAGTGATTAGCGGTGTTCAAAAGGCTTCTTGATTTGCCACAAGAGAGTTTGATGAGAGTTATATACAGGATTCAGTCATGAAGTTGATGTAGAGTGTGTACACTGTGAAAAGAAAAGAGAATATAGTAAGCAAGTAGAGAGAGATGGTTCTTGTTCTTTTTCTTCCCACAAACAAGAGAGATATTCTTATGGAGATATTATTGGAGATCTTGCATCACTCCGTATAATACATACTTAGAGTTTCACTATATTTTATGCAATTGACGGCACTAAAAGCTGAGTAGTAATGCTCCTTTTATATCTCATCTACATGTTGAAGTGTTACCCAAGGAAAAATTGGGCGTCGCCTCTTTTGTCAAGAATAGCCCTTGGTTTTTGGGTTTGTACCTAAAAACATGGCATAGCTTTTGGAAGTCAACTTTGGCAAAAACCATCCAATTTTCCCCTGCAAAAATTAACTCCATCTAAGCAACTAATGAGATAGCAAGTGAAGTAGATCGTACCGTTGTACCCCGATATAATCATGACACTAGTACTGCCTCGATGTATTAACGATGTCGCTTTTTATACAAAAACAGTTCGCAAAAATTTTGTTTAATCCCATTTCTCCACCTTATGTCCGTTTTTCACTCATACGGCGACCAAAAATAATATTCTTGGGGTTATACATTTATAAAACACACACTACTTTTCGGGAACGTCAAAAAGTATGAGAAGCTAAAAATAGCATGAGAAGTTTTTTAAAAAGAAAAATTTTTAAAACTGAACCACAAATTCACCTAGCTTACTTGAACTAGAAAACGGGCCCGCTTTTCACCAAAAAGCATCGAGAAGTACGAAAAGCACGAAAACCACTCAAAAAATAGATTTTTATAAAACTGAATCCTAGCTTCCTTGGGATCTGTAGATTAAGTCTCTTGACCCACTTTTCATTAAAAAAAACATTGAAAATCTCAAAAATCAAGAAAAAATTTTCAAAATTGAACCAAACATCCGTTTGACCTACCAAAACATGAAAATGACCTTGCTTTCCACTTCAAAACCTTCCAACGTTGTGCAACAAGCATTCTAAACTAAAAGTTGAAGTAACATACTATGAAAATCTATTTTTTTTATTTTTAAAAGAGACCCAAAAATCAAGAATCATACATATCTAAGCTTTATTGCCACTAGTACTTTCAAAATGGAAAGGTTTAAGCTATCTTTTAAGAAGTGAGTCATTCTCCTCTTACATATCCTAGGTTTATTCCCCCTAGTACTTTCAAAATGGAGGGTTTAAGCTATTTTTTAGAAACTTAGGAAGTGAGGCATCCTCCTCTCTTTTTTAGCATCTCCTCTCCATTTTAATCCTCTCCATGTTGCCCTTAAAAGTAAGTGTTCTCTTTTTCCTCAATTTCAAGTTGGGGTATGACCTGGTGGGATGAAATTTTAACCTTGTCCATACATCATCAAGCTTTTGAAAGCTATAGCCTCACCAAGCAAGAGTCCTTCCTCCTTCATGTAACCTCATTGTAGCCTAGATTAACTTATCTTCACTTTAAGCTCAAGCTTTTAGTACTAGCATTAAGTAAAGTTTAAGGTCATTCTTTTGCCTTGTAAGAGTAGTAGAGAGAGAAAATGTTTTTCATTTTAAAGATGTAGACAAAAATTTCAAATCCCAAAATTCAAGGAAAACCTCCTTTTTTGGGATGTAACTCTTTGGGGCCTCGCATAATGTTTTGTTTTTAAATCTCTTAGAAATGGGTTTCTTTCCCAAAAACATTCTCTCCCAAGGCACCGATTGTTCTTTTTGGCCCAAATTTTAAATTTCTCTTACTCATTCAGGCACCTTTCTTTTTAGCATATACAATCCCATTATCTTCTTTCACATATCCAAACTTTGTCCTTGTTATTTAAGCTAGGAGAGGTGTCTATCATCTTCATGTTGAGTTAGAAGATAAAAATGCACCCCTACAAACACAAAATAGGGTTTGTAAAACTCCTTCTCTTTCCATTCAAGTAATGAGATAAGAGGGAAAGAAGCACATTGACTTATGGAAAAATGGTAGACTCTATAATGCCATCACCAAATGTTGTTCATTCTGATGATGAGGATTGTAGAGGATAACATTGATGGGCTATTAACAATATTGAGAGTTTCAAGTCTAGTGGTGATCTAGGCCCTCTCTCCATCATGGGTGTAGGCTAATCACTAGGCATGATAGTTGGACTTGATGTGTGACCCTCAATATTGGGTCAAGGGGAATATCAAGTCTAAAAATCAATTTATAAATGCTATCATTGTATGAACCTTTATCAACTCTATCCAATAGGTATGAGTGTATCTACAGATGATAGCTCACAATGGGTTTGAGACTCTCATTAGTCTATGTGACTCTGCTCATCAACTTAAATAATTTCCTCACCAGCTCATAGAAACTAGATGCTAGCAAGGTGAGAATGGATCTCTAGAGGGCACTCATCAGCTAGCTACACCTAGGATGTGTTCTCTAACTCTTAGAAATTTGGATCCATAGGTTGCACCTAGCACATTAATCACCATGTTTGTATCCTACGATGTGGTCGATTCGCAACATCTACCATGTAGAGGTACTGAATCATAATATCATAGTAGGCCATCATGCTCATGATCACTAAAATTGTACAAATTGTATTCTCATGCAAGGAGAAAGTCAATGTAGATAAGCATGTCTCAATTTGTGGTGTTAAGGTCTGAGCAGTGGTGGATGAGGGAGTCTAGCCTACATACATCTCAAATGGTCTTGAAGCACTCTGGTCACTCAAATCAATAGTCTATAGCAAGTGTATCTATAGAATCCCTAGAAGCGGTGGTGCAACCAAAGAGTGTTGATGCCAGAACACATGGAAAGTAGAGTCAAGGGTGCTTACAATTGTGTGCCAGAATGTCAGAGCATGTGTGAAGACCCAGTGCGGACAAAAGGGTTTGTGATGTGTATGACATATGCAGCTATGTGGACCAAGGTAGAGATTCAATGCTTTAAAGAAGGTTCTTCATGTGAAAAGCCTCTTAGGACATACAAGGCAAGTTGAGAATTGAAGGCCATGTGGTGAGTGGTGAAAAAGAAAGTGGATGAGTGACTTAACTTTCCTACATGGGGAGGGCCAAAAAGTCCTCCTCTATAAATTTTTTTGCAAAACTCGTTTTTTCTATTAAAAATGAAACTAAGTAAGTTTATGGATTGCCTGCATGAGGATGTTTGAGACAAGGTAGAAGTAGATGGACCTATGTCGTAAAGGTTGAAGTAGATGAACCTAAGCTGTATGCGGAAGTGATGGTTTTGGCAAGAGATCAAACTAAAAATATTTTGAAGAAGCATCAAGCTAAGCAAGGACGGTCAAGCTCGATGTTGCCAAAGCTAGTTGAATTGGTGGAAGTGAAGGCAAAGCCGATGCAAGAGAGTTTGCATGTGTGAGAGGAGCCAAGAGTTCTTTGGCTACACAAAGATAGGGTTATACATATGCCTATGTTACCAGCATGAGAGATTCGAGTTGTTGAAGATATTAAAGTGTCTCGAAACAAGAAGAAAGGTGTGTTGTTTAGCTTGGGTATGGTTAATGAGGTTCCTTTGGTTGGTGCTCGTGATCAAAAAGTGAAGTTTGCAGACAAAGTTGAACCGGTGGAGATAGAAGACATTTCGGATCTCGAGACATAAGAGGAGGTGGAAACGCTTCCCATTCAAGGTATGATGAGTTTGATCTCTTGCATGTTGATAAGATGTAGTAAATGTGCATGAAGAACATGGCAAAATGCAAGGTATGATAAGTTTGATCTCTTGCATGTTGATAAGATGTAGTAAAGTGCATGAAGAGCATGGCAAAATGCAAGCAAATATGTTGGGCATAGATCGAGAGAAAACATCTACTCCTACAGATGAAGACATGTGGGTAAAAATGGTACCTTGTGGCTATGGTGAAGTGGACCCATGTTTAAGTTTGGTGCAAATGGATAGTGATGAAGCTAAGCATGATGAGGATACGAGCTCTTATGGGGAGGGTGATTATGCTAATGCTATGCTCCAAGATAATGTGGTATAGAATGATTTCCTTTCTTCTTTATGTGAGGATGTAGCAGTAGTACACGTGTTTGAAGAGCAGGAGAGTGAAGTTGACATACAAGGGATGGTGGTTGAGCTGTCGGACCCACTTTTTGGAAGAAGGGCTTGATGCTTGTATTGAGGATGCTATAGATATGGAGGCAAGCATGGAGCTAGTGGTGTTGGAAGAGCCTATTGTGGAAGAGTTTCCCATAGGTGGAAGAGTTTCCAATGAAGCAGATGGGTCCTATTGTGCATGGAGAAAAGTCCTAGGTTATGGCCTCATCCAAGATTTCTAAAGAGGTATGTGCTTCATGGTTGAAGGGTATACTTGTGAGTGCAGTTGTGCAGTGGTTTATATGTTGGTTACAGGGTTCTCTTGAGGATATCTCTATGTTACATATTGAGGAGGGAGGTCAGGTATGTATATGGAGCAGGATGGTGTCCATAGTAGTGCTCTATTTGAAACACGCTTGGAAAGGTGAAGGTATGATATGGGAAATTTATATACTTGGTTGTTCATGTGCTTGGGTGCATTACTACATGAAGTTGTTGCAGATGGATAGATGCACTCAATGTCAGGAGTTTGATCCAGGTGGTTTAACAATGAAGGGGGGTTGGGCAGCCCACTTGAGCAGAGGCAGAAAGAAGAAAAAATAAGACTTTGTAAATGTGATAGTGTCTTTTGTGCTTGCTCACAGTGTTTTCTAGTAGATTTGCAATTTTCAAAGTTCAATAAGATGCTTGTGGCTGAGAAGGAATGCTCCACAAGGGGGTGGGAAATGATCGTGCAACCAAAGAGTGGCGATGCCATAACATGTAGAAATTTGTGTCAAGGGTGCTTACAAATGTGTCCCAGAGCATGTGTGAAGACCTAGTGAGAAAAAAAGAGTTCGTGATGTGTATGACTTATGCGGCTATGTGGACCAAGGTAGAGATTCAATGCTTTAAACAAGGTTCTTCATGTAAAAAGCCTCTTAGGACATGCAAGGCAAGTTGAGAAGTGAAGGCCTTGTAATGAGTGGTGAAAAAGAAAGTGGGTGAGTGACTTAACTTTCCTACATGAGGTGGCCCAAAAAGTCCTATTCTATAAAAAAAATTCAAAACTTGTCTTTTCTAAAAATGCCCCACATAGTCGAGTAAGTTTCCCCTTTTGGTCCTTCCAACGGCCTTAGCTTGTGCTCTAGAAGTTGTTCTCCTCAAATGGACTGGTAGAGACCCTACTTTCACTACCCTAGGAGGTCTAGGTCATCATGGTTACTCTTGAGGTCAAAACTAGGCTAAAGTATATGCCAAGGAGGTGTTATCACTAGGGTAAGATGTATAGGGATTCAAAGCACAATCATTGTAGCAAAGTAGAAACCATGTAGCTAATGATATCACATCTTGATAGAATGGCAATAACCTAACCAATACTATACAAACTGGTTATGTGGAAAATCTATATGTGCAACAAAGTGATGACCAAATTTGGTTTGATTGTGCACTCAAAATGTGCAATTGAAGATGGTCAATATGCTACACAATAGCCCTGAATTGGTTGTGCAAGTGTGCTTGTCTAGAACCAAAATCATGGTGGTGTGCCATCATGGAGAATTGTGCCAATGGAAGTTAATGCCGAAAGGTGTGGTTTGTTGAAGTGCCCATTAAATATATCTAATGTGCACAAATAGAAGGGTGCGGGTAGGACCATGGGGTTGTGGTAGGAGAGAGAAAAAGGTGGAAATGAGAAAATGAAATGCAAAGTTTTTTAGTTTTTCTTTTATTTCTCATTTTTTCTATCCTCTTTTTTCTTTTTTCAAGGTTTTTTCTTCTTTTATGTTTCTTTTAATTTTATTATATTTCTCTTATTTATAGTTTTCTTGAATTTTTCTCTTTTTTTAAAAAGTTCTAAATTTGTTTTATTCTTTCTCTCTTTTTGGTTTTAATCTTTATTGCTTACTTTTTTTTAATGTCTTTAAAAAAATTCTTAATTTATTTCTTGGGTTTTGAATTATTTTTATTTTTATTTTTTGTGAAATTTTCCTTTAAAGCTACTTACTTTGTTATACTTTTTTTTCTCTTTTTTGTGGAATTTGTCATTGGCTCCTACAAGGATGAGAGAGAGAGAGAGAGAGAGAGAGAGAGAGAGAGAGAGAGTATTTGTGTGTGGGTGTGTGGGGTAGTTGGTGTGTGTTGTTGTTTTACATTAATAAATATACACAAGTCAAAGAAACATAAAGTTATAAGAATGAGGTCTCATTCTAGTGCTTATATACATGGGGTAATATGGACTGATCTTTTCACAAAAGTAGCAAGATTTTGGTATAATAGCGATGGAAAACACCTAAGCCAAAAAAAAATTCCAAGAAATGATAGAGTCCTCACCTGCATCCATTTAAACAAGACAACATATATGTTAGCTTTGAATGCATTTTACAGGTGTCAATGGACTTTATTAGTTGTTATCCATGTCCATCTTGCAACCTTTTTAACTTAAAAACTATTATCCAAACTTAATCTTTTATTCTTGTTTTTGAATAGTATAAGGTGTGAGTTCTTTTTAAGTTCTTTTTGAACTTGTAATAAAAAGGGTCATCGCTCCTTAAAGATACAAGTGATTTATATAGGTTATAGATAAGGTTATCATATACCCAAATTTAAAAAAAAACTTCAAATAGCTATTTATATAAATAAAATTCTAATCAAAAAGACACCATCCCTTTTGATCCAAGTGTCTAAGTTCCCAGTTTTTGCTCATAAAGCATTTTGTATCTTTTATACCCATCATTTTGTAATGTACTTTATATTTTTTATTGTATAGGTCTTTAAATGAGTCAAATGGTACCAAAATTTTCTCCAAGAAAAAACTATGTATAGTCCATTCCAAAAAAAAAAAAAAAACTTTTCAATTTAAATGACAAGACACCACGACAGAGTGTAGTATACCCTAGAGTAGAAAGAACCAATGTTTAGCCTCAAAATCCAAATGCCATTGTATCCATAGTGGTCTAGGTTGTAACATTTCAAGTGGGTATAGACTCTAAAAAAATAGAACTACTCTGCCCACTAGGTCAAAAGAACATATATAGATCAATCAAAAGATCAAGGTATTGAACCACTAACTTTGGTCAATTGACAAAATTACAACCAGCTCAGTCTGTTTAAACCAAAAAAATCTAGAAAGTATCATCTTTATAGGAAAATCTTAATTTTAGCTCAATCATATTTTTGTGTTCTAACAGCTGAATAGTCAACAATAGTCCGGCAACCTACAATAATCCCAAGCAGGTGTTGTGAAACAAATTCGTGTCATAATTACCAAATGGTAAAACGGGAAAAACCATAGTACTACCATGAGATAGCCACACTAATCAAGTCCAATATGATACGAAAGGAACTACCTTTTATTGTGTGCGTAAAACAAACCAGTGTTTAGGGCATTGAACAATAAGTATGATGCAAAAACCATACATGCGCCAAGAAACCAACCTATTCTGCATAGTCATTAATGGTACATCATTCCCTAATCAAACCCCACTTTTTTTCCGTGCAGAGTACAAAAAATGGAGCAGAATGTAATTTTGCAGAACAAAGCCATATTGGTAGGTTACCGACCTGAGAAGCCACATAGTGTTCAACCAACTCCATAGCACCACAATAAGCAGGCAAAAAGAAATCCCTCACTCCTCACTTTCTCATACACACACAATACACAAAACAAGGCTAAGTGAGGGGCCAAAGCAACCCTTACCTCCTTATATAGAAAGCGCAGCAATTGGAGGCGTCAAGTAATACCAAGCTCGGAAGATCTCCCACATGATCTGCACATTCAGTCTAGCCCAAATCTCAAGGCTCAAGAAAGTGAGAGGTGTCCACCATTGTATTCACTATTGGGGCTAAGTTAGGAGAGAGGCGAATTGTCATAAGCAGTGAACCCGCAAGTGGTTCAAAGAGAGAGAGAGAGAGAGAGAGAGAGAGAGAGAGAGAGAGAGAGAGAGAGAGGGAGGGAGAGAGAATCTGTAGCGGGGTAGAGGGTGAGGCACATTACGGGGCATGATATTTCATTATGCATGTGCACTAACAGTGGGTCATAATGTCCTACAAATATCAAGAGTTAGTGAGTGGCAAGGTAGGCGCCCTGTGAAGGGTGGTTTTAATATTGTCTCATTTCCAGATAAAGCAGTACTCATAGTTACCATTACATGGATTGTGTAGTAGAATTGAGAAGTTGAGGAATTGTATAGAGGTGGAGGAAAAATTTGAAGACGTATTAAATCCATTACCGAGAGTAGGTTTTTAAGGAAGTCAAGATAAACTAGCTTAATTTCATTAAGGAAGGTTATGTTATCAAGGCTAAGGATATTGTCCATGTATCTATAGGTATGATTAAACAAAGAGAGTTTAATGGTCTCAAGAAACCATTTATATTCAAAAGATGCTAGGTATAAATTTCACATAAGGGGTGAGCAGGAAAAGCCCATTGGAATACCAAGGCATTGGTTATAACAATGGCCACCAAAGTGTACTGAACAATTATCGAGAAGCCATGTAATGACATCATTAAGCTTCTTCTTGTTACAGTGGGCGGAATGTGCCGAGTTAGATTTTTTAATCCATCTCAATTTATTAAGAGAGAGATGTGGGAAAGACCTCTTAGCCGAGCATGGCCAAATGCAATCTTAGCCATTTCTTTCAGAACATTCTTCAGCCCTGTCACACCATTTAAGGGGAATATTTTTGTACCATCGAGTAATGTCCGCAAAAAAGAGATGAAAGATCTCACTAGGGAGGTTAAAAGTAACCTCAGTGAAGTTTTTAACAAGCCAAAAGGGGTTATAATGTATATTGATAAAGTCCAAACATATTTTTTACTTGGAAGCACAAATGGATTTAAACTCCGTTAGTATAAGGTAAAGGCATAAAGTAATGTCTTTAATAATGATGGTGAAGATTCCATTCCAGGCATCAAAAATCCAACTTAACTTGTGTTTGTATGTTTATAGGTGGGAAGAAAAACAAGTAATTTGACAATCTCAAGAGAATCTCCGAAATTATTACAATGATTTGCATTGATATTACTGACCTTAACATGAGATAAATTAAGTAAAATAAATTCTCCTTCACATAGATGTAATTGAGCAACATTCCAAGCGAGATTTTTGCAAATGAGAGTATGGAAATTGACAGCTTTATCAAGACCAACAACAATCCAATTTTGTGCAAGTTTTTGAAATTTTAAGTTGATGTCGAGTGTGATCCAACAAGTGTTATCAGTAGATAGCCATTTATGTGGTAAAAGGGTTACTTTTTTCAAAAAACATTGTTGAACCAAATTGGTTAAGTCGAGTAGGATTGTCTTGTCTAGTCGCAGAGTATTGACAAGGTCAGTCAAGCAGCTAAGTAAAGTTGATAAGGCAAGGTAGGGGTTTTCTGGGAAAACTAGAATGTGATTCAGTCCTTTAGCCATGTTTTTTTGGACTCTAGGATCATTAATTACCTTGAGATCACAAGTGCAAACATGCTTGCCTAATTCCACAAAATCATTACAAAAAGTATTAAACTTTTCATAAGCACATTCAGGGATAGTATTGTGACGTTGAAAATCATTGTTGTAAACTAAAATTTTAATAGGCTAATGATAAGTCTAGCCAATAATGACATTATCTAACATTTTATGGTTGCCAAGAAGTAGATCAAAACACTCAAAAGATAGACTTGTGCGATAAGCCTTATCATCCAATTTTCTGTGTTGTGTTTGTGGCACCAAAGCATATGCCAAACAGCCAAAAACATGCATGTGCTCAACAAAAGGCTTTCTATCATGCCACGCTTCATATGGAGTAATAGACTGCAAAGCTTTTGTAGGACACCTGTTTAGTACATAAGTGGCACACATGATGGCCTCAAGCCAAAAAGAATGTGGCATGATACCATATACATGTGGTAGTGATGTGTGTGAAAGAGGAGTTGATGAGCCTTGGCGTCGTTTTACAGAGAGGGGCAACAAGCTATAGAGGCAAGACAAGAGCGCTGGCAATTGATGCAAGTCATGGAGCGGCGAGGGGAAGCATAGAAGGGACCAAGAGAGGGCGTCGAGCGGCTATTGAGAGAAAGACGGTCACAACAACTATAGGAGGTTGAGAGGGTCGGGCTGCAGCACAGTAAAAACGTCCAAGAAGGAATTAGAGCTGCTACAAAGCCGCCGACTAGCAGCGGTAGAAGAAGGCCAACAAATAGAGCGATGAAGACGAGAGGTCCCGAGTTGGAGGAGGTCAAAGAGTCGAACTGCAGACAGTTAAAACATGCAACGTTTTTTTCTTCTGAAGCTCCTAGTTCTTTCAAATTGAGAGCATTCCCGCGTTGGTTCTGGATTCTACAGGGTGGTTGCACAAGGAGTTCCAAAGAGTCAAGGCTTGCAGAGTTTGTCAAAGCCAATCAATGTCCATAAAGCAATCTTGTTTTGAAGCCATTATAAGCTGCTTATCACTAAAGAGTGTTCCCGTGATGATTCTCGGCACTACAAGGCAACAAAGATTAAAGGTTTTTTTTTTCTTCATTGGAAGGAGGTTCATGCGTCAAACCTAGATGACATTAAGCAGAGCAAAGAGGAGAAATTAGTTGCTGAAGGAGGCAAAGGGAAGAGCAAGGCAAACGGGGAGTTAGGCCTCTTTTGTGCTCTCTTTGTAAACAGTAGTATTATTTCACTTTGCTCTCAATGAATCTTGTTACACATTACATATAAATGACGTTAATTGTTCTTTGCACCTATTAGCTTTGTGTTGTATCTTCCATATCTCGTTCCACAGCAAGCAACTTGGGTTGATCTTGGCTCACTAAAGGCATCTATTTTCCCCCAATATCTTTGGTGAACCCGACGTGAAAGTGAGTCGGGGGGTGGGGGGACACAGGAGGAAAACAATGATGCAGTAGTTTGGCAGCTATATGTTAGAGGCTTTTAGCAGCAGTTTCAGCATATATTTTTTTAGCAAGCCACTTAGAGATAACTGAGTTGAAGGGGAAAAGTGAGTCGGGGTGGGACTTTGGTAGCAAAACATGACGACACCACAGGAGGAAGCAACAACAAATGATGCAGTAGTTTGCAGCCTATATGTTGCAGCAAGAGGCTTCTTAGCAGCAGTTTCAACAGAACGAACGTATTCTTCAAGCACGGTATGCGATAACTGAAAAATTGCAAAGATTTGAAGGTTGTGATATTTCAAAACTTTGTATTATTTATGAGAAATCTATGGAGGATTATGCATGACACAATGGAAGGTTTCCACTTAATTTCAGCTCCCTAGCTTAGGGCTCAAATTAAAGAAATTTGGGTAATGCATGGTGCAAACTTGCAAGAGTTTAAGAAGGCTTTACAAGAAGAGTACTTCCTTGAAGATTCTCAATGGGTTACCAAACAAAGCTTTATGAAATGGATATAGTAGAAGGACAAGGGTTTATCTGCGAGAGAATTGCTACGAGCTTTTGAAAAGAAGTTTGAACAGTTATCTACTGTTGAGCAAAAACAATGTAGCTAGAAAAGTTTGAACTATTCATTCAAGCAGAAGATTTGTGCCTTCAGAATATTTCGGTACACCTGCTCGAGGATCCATTGGGTGAATTAGTCTTAACTTCTCATTTGAAATTGGTTACAGAAGCTGTTAATATGATTGTGAAGCGACAAAAGAGGATGGACAAGTTCACAGTGGCTGATCCTATGGAAGCACTTGAAGATGATCTAATGGAGAAGCTGCCAAAGCCCAAGCTAGAAGAGCTAGTCCTTGATGAGCTAGTAAAAGGTATACAAGAGTTGAATTTGAATTTGAAAGCTGTTAAACTTGATGGTTTGAATGCAAGTGGATCTTCTTCAAAACCCAGGTAGTGTCCTCCACAAAAGGACTGGGGTAAGGGATGCCTGTGGTGTGACAGTTTAGATCATGTATGTAAAAATTGTGATGATTTTAATGAAGCTTACAAGAAGAACATAGTTTTTTGGAAGGACAGCAAACTTCATCTTAAAGAAACTGGTGAACATCTACGCTTTAACTATGGGAAGGGAGGTATGAAGAAGGTGGTTGAGGAGATGTAGCACAATGTCTCTAGGGTTGATGCTACAACTTATGGATTACAGGTATGCAGTGCGGAGGATGAGGAAGGTATCAAGGCTAAACGGAATCTATGGCCCTATGCTTTGAGGACAACTGACAAAGCTAAAATAACTCATAGCACACTAAGTCAAGCTGGGGATTGCATTCGACAAACTACAAGGTGGTCAGATCCTATAGATTCTCTTTCTGTGTATGCCTTTCTTGTAAAATCTTAAGCTAACAAAGCTATGGTGGAAGAGAAGCGCAAGAGAGATGAAGATATACGGGCTCATCAAAGCGGGCTACGAGGACTAGCGGCAAGAAGGAAGGAGGCTCAACGTCCAAAGCAGTTCCTTCACCTAAAGTGGTTATGGAAGAGGCATCCAAAGACAAAAAGCAAGGTAAGCCAAGAAAACCTTCTTACAAGTTAAAATCTGACATTGAATTGGCTACAAATTTTAAGAAGGTATTTGAGGAATGCATTCTCAATAGCAAGGTGGAACTTACTTTGGGTGATGTCTTGGGTATTCCTCCTATCCTCTTATTGTAGGGCAACCTTACATAACGGTTGTGCGCATGGATACAAAGGTGTTGGATGATGGTTCAACACATGCAAGGATTCGAAGGAGAGATGGTGAAAGAGCGGTTTAGTTTTTGACTATTTTTTGTTGATCATGTCAAAAATAAAGACAGCTTATGAGATCATCCCTTGCCAAAGATTTGCAAAGAGTTTAAAGTACAGGTCTGCTCAGGATTTTCTTGGGGTGCCACTATAGAGCGAGACTATAGTGGTACAGAGAAGAAGAAGTTCTCCCCTTAAGAGACTTTTTCTTTGGGGTATAGTGGTGAGAAGAAGAAGCAATTTGGTTTCTAGGTGAAGGCTCAGTTTTACAGGAAGTTCGATCTGTTCAGAGCTGTAGCGATGTGATAAACTTGAACATGATGATGTTATCTCAAGAGTCTTTGAAGAAGATTCTTATGTTGATACAATGTCAGAACTTGAAGTTATCAATATGTGTAGGTGGCAAGGTGGGACTGAATTTGTGCAAGTGCATTTGATGGACATGTATGACATTCTAACGGAGGTAAGCATTCCGCTATTCTCAAAGTTCATAGGCCATTTCCATTACATTGGTATCAGAGCATTTGGTTTCTCTTTTCTTGCTTAAGAAGAGAGGTCCTTAATAGCCTATTAATGGTTGATTTTGTTAATTATATTACGGTAAGTGAGACTAGGATCTATTATCAGTTTTGTTGAGCCCACTATGTGGGATATGGTGCACACCTCGGGAGCTTTAGTCTTAATAATGGGGTCTTTTTTAGCTTGACTACGGCTTTACCATTATTGAGCCATAAGAAGTCCGAAAGGAGCTATCCCTTGACAATTCTGTTATGTTAGACTCGGCCCACTACTCTCTATAATTAAGCAATTCGAGACGTGGGTGTAGATAACTAAGTGCTTATTTTCAAAGGCTAAGAGTAGTAGCAACTAAGGTTTTGAATTGCCAAAGAATACACTAAGTACACACATAAGTATAATTAGTATGGCTGACAATAACCAAGAGAGTAGAATGAACATTGATAACTTTGATTTTGCACAAGAAGGTGCTAATGATGATGCCCCCATGTTTATCAATTATCTTGTTACTAGGTTGCATCAAGCTATGGGCAACCCTACTTTGCAAGCTAGAGTTACTCAACAACTTTGCGCTTATGGGATTTCCCTTCCTCTCCAAGAGGAGAGAGAGCTCAGGAGGCCTCTTGAAGAGACCCCAAAAACAAGACTCTCTCCCATACGAGAGGAGGGATCCAAAGAACAAGAAAGTAATAAATCCCTAAGTTTCTCTGAAGATGTGGCTCCACGAACACTGTGGTCTAGACGATCGCCAACTCCTCCCATGAGGAAACATTCAACACACAACCCTTCTCCTCGTCACCCAAAAGGAAAGAGAGGAAACAAAGGAAGAAAAGGTCAAGAAAGAGGTCACCCTCTTCTCCTTCTTCTTCACCTTCATCCTCTCCTAACGAAAGCTATGGCTAGAGAATATAAGAGGAGAGGACATTGCAAATCATACCCTGCATGGCGAAGATCACAAAAGCTCAAGAAGTTCAAAGAGGGAGGAAAGAGTATCTCTTTTCTCACCTATGATGGCACCTTTGGTGTCGCCGACAAAGTATCGGCAGTCATCCAGCAATTTGATGCGGCCTTTGGAGACGAGGGCTTCACAAAGTCCTCCAAGCTACTCCATGTAGCTATGCACTTCCAAAAATTGGCTCGTCAATGGTGGGCTAGCCTTCGTAGCAACGGTGAAGCCCCAAAGACATGGAAAACTCTACGAGTTTCCATTATGAAGCAATTCCTTGCAAGCGATACAAAGGACAAAGCACTTACCGATTGGTGCAGTTTGAAGCTTCTCTCACGTGAGTCTATTCACAAATATGTGGACAGGTTTTGGGATTCACATCTCAAGGTTACTATCTTCCAAGGGGCTAGACAGAATGTCAAGCCCATGGAAAACAAAGACAAAAATGATGCAAAGCGGAAAACCAAAGCCCAAAATTCTTCCCAAGGCACTTCCTACAACAACAACAATAGGTCCAAGGAGAAGGGATTTTACAAAGGCAAAAACAAACTCTCTCATGAAGAGCTTGAAGCTTTTCGCAAGGACCATAAGTGTTTTAAGTGTGGGGAGCAAGGACATGGCTATCGTTCTTGCCCTCAGAAAAATGCTTGCAAATGAGACTTCTAGGGCTTCCGCCATCGAAGCTCCAAAAGAGGATGCTCATTGCAAAGGATCATCTCTCTCCTATGCTTGGGGAAAGGTAAGGGAGCATGATGCCTTCATCTTGTTTGACCCTAGCTCTACTCACAACTTCATATCAACGGAGTTGGCCACCAAGTTGGGCATTCAAGCTTTTGAGATGGGAGATATTGTAACGGCTGACACAGCTTTCAAGGGACATCAAGCCTCTGTTACTTCCTTGATTGGGAAGTTGAGGCTTCATGTCCAAAGCTATGTTGACAAAGAAGACTTTTTCATCTCTCCTCTCCAACATGAGGATGCTATCCTAGGGGTGCCATGGTTTGATCTCATGGCTGCCAACATGAAGTTCCTTGAAAGGAGAATCTACCTCACCTACAGGGGAAATAACATGTATATAGATTGTGTGGATTATCGAGCACTAAACCATATCACTATCAAAAACAGATGTCCCGTGCCTCGGGTAGAAGATCTGTTTGATAAGCTACAAGTCTCTACCTACTTCAGTTGGATTGAACTTAAAAGTGGCTATCATCAAATAAGGATAGTGGATGAAGATATCCTAAAGACCGCGTTTTGTACAATGTTTGGTCTTTATGAATATCTAGTCATGCTTTTTGGCTTGACCAATGCACTAGCCACATTCAATCATTTGATGGAGAAAATATTTAGACCCTACCGCAAGTTCACTGGAGTTTTCTTTTATGATATCATCATCTACTCCAAGTCCTTGGAGGAACACAAGCAACATCTCCAAGTGATTTTTCAAGCATTGAGGGAGAACAAGCTTTCTCTCAACATAAAGAAAAGCGAATTTTTCCTTCAAGAGATTCAATACTTAGGTCATATTATCTCTCAAGATGGTATCCGTAGGATCCATCGAAGTTGGAGGTAATAAAAGCATGGCCTAATCCAAGGAATCTACATGAGCTAAGAATCTTTTTTGGTATGTGTGCATATTATAGACGCTTCATAGCAAAATTTTCTCAAATAGAAGGACCATTACATGACTTAACAAAGAAGAACGTTAAGTATTCATGGACTGCTAAGGAGCAAAAATCTTTTGACAAGCTCAAAGAGAAGCTTGCCTGTCAACCAGTCCTCATGATTCCGGATCTCTCAAAGCCATTTGAGGTCCAATGTGATGCTTGTGGTGATTGCCTTGGAGCAGTGCTTCAAGAAGGGCATGTCCTAGCATATTAGAGCCGAAGGCTCAATACGAATGAGCGGGTCTTGGGAATTTATGAGAAAGAGCTTTAGTTGTTCTGCATGCCCTAGACACATGGAAGCACTATTTATTGGGGAATCCATTCATTCTACAAATAGACCACCAAAGTCTCAAGTACTTCATGATGCAAACTAAGCTTTCCTGCAAACAAATGAGGTGGGCAAATTTTCTTTCGCAATTTTATTTTCATATTGCTCACATTGCTAGTAAGCACAATCAAGTGGTCGATGCACTTTCACGACGACCAAAAGTACATGCGGTGTTTATAGCAACTCACAATGATCTATCTTCTATGATAGATGAGTATAGTACTGACCTTGACTTTAAAGATGTAATGTCAGCCCTTGCTTTGGGGAAGAAAGAGGAACCTTTCACCTTGCAGGATGGTTATCTTCTCCATGGCAATAGGCATTGTGCTATACCCACTCCCTTAATGAGAAAGTCATGGATGAATTCCATGCTCCTCCCTAGGCGGGGCATAGAGGCATTCAACCTACTTTTCGAGGAGTAGATACATACTTCTATTGGCCTACCATGAAAGTGGACATACAAGAGTATGTTTCAAAATGTGTGGTATGCCAAAAGACCCGATATGATAGAGGAAAGAAACCTTGATTACTCCAACCATTGTCAATCCCTAAATCACCATGAGAGAGTATATCCATGGATCTTTAGATTACTCAAGTCTATCCATGGAAATACAGGAATATGGACAATAGTCGACAGGTTTAGCAAGCAAGCACATTTTATTCCATTCAAAAAGACTATTAAGGCACACCAAATGGCAACGATCTTCATATCCTAGATTTTCAAACACCATGGATTGCCAATATCCATCCTTTCAGATAGAGATCCTAGAATGACCAATAATTTCTGGAAAGGTCTCTTTGAAAATCTAGGTACAAGATTGAATTTCTCTTTGGCCTATCACCCACAAATGGATGGCCAAAGTGAGATAACCAATCTTACAATACTCAACCTACTAAAGATTTATGTTATAGAAGTAGATCTACGCTCACAATGGGAGAAGTACTTACCCCTTGTAAAGTATGCGTACAATAATACTGTCCATACTACTATGGGAAAAGCAACTTTTGAGATCATAGAGGGAAGACCTAAAAGTCCCTTGCTACTTAAAGTACATGGGAATGTTGGGATTCAGGCCAACTGGCCGAACATCCCACTTACTACTAACCCATCTACTAACTTAACCATTATATACTTATTCTTTAATACAACAAAATAAGGAGCTACAAACAGGATAACGTTGCCGTCCGCTCCACCCAAAGCAGGTCTCTCTCTCTCTCTGCTCTCGCACTTGCACTTGCACACGCTTCCCACGGCACCTTCAACTGGTATCAGAGCACGGTTTGTGCTTGTCGTTTCCGTGTCTCCGCACCGCACTTTCAAAAGTGCAAACAGGTTTTCGATTTTGGCATTGGCAAATGCAACGTTCCAAGAGCGTTTCCATCAGGTGTCCTACGGTTTTACACCCCTTTTGAAGCTGTTTGTGCAGTCGAAAGCTTCATCCGAGCTACGCTTCAGGAGTTGTATTTTTCAACTCCACTTTTGCTACAGCTACAGGTACAGGACACACGTGCAGGTTGTTCAGAGACTATTTTGGGATTATATATAGCTGTTTTATGGCTATTATGTGCTATTGAGACGGTGTTTATGGGCTGATTAGGAGCACTTTTCGGCATCGACATTGTCTCGGATTTTTTAGGCATCCATCTCCTCACAGGTTCTTGCATACATACAGGACATCCAGGTTTCTTACAGGTTGCAGTGTTTAGCATCAGCACAGATTTCAGTGAGAGTCCTTGATGCGCATATGCATTTTTTTGGCAATTTTGATAGTGCTTGAGCTCTTTTGAGAGCGGTTTTACTCCCCACAGGGATTTGTTTATTGCTTGCACATTTCGTTTGGCACCTGTTTGAGTGCATATACTGCACCTTGCAGTATTGTTGACAGTGGATGTATGTTGAGTTGCGGAAATTGTCATATGTACCTTTTGTGGAGCCGATTTGGCTTGTTTTTGGCAGTCTCGACCGTTTATGAGACTTGGTTCAAAGGCCCTTTCTGAGACTAGGCTGGTTTCTTGTCTGCATAACCTTTTGTGAGGGTCGATAGCATGAGGTTCAAAGGCCTTTTCTGAGACTAGGCTGGTTTCTTGTCTGCATAACCTTTTGTGAGGATCGATAGCGTGAGGTTTTCTTGAGCTAGGGGATTCTCGAATGTTGAGATCCTTTCGGTGATACAGGTTGCTGGAGTACCCCTTTTTTGTGGCCTCGCCATAAGACATGTATAAAGAGGGCTAGGTGCATTTGATGCCGTATTGGCATTCTTGGGTCAGCTTTTGACTTTTTATGCACAATTAGTGGTTGATGCACCTGTCTTATGCTTTGAGAGCATTACTTTTGATGCATTGCTGATCTCTTGTGACAGTTTTGGATTGAGATTCTGTCAGTTCTTTTGGGGAAACTCTGCCGAATTTTTCTCAGAATTACCAGTGTTTATCGCTATATTATCTTTAGCTTGCATCCATGTCATCTAGTGGTGAAAAGGATATTTACAATATCCGTAAATTTGATGGGACAAATTTTGCTATCTGGAAAGAGAAGATTCAAGATGTTCTTATACAAAAAGGCTAGTTGGATCCTATCATGGAGCGCCCAGAGAGAGAGTATACAGATGTTGAGTGGGAGAAACTTGATGCTAAGGCCAAATCTACCCTCCGTTTGCATTTGGCCGAATCTGTGTACTTTACTATAGTTGGAGCAAAGACTGCTAGAGATGTATGGGATAAGTTGTGTTCCAGTTATGAGAACAAAAGTGCCACTAATAAGGTTTTCTTGATGAAGAAGCTGTTTAACCTTTGTGTGAAGGAAGAGGACACTATTTCTACTCACATTAATGAGTTCAATATCATTTTCACTCAATTGACCACTCAGGGTTTGGTCTTCGATGAGGAAATCAAATGTATCTTCTTGCTATGCAGTTTACCCTTGTCTTGGGATACGTTCTATACTACGATTAGCAACTCAGTATCTGGTACCAGTCTAGTGTACAATGACGTCCTTGGGAGTCTGTTTACCGAAGAGATTCAAAGGAAATCTCTCGAAGGCAAGAAGGATGGTGATGCGTATGTTGCTAGTGATAGACAGAGGGGTCGCACTCAAAGTCGTGCCAAAAGCAAGGAATGTGGGGGCTCACGCAGTAAGTCTCAGGGTTCTATGCGTAATGTTGAGTGCTATCACTGCCCATAAAAAGGGCATGTGAAGAAGGATTGCAAGAAATGGCAGCAAAGCAAGAAGGATAAACAATCCGGTGAAACTTCTAAGTCTGATGATTCAAACAAGGGCAAAGCAAAGTTAAAGGAGATCAATGTGCTAGAGTCTTCAAATGCTCTTATTGTAGTACTCTTCTAGCGGTTGTCGCTTACCTCTGACGTATTGGTCTTCACAGCAGATCTACCTGTCAAGACTCTTGTTACAGAAGATGCGCAGTATGCACAGAATTGGATAGTAGATTCTGGTGCGAGTTTCCATGTGACACCACATAGAGAGTGGTTCTCTACTTATTCTCACTCTTGTGGCAAAGTGAGACTTGGTGATGCTTATGATCTAGACATTGAGGGTGTCGAAAAAGTCAAATTGCATCTAAGGAATGGCACGCACTTTACTTTATGTAATGTCAGACATGTGCCCAAGTTGACTAAAAGCTTGATTTTTGTTGGTCAGCTTGATGATTTGGGCTACAACACCACATTTGGCAATGGTTTGTGGATAGTACGCAAAGGTAATCTTGTTGTACTCAGAGGTCAAAAGCATGGTACCTTGTATTCCATACATGTTTCAGATGTTGGTCATGATTACATATCTATAGCCGAGCTACCGTCTACTGAGTTGTGGTATTGTCGGCTAGGTCATATTAGTCAAAAAGGAATGAGAACTCTGACTCGTTTTGGCTACTTACTTGTCTTGTCTTATGTTGACTTTCCTGTTTGTGAGCACTGTATCTATGGCAAACAGACTAGGTCCGTGCACTTACCATCGGGTCAAAAGCACATTGAACCTCTAGATTTAGTGCATAGTGATGTTTGTGGTCCTATGTCAACCAAATCTCTAGGGGGGGCAGCTATTTTGTGACATTCATAGATGACTCTACTCAAAAGGTGTGGGCATATCCTTTGAAACATAAGGATCAAGTTCTTCCTGTGTTCCAAAAATTTTTAGCACTCGTTGAGAATCAGTCTGGCAAGAAACTCAAGAGGTTGCAGACTGATAACGGTGGAGAGTATGTCTCCAAGGACTTTGAAAATTTCTATGCTAAAAGGGGGATTAAAAGGCAGTTTATTGCACCATACACACCAGCTCAGAATGGAGTTGTTGAGCGCATGAATCATAAGATTTAGGAAAGAGTCACAACCATGCTTTCTAGGGAAAATCTCACACAAGGCTTTTGGGCAGAAGCCGTCTTGACCGCAGTGCACATTATAAATTGTTTGCTTAGTACACCATTGAATTATGAGATTCTAGAAGAGTTATGGTCTAAACGTAAGCCCCACAAGGACCATCTACGTGTTTTTGGTTGTGAAGCTTATGCTCACGTGCCTAAACAACTTCGACAGAAGTTAGAGCCAAAGTCACATGTATTTTCATTGGATATGGTGCAGATGAAGAGATGGGATATCGTCTCTGGCACCCGGAATCTCGTCGAGTGATCCGTAGTTCATATGTGATCTTCAATGAATCGAAGATGCATAAACAACCTATCAAGGAAATAGAGATTCGGAGAGTCACTTTTGAGGATGGTGCCTCAGAGACAGTGAAATCAACCCAGCGGGCTAGTGATGTACCTTCCATTAGCAATGCTCCAGAGGGAGCGGATAGCAATGGTCAAGGAGTGAGATGGTCTACTAGAGTCTCTCGTCCACCTGGGAATTTCGATCCAGGTCCTGATTACATCATGTTGATCGATTGCGGTGAGCCAAGCTGCTACCAAGAAGCCATGATGATGGATGATGTGGTGAAGTGGGAGCAGGCTATGCAATCTGAGTATAACTCGATTTTGGCTAATGACACTTGGGACTTGGTAGAACTACCAAATGATGCCAAAGCTTTACCTTGCAAATGGGTTTACAAGAAGAAATTTACCTCAAGTGATCCAAATCCAAAGTACAAGGCTAGACTTGTAGCCAAAGGGTTCAAACAGCAAAAGGGAGTCGATTTTGATGAAATCTTCTCGCTTGTGGTCAAGATGACCAATGCTTAGAACCGTACTTGGTCTTGTAGCAATTGAGGACATGGAACTTGTCCAAATGGATGTGAAGACATCATTTTTTTCACGGGGATCTCGATGAGGATGTTTACATGCAGCAGCCTGAAGGGTTTGTTCAGGAGAACACATCTCGTGAGGAGCTAGTATGTAAGCTCAAAAAGGCACTTTATGGCTTAAAGCAGGGTTCAAGGCAATGGTATCATAAATTTGATGCATGTATGAGGTCTCAAGGATATAAAAGGAGCAAAGAGTATCACTGCTTGTACACAAGAAAGCTAGATGATGGCTCGATGATAATTCTAGTTTTGTATGTTGATGACATGCTTATAGCTGGGTAATCCATTGCGGAAATTGCCAACTTGAAGAAAACACTTAGCAATAATTTTGCAATGAGAGATTTGGGGGATGCTACACACTTTCTTGGCATGTGAATCAAAAGAGATCGCAAACGTCGTATTCTTGAGTTATCTCAGGAAACATACATTGAGAAAGTTTTGCAGCGTTTCAATATGCAGGGGGGGGGGGGGGGAAGCATTGAGTACCCCAATGCAGGCATTCTTGAAACTCAACAAGGAAGATGCACCCAAATCTGATGCTGAGCGAGCTGAAATGGCTAAGGTACCATATTCTTCGGCAGTGGGCAGTCTCATGTATGCTATGGTGGCCACAAGACCAGACATTGCTTTTGCTGTGGGAGTGGTGAGTCGATATATGGCAAATCCTGGCAGCAAGCATTGGGAAGCAGTGAAGCACATTCTTAGGTACCTCAAAGGTACGGTCGGTATGTATTTACACTTCGAGAACAGTGATGTATCCATCATGGGTTATGGGATGCAGACTATGTGGGTTGTGTCGACATAGGAGATCGACATATGGCTATGTCTTCATATTTGCTGGAGTAGCAGTATCTTAGAGGTCATGTCTTCAAGATTGTACGTCGTCTTCCACTGCTGAAGTAGAGTATGTTGCATTGTCGGATGCAAGTAAAGAGGCTATATGGTTATCTCGCTTGGTCAAAAATCTTGGCATTGATGGGACTTCAGTGATATATTGTGATAGTCAGAGTGCTCTTGCATTGGCAAGGAATCCCATGTTTCACTCCAAATCGAAACACATTGAAGTCAGGTATCATCTCGTGAGATATTTCTTGGCCAAAAAGCTCATTGATTTGGTCAAGGTACACACTGACGACAACCCAGCAGATGCTTTGACGAAAGGCTTAGCTTTGGAGTGGTTTACACATTGCAGTGATTTGATGGGTATAAGTTGAAGCCACTAGATTGCTTCACGGTTGTACATACCAGGTCACTTGCGCTGTGTTGGCCTTCAAGTGGGAGTTTCTTGGGATTCAAGCCAACTGGCCGTACATCCCACTTACTACTAACCCATCTACTAACTTAACCATTATATACTTATTCACTAACACAACAGAATAAGGAGCTACAACAGGATAACGTTGTTGTGTGCTCCACCCAAAGCAGGTCTCTCTCTTCCTGCTCTCGCACTTGCACTCACACATGCTTCCCGCGGCACCTTCAGGGAAGATCTTCACTGCCTATGAGTATAGCCATGACCTACAAGAATCTTAAGGTTAAGAAGGTTATATCCATCTCTCAACAAAGGCAAAAAGCTGCTACTGACAAGCACAGAAGGACCTTACAGTTCAAAGAAAATCATTGGGTCTTACTTAAGTTTCCCAAGGCTCGATTGAGGCAAACAACGGGTAAAAATCCTACGGGCCATCAAAAGTATTATGCTAAACTAGCAAAAAGATACTATGTTCCTTTTCAAATCTTGAAGTCAATCAATGACATGGCTTATCAACTTAAGTTGCCCAACCATTGGCTCATACACAATGCTTTTCATGTGAGCCTACTTAAGCCCAACAAAGAAGAGCCACCAAGAGAACCAATTATTGAAGACCCTCCTAAAATCAAAGACCAAGAAGAGGTGCTACAACCCGAAGCTATCCTTCGGCATGAAGACGAGGTACTACGGCATGGTAAGATTATCCGATGGTATCTTATTAAGTTCAAAAACTATCCTTTTGAAGATGCTAGATGGATGCAAGGAATATAGCTTAAGGATAGTATGAACCTTGTCAATGCTTACAATGTTGCACTAGAGTAAGGAAATGTAAATGTGTTCTAAATGAACAATGTTTTTGTCTTATAAGACTAATCCTCTTTTGTGCACAAATATAAATAGTATGCATGCTTAGAATCATGTTTGTTATGACGACGTCACTCAAAGACTACGTAGACTCTACCTTGGGAGTATGATATGGACTAAAGAGCAGACATGCTTGCAGTAGCTACGTCTCCCAAGCACCAAATGGAGTAGTCATCCATTCTGGAATGATGTTCCAGGATGAAAAGGGATCCTCTACCCGCTAAGAAACTTAGACTATGACTAAGACTTTATCTCTTCTACCTCATAGTCAAGAACAACTATGATTTCAAAAGAGTGGTAATGTCATCAATCTAATATCTAACCAACCCAAATGATTTTCTCATATTAAACTAATCATTTAATGTGGGAGAATAAACGGGAACAAGTGTTAGAATATAGACATGAGCTTATGGATCTATCTCAACACGGGGCCAAGGTTAAAGGGGTCCAAATGAGAGATGGTACGTTAAAGAGCAATGCTACCTAATGGAACTTAAATCCCTTAGGGTTAGCTTCATTAAAGTTAGTGTTAAAAAATCCTTTGACCTTAGGCAATTGACCTTAGGCAAGCTAGGACTGACCTTGAGGTGGGAATCCTACCCAAGCGTGAGGTGCTTGTCGGCTTGCCAACTAAAGTGCTTAAAGTGTTTGTGGGAACCTTGCTCAAAGCTTGAGGTGATTTTTATGCTTAAAATGACTAAGATTCCGTAAGTGTTCAATTCAAAGATAAACTCTCAAGAGGCATCAACGGTTTCCATGCTTGATTGACTAAGTGCTTGCATTCAATTCAAACCAAATGACTTAAAAAGCATAAAAGACACATGTTCAAATGATCCTCCACATGTGGCCCTCATGATGTGCTTGAATCCTATTGGATAGATTTTAAAGGGGTCCAATGAGAATTTAGATGCATAAAAAATAAATATTTAAGCTCTTTCTCATAAAGAGGAAAAAGAGGACACGTGTCCGAATGAAATAATTAAATAATACGAGAGAGAGAGAGAGATAGAGAGAGGTGTTTTGGACCAAGCATGAGAGGGGGGTATTCTCTCCCACACACACACACACATTCTCTCATTGTGTGGAGTGCAAAGTGCAAGGGCTCCATCTCCTTCTCCAAGCTTGTTGAGAAGTAGAGAGCCTACACCAACACTCTTGGTTATGGATTGCAAATCCAACCAAGAGCCATGCTTAAGCTTGTCATCTTCTTCATCTTCCTTACTATGCTATCATGCTATGCTAAGCAAGAAGAGTGATGATAAGTGGGGAACTATTTCTTTTTTCTATGGATGATTCTTCTTCCTCTTCCCTATCCTCATTCCCCGCTAGCTCTCTCCACCTTCGAAGGTGTTTGAGACCTTGGGATTGAGGCTTCGGATTGTTAATGCTTTTTGTAAAGTTTATGGTATGCATGTGATGCATGAATCTTTCCATCTTCATTGCATCAACTAGGTCACAAGTAATACAAAAATTTTATTGTTTCAAGTCTCTCTTGATGGGATAATTTATAATCCAAACGCCTTTTGGAGGGGGGACCGCGGCTCCAAGTAAATCCAGTCCTCAACTATTGTCATGTTCTCTAATACTCTCTCTCGGGGGTTTCTAATCACCGAGCAAAAAAAATCGAGCAAAGACAAATCTGAGCAAATTGATACAAGAGCAGAAATGGTGAAAGGGAAAAAAATATGGCATGCACATTACTTTCACTACCACAAATCTTACACTCAATCGACAAAAAATGAGATTTTAGAACCATTATGAAAATTGAATACTCGAGACACAAGCAATCTCATACTCGAAACATGTATAGTTTAATTCCATGTGGAATATCTCCTCTCAAAAGTAGTCCATCAAAATTTTGGCACCTAGGTTTTGCAAACAAATCAACGCACAACCTCGTAAGCCTACGATGCTATCCGCGAACTTCCTAAAGCTTGAAACAACTCCACTTTTGTAAGCAAGCAAAAACAAGTGCCTAAAGAAAATAGAAACAAGCGAACTCTCTCTCTCCTCTCAGCTTCGCAGTGCAACACCCTTGAGCTGCCCTTCATTTCCCCTTGCCAGCTTGGCATTGAAATGGTGGAGGAAATGAGCGCAGCAAGCTGTGGATGCACCCACTGCAACTACATCAATGGCGTCTGCAGTGGCGATGATAAAGTGATGTGCCCAATGCATGATGAGCTCAAGCATATCCAACTGCCTCATGACCATCTCAACAAGATTCTCGAGGTATGATTTTTCTATTGCTCATGTGAAACAGGTAGATGTTGGCGGTTGCTTTGCTAAGTTGCATCAGAAGTTGATTTACAGATAGCGACATTCTTTAATGGAAGCTTGGAGGTGCAAATTTCTTGCCTAACGGGTCTATTGTGATTAGTATATAGAAATGATATGACCTAGAGTCAAATGCAAGTTCTTATGCATAGGAAAGGACCAAGTCTCAGGTGTATTTGCCTGCTACATGCAGATATACAGTCATGAAGCAACAATTTCATAAATGCTCCTATATTGTGAGTGCTCTCACTGCTGAAAACAAGGCCATAACACAACTAGAGAATCATCTAATTCCAAGAGATCCAAGCCGATATTGAAAGAATCTTTTAGTCCTAGCTCACATAACGAAGATTTACAGCTTCCAAAGCATGCCCAATCTCTGTGGTTGCTCTCTAGGCACTCACAGACACAATAAAAGAGAAGAGAGGTGCAAATTTAGTTGACCTTCCAAGCTCTCTCTCTCTCTCTCTCTCTCTCTCTCTCTCTCTCTCTCTCTCTCTCTCTCTCTCTCTCTCTCTCTCTCTCTCTCTCTCTTGCCTATCCAAAAATCTAATTCTTCACTTGTTTGAGGGGATAGCAGGTAAGATGATTCAAAGAACCATACAAGATGCAAGACCACAACGTGATGGAAAAAACGATTGAAATGTGAAAGGCCACAAATTAGTGCCATATAGGATTGTGATATTATTAATCATTCCATGGTGCACAAGTTGGCAAGATGGAATAAGATCAGACATGAATGTCATCTAGTATGCAAGAGCTCTTTTTTTAAATCACCAGCCACTTCCTGAGCGTAGGTCTTGTTACAATAGCAAAAAATCAATTTACAAATGAAACTACGATGCTATACTTCCTTCACTTGACCAAAATGATGTAGCTTTTCTAGTTTTGGAAATAGTAGAAGAGCATCCTCTAGCTTGAAGTTCCATTTTACAGTACGTATCTACCGGATTATCTACCCTTCCATGTTCCCAAGCACCCTCTTCACTGCACCAACATGACCTTGGTGAGTCATTGCCACTTTCAAATCAATTGTCTATGTTAGGTTGCAATGTCCAGTCCGTCTCTCTCTCTCTCTCTCTCTCTCTCTCTCTCTCTCTCTCTCTCTCTCTCTCTCTCTCTCTCTCTCTCTCTCTCTCTCTCTCTCACACACACACACACACACACACACACACACACACACATGGTGATTCGCATCAAACAAGGCAGGAAGGAGCTGAGGGCAGGGTTTTCTGCATTCCAAAGGAGGAGACAATGATGATGCCGTGTGAGCTCACACAGTAGCAGTAGGTAAGCCTTTCTTCCACCCGCCTCAAGTGGCTCCCAATATTGCTGCCGCGTTGATGGCCACCATTTTAGCAAGAAGTTCACCTCAAAAGACAATAAAATCAGCCTCTGGGAAGACGAGCTCCTTCACATGCGCCAATGCCCGCTTCTCGCGTGTTTCTTGAGCTCCGTGGCCATCATTTGGCCACCCACTACTGGTGCAGGCTCGACCTCGTCGTCGTCGTTGCAATTTTGCATTTTTTGCAACTATGAGGCACAAGAGGAGGATGATGATAATGACATGCTAAGCTGTCTCCCTCGTCCGTGCCGCAAACTGTCGCCTACGCCCCTTTCTCTATAGCTCCCTGGTCTATTGCTGCAACCAGTCAGCACTGGTTGCAACAGTAGACGAAGGATGTATTGTAGCATGCCTAGCTGGAAATGCTGCATATGGCGCCGTTAGTTTCTTTGTAAAAAGACCTTCATGAGCATGAGGCTAAGTTTGGGTTGGGTGGGCAACACAAAAGTAGTGGTGATGGTGGACATGATACCAGAGGTGAACACAACAGCTCTCGCAGACGAGATGATGATGAGCTCTCATGATTACAGTGGGCGAGAGATGGGAACTGACGAGTAGAACAAAGCGGACACCATGCCGGAAGACCTGGCACTGATCATGGTGTGGAATATGTTATTGACGGTTGAATTCGACTGCAGCTGACTACCATCTTAGACTGTCTTGCCATAATTCCCCATCCCACATTAGCCTTGTAGGGCCAATTATCAGCACGATTCCCATAACTTGCAATTTCCTCGAGCTGCTGCACCACAAAACCATAGCTGCTCGGCTTGGGCGCTACGTCTTTCAACCCCTTGCCATGATTAACCGGTTGCCCCAAATAAACGCTCTGAACTTTCGTGTTTCAATCGAAACACGATTGTCACTCTTCAAATGGCGATTCGCATCAAATTACAAGGCAAGAAATTTTTGCAAAGGTATCTTCTCTATAGCTCCTTGGTCTATTGCTGCAACCAGTCCACGTCAGCACGGACTGGTTGCAACAGTAGACCAAAGATATATGCGGTGCCATGTGCAGTGTTTGCAGAGCTAGGGTAGCTCTTTCATTAAAAAAAAAAGCTTTAAAATGATATGTTGGCTCAAGAGTCATTAAACTAAGAGTTGCATCCCACGTAGGCATGTAGGCAATGTTTGGGAAAATCATTTCTTGAAACAGACGAAGTTATATTTTTCATACTTTTAGAGTAGTTTTCTCTATTTTGAGGTGGAATTTATCATTTTCCTTGCCCTCATCAACAGAAATTTCTAAAATTGAAATCGGCACGATATTAAGCTAAGACAATTTTTCATGAACACTCGTTGCAGGACATGCAAGCCATGCTCTTTAAAAAAGGCATGGGATGTTGGGAGACACTCAAATATAGCCAGTTTTGCAACGTCTTTTGTGAAGCATTGTGGAGCACTGGAAGTTTTGCCTATTTTGGCAAATTTTATGGCGATTGTAGTGCTTCAACAAGCCCTCGTAACCATTGCACGCACTCCTTGAGACCGCAATGCTTTAGTGGTTCCAGCCCCCATAGCTCCTACAAAAATTGATGTGCAATTGGGCAGGATGGGGCTCTCATAAACTTATTTAATCCAGCTTGTCTGCAAACGACAAGGAAAGCTCTCAAATGTTAGGTACTCTCAACTACTGAGTGATTAAGTTTTGCTCACTAATGCTTAGGCCCTTGCTTGGGGTTGCACACCTTCTACTCTGAGATACCTTTTAACACTTTGATGAAGTTCTACCTATAGGAGAGTGAATGCTAGAGCCCTACGCTAATGGTATAGACCACTATAGAACACTATGCTATAAGCACTTGGGAATCATTTGATATGTTGGGAAAGTGCCCTTGGAAGAATTTTGGAGACTATATATGGAAATGTATTCCAAGTAGATAATACAGATGGAAAATGCTAGAACAATAGACATAGGTGCCTTCAACTTATCACATTGAACACTTGAACATGGGAAGACTTGTGATATGGATAGTCTAGTTGATGAAGGGACTTGCTCGATTATTTTGTTGCTCAAAAATTCTCGCTCGCCAATTTGTATAACCTCTCTCTCTCTCTCTCTCTCTCTCTCTCTCTCTCTCTCTCTCTCTCTCTCTCTCTCTCTCTCTCTCTCTCTCTCTCTCTCTCTCGCAAAAGTATTGTTAATACCAAGTTAATTAAGTATTATGTTTATGTTTCTACCATCAATTAAGTTCACCCTCTATGTTCTCAAAGTAATCTCACAAAAATGCTCACTCGAATTCTCTTAATACCGCAATTCTCAAAGTTCATAGGCCATTTCCATTACAATTCTATCCAAACTTGAAGAGGTAAATCTAACACTTTCAGGTCAAAAATCATTTTTTGGTGCCAAAGAAATATTGATTGTTTGACATATGTGTGGGCCACATGGACGACGGCCAAGCCTAGCTAAGGTAGAAGCAATACAAAGGATGAAGGACTCATGCACATCAGTTACTAAAGTTCGTTGATTTTGGATGCTTGTGTATTTTATCATATTTGGTTGCCTCAGTTTGCTCATGTTGCAGAAGTACTTTACCAGTTACTAAGAAAAGGGAAAAGGTTTGTGTGGGAAGATGCTCATACAAAGGCCATCAGAAAATTGAAGAAGATGCTCCTAGAAGCTCCTACCTTAAGGAAAGTTAATATTATAAGTGTGGAAGATCAGTAATTTTGACGGTTGACACTAGTCCAATGGGCATTGGGTGGGGTATTGGCCAAAATGATGAAGATGGACACAGATATGCTATTTGGTTTGGTGCGAAGGTGCTTAACACTCGCCAACAAAGTTATCCATAGGTTAAGAGAGAACTTTGGGGTGTTGCTGTTGCTCTAAAGTCTGATAAGGAGTAATTTATTGGGGCTTCAATTGTGGTGGAGACAGGTAGTTTGCCATTGATAGGAATGATCATGAATTGCTCCACCTTGGACATCGTTATGTTGCGGTGGATAGCTTTCATTAAGTCTCTTAATCCCAAATTTTGTCATATTGTAGGAAGAGACAATCCGGTAGCAGATATGTTATCAAGAGCCAGGTATGAAGACTCGGGGAGGTCACCCAGTAAAAATGTAACCTATCACCTGAGTTCAACAGAAGGGTATTTAAAGTTCTTGAAACTTACAGAAATATATATATAGAAGGGCATTATTTTTTCAAATTTGAAAAAAACTTACA
The DNA here is from genome assembly GCF_014529385.1 of Adiantum capillus-veneris. Lineage (NCBI taxonomy): Eukaryota > Viridiplantae > Streptophyta > Polypodiopsida > Polypodiales > Pteridaceae > Adiantum > Adiantum capillus-veneris. The sequence continues at coordinate 69,169,496 of NC_140950.1, forward strand.
GATTTTGAAAGAAAAGTGTACATTATATTCTTAAAAAAATTCATAGATAAGGGATTTCACAAACATGTCTTGAACGCACGTGATATGGTAGTTTTACACATAGTGAACCCCCCGAGTATGAAGATAAGGAGGAGATGCTTACAAAAATTGATGATGTGGGCTTAAAGTTTTATACTTACTCTGATTTGCATGCAAGCTGTAATACTCTTTCTCATGTTTTTGAAGCTTTTTCATACGATATGTATGATGGAGAGTGGCTTTCGATAGGTCGTTATCTCAGCACTCGTACCAGGCAAGAGGAATGGAGTGATCAAGAGTATAAGAAGATAAGGAATAAGGCTTATGGATATTTTCTTAAAGATGGACACTTGTGGAAGCAACCAAAACGTGTAAAATGGGCTTTTAGTGAAGAGTGCACTTATAATCCTTTTTCCATGATGCATGTATGTCAGTTGTTGTAAACGCTCATGTGTGGTACTTTGACAGTGGTGCTACAAAGCACATTCCTCTCATCGTGAATTGTTTTCCTCTCTCAAGGATGTCCCTCATGGTAATTCATTCACTTGTGCAAACAATGCCTCTTATTCGGTCAAGGGTGTTGGAAAAATTGTGTCGACTGCTGCAAATTGCAGTTCTTTCACACTTGATACACTTAATGTACTTGGGATCAAAAAGTACCTTTTGTTTGTATCTACACTTGTTGGACTTGGTCTTGTTGTCAAATTTGTGGATGTCAAATGTAAAGTCATGATGTCAATTTGGTGATGAAATAATTGCATCTGGCATTTTATGTCATGGGCTGCATAAGATCACTTTGCATGACAAGTGTGGGCAAAATTTTGCAAATGCAGTTGTGGATTCAAAGGCTATTTCATATGCAAAACTTTGGCATGCACATTTTGGGCATCTTAATTTTGCCAGTTTGATAGGCTTGTAGAAATCTTATATGGTTGCTTCTTTGCCACCTCTAGAAGCACCTATGCATCATGTTTGTGAAGGTTGTATTTTGGGTAAGATGCAGCATTTGAAGCTTCCAAAGGATGGTTCAGTTAGGGCTACATGCAAGTAGCATAGTGATGTTTCCAGTGCAGAAAATTGGATGATAAGGCTGTCAAATGCATTTTTGTTGGTTATAGTACTAAAAGCAAAGGTTACATGTTATACCATCCACAAATGAAGCGTATCTTGGTTTCACGTGATGTTGTGTTTGTGAAAGATTATGTGGAGCCTTTGCTATCATGTATTAAAGACAGTAATGTAAGCTCATAAGAAATTTATGGTAGTCTGTTGCCTCTTTTCAATGGTGGATATTTGAATGTAAATTTGAATGTGGCAAATGTACAACCTATGGGGGTTTCTAAAAATGTTACATATAAGCCTATTACTGATGCAAATGTACATGATGAACTTGATGTGGAAAGGGCTGAGAATGAGCAAGCTAGAGGTATGCCAAAATGGCTAGTGCATATTTTGCATGAAAGTAATGTACATGATGAACTTGATGTGGAAAGGGCTGAGAATGAACAAGCTAGAGGTATGCCAAAATGACTGGTGCATACTTTGCATGAGAGTAAATTGGATGCACCTTTGTCTAGTCATACTCGTTCCGGTTATCGCCATGCATCTTATGCGTCAGATTGTTATGCTTTAGCTATTTCCAGTTTATGTGATGTCAAGGAACCTCTGTCTTTGATGAAGCACATAATTCAAAAAATTGGGGGATGGCTGCCATGCAATCTGAATATAATGCACTTATAGAAAATGACACATGGACTTTATGTGATTTGCCTCCTGAAAAAACGACCATTGGTAGAAGTGGATTTACAAATTGAAACACAAGCCGGATGGTGAGATTGATTGCTATAAGGCTCAGCTTGTTGCAAAGGGTTATGCAAAACAAAAGGGCATATATTATGAAGAGACGTTTTCTCCCACTTGTTGTATGACTACTGTGCTTTTTCTATGTGCATTGGTAGCTCATTTTGGATGGGATGTACATCCATCAGATATTGTTACTCCTTTCTTGAATGGCTACCTATTTGAGGAAGTTTATGTAATGTAGCCTCGTGGTTTTGTCAAGAAAGGACAAGAGGATAAAAAGTGCATATGTAAGAAACCTTTGTATGGGTTGAATACGTCTCCTCATGTATGGTATGAGAAAGCTGACACTCATTTGGTCAAACGAGGCTTTTGTAACAATCCAACAGAAAGCACTTTGTATGTAAATTGTGAGGGTGATGCACTGTCATAAAATATAATATCTAGCCAACCCAAACGATTTTCTCATATTAAACTGATCAGTTAATATGGGAGAATAAACAAGAACAAGGGTTAGAATATAGACATGTGCTTATGGATCTATCTCAACATGGGGCCAAGGTTAAAAGGGTCCAAATGAGAGATGCTCTGGCAAAGTGCAAGGCTAGCTAATGGAGCTTAAAGACCTTAGGGTTAGCTTCATTAAAGACCTCCAAAGGTTAGTGTTAAAAATTCATGTGACTTTAGGCAAGCTAGGGTTGTGCTTGAGGTGGGAACCCGTTCCAAGCTTGAGGTGCTTGTCATGCTTGCTAACTAAAGTGCTTGTCGTGCTTGCTGACTAAGGTGCTTAATGACCAAGGTGCTAAGGTGCTCCATGACTCGGGTTCTTGAGGGGCTTGAGGAGCCAAAAGTCAAACATGATCCTTACTCAAGGGGGGGCGGCCCTCATTGTAGGAGCATGAGAGAGAACACACACACACAAGGCAAGCTTGGTCTAAAGAAGAAACAAGGATGCTTGTCAAATTCCTCTCCATGTTTCCCTCATGGTGTGCCTAACACTTATTGGTTGGCCTCTCAAGGGGTCCAATGATAATTTATCTAATTAAATTAATTGTGTATGCATTTATCAAGTCCTCTCTCTCAAAGGGGAAAGGGGGACACTTGTTCAAGAATAGCATGGCTGCTTGATATGCACTCTGCAAGTGATTTTCTAGGCTTGAAGGGGCCCGATCAACTTCTAGCATGAGCTACAAGGGGGGTCGACCAAGGAAGCTAGGGGCTAGCTTGGGGGTATACTCTCCCACACACACACACACACTTTATCTCTCTCTCATTGTGTGAGGTGCAAATTGCAAGAGCTCCATCTCTTTCTCTAAGCTTGTTGAGAGCCTACACCAACACTCTTGTCTATGGAATGCAAATCCAACCAAGAGCCATGCTTCAATGCTTAACCTTTCCATCTTCTTCACCTTCATTACTATGCTATTATGCTATGCTAAGCAAGGAGAGTGATAATAAGTGAGAAACTATTTCTTTCTCCTATGAATGTTTCTTCTTCCTCTTCCCTACCCTCATTTCCTGCTAGCTCTCTCCACCTTTGAAGGTGTTTGAGGCCTTGGGACTGAGGCCGGAAATGGTTAATGCTTTTACAAGATTATATTATGCTCGTGATGCATGAAGCTTTCCATCTTCATTGCATCACCTAAGTCACAAGGAACACAAAGATTGTATTGTACCAAGTCTCTCTTGATGGGAGAATCTATAATAAAAAAGCCTATTGGAAGGGGATCGGCTCCACATAAATCCGGTCCTCGACTATTGTCAAGTTCTCTAACTCTCTCTTGCAAATGTTAGGGAATATGACGTAGCTAAGTAGATAATTGAGTAGATTACTTAATGGAGAGGGATAATTTTCACACATGAGAGATTATAGAGTAGAGAGAGAGAGAGAGAGAGAGAGAGAGAGAAAGAGAGCACACACGATATACATGGTTCACCCAATGTGGGCTACATCCACGAAAAAGAAGCCACTCAATGGCTTTAGTACTTCAAAAAGAAGTAAGTTACAAAGGAATTATACCCTTTTGGAGCTCTTACCTTGCTTCACTCTTACCACCTCACATCAACTTCACAATGCTTCACAGTGTGTAGAAGAGGCCTCCTTTTATAGGCCAAAAGGTCTGCCCTCTCTCATGAGAGACAGCTGTGTGTAGCCGCCCTTGTGTTGACAAGTCCAAATTGGACCCTCCAACCACCCATGTGTGGCCGCCCTTGAGAAGACAAGTCCATCTTTGAAATTGGCCACGGGCCATTGACTTTTGACCACCGGCCACCAGCCAAACGATCGATCGTTTTCCGACCACTTTTCGGCCGCCATCCAGCCATATATTCTGGCAAAGCCAAAGCTCGCACTTTTCTCAAGACTGTCCATGAAAATTTTGATTTCCGGCGAGTGATTTGCTTCATGCACGATGGTTTCTCCTCATAATGGGGGCCTTACAAATGTGCGTTTTAAATACAAAAATTTACAAGGGGTAAATCAGGCTCCATACTTAACTATCTCCCACTTGGAGATTGATCTCCAAACCAAACCTATAACTGCTTTTCATCCTAGCTTCTTATCCTTGACTGTCGATTGAAGATGAGCAAAAGCTCAAGTTCTTCTTATTGACCACCTTTGTAAACATGTCTACAGGATTTTCACTTGTATGCACCTTTCCTAGCTTTAGATGTCCCTCTTCCAAAAGAGTGCGTATGAAGTGATATCTCACTTCAATGTGCTTTGTCCTTGAATGAAAGGTTGAGTTCTTTGCAAGATGGATAGCGCTTTGTACGAGACACAATTGTCTTGTTTGAATCCAATCTCTTCTAAGAATCTGTGAAGCCACATAATTTCTTTGCTTGCCTCCGTCATTGCTACATACTCCGCTTCCCAGGTAGAAAGTGAGACCACTTTCTGCAGCTTTGAAGCCCAGCTTACTATTGTGCCTCTAACATGAAGACATAGCCAGTAGTGTCCTTTCAAGTATCTTTGTCACTTGCCATATCTGCATCAGCATATCCTTGAAGAAAAATATCAGTTCCTCCAAAATACAAAGCATTTCTTGTTGTCCCTTTCAGATACCTAAGTATCCATCAGCTTTTCAGTTCTCTTTACCTGGGTTTTCCATGAACCTACTTACAACTCCCACTGCATGTGCAATGTATGGCCTTGTCCAGACCATAGCATACGTAAGAGAACCTACCACTGCAACATATGGAACTTTAGACATATAGGTTATCTCCTCGTGTGTCTTTGAACACGTATCCTTGGCCCGAGGGATTCACCATGTAAACTTATCGCACCACGTAAGTTCAGGGGAGGGGTTTTTTTGAACAAGTTACATAAGCGTATAAGTTAGGGGAAGGCCCCCAATAATTTATCTCCCAAGCTTAAAAATAAGGGAGAGGGGTATCATATTTTTGGGGGGGGACCTGACTCGGGTTGATTACTTGTAACGATTGGTCATCGATGTGCACTAGAATTCAAATAAATTTAGGGAATTTTTTTATCAGGTCACACATCAAATTTAGCATCAAGCCGGTCATAGATAAGGGCTGATTTTGAGCAGGTCAAGGGTTGATTTACACCAGCTTTGGATGAGTCAAAATTAAACAAGTAGCCAAAGTGCAGGTTGAGCGGACACATAGTTTGAAAGTCAAACTAAGACACATTGAGGGCACCTCTAGTTATCAATAGAAGTGGTTCCTTAGTACATTGCCAGTCACTATGCCATACACTTTTTGACTAGTTTTGTTCAGCTAGATCTTTTGAGACCTTAATTTTATGTAAGATAGGGGTATGATAGTTTTCCTCATTGATTGTTGTATAAGCGTAGAAAGGGGGGTGGTATTCCCTAATATGAGTCGTATATAGGGGTTTTATCAAAGTTGTCCGCTTGCAGGTGGCATCCCATTTTTTATATAGAGTGAATCCCCCGGGATCCTTGGTTAGTTTAAAGTGACCAGCCAAAGGTGTAGAAACCATTTTTGTATTTTACATTGCAAACCTTTCTAGTACCTTCTTGATGTAATCCTCTTGAGATAGCTTTATTGTCTTCTTCGTCCTATCCCTTGATATCTTAATACCAAGTATCCTCTTTGCAGCACCTAAATCTATCATTGAAAAAGATTTAGATAGCTCTTTTTTTAGGTCTTTTGATGTCCTGCATGTTAGCACTTGCAATTAGCATGTCATCAACATACAACATTAGGATGATGAACTTCCCATCTTCCAAATTCTTTGTGTAGACGCAATGATCTGAGTTGCATCTTTTGAATCCATGATCCAACATCCATCGATCGAACTTCAAGTATCATTGTCTTGATGCTTTCTTTAAGCCATACAAGCTCTTCTTTAATCTGCAAACGATTTTCTCCTTACCCCTTACTTCATACCCCTTTAGTTGAAGCATGTAAATTTCCTCCTCTAAGTCACCATGAAGGTATGCCGTATTTACATCCATTTGCTCAAGATTTAAATCATGAGCATCCACAAGGCTTAAGACAAGCCTAATTGAGTTCATTTTTACAACAGGAGAAAATATTTCATTGAAGTCAATACCTTTCTTTTGAGAAAACTCTTTTACCAAAGGTACAAGCTTAGACTTGTACCTTTTCTTTCCACCTTCTTCTTCCTTCAGTTTGTACACCCATTTGTTCTGGAGTGCCCGCTTACCTTTAGGCAACTCAACCAATTCCCATGTTTGGTTGCGATGTAATGAGTCCATCTCCACTTACATGCTCTTTATCCATTCTTCTTTGGATTCATGTTGCATAGCTTCCTCGTATGATTTTGACTCTCCAGAATCTGAGATCAAGAGATGGTTAAAGGAAGGAATAAACCTTTCTAGAGGTCTACTTGCTCTTATAGATCTTTGGGGAATAGGTTGAGGCTCCTCATTTATTTGACATTGTTGTACGTTGTCACCGTTTGTACCCATTTGTACCTCCTTGAGTCTTCACCGTCCTCAAGCTCCATGTACCTGTCACCTGTTTCTTTTGTTTGTTTTCTTTCCAAGTAATCTTTGTACATATTTTGTTTGTTAAAAATTATATCCCTACTCCTAAAGATTTTGCCATCTTCAGGATTCCATAGGCTATACCCAAAGTCACCTTCTCCATAGCCGATGAAGAAACACTTTTTGGACTTTGCATCTAGCTTTGACCTTAGGCTTCTATCTAAGTTTATGAAAGCCTCGCACCCAAACACTTTGAGAAATGAATAGTTCACCGGTTTACTTGTCCATGCATCCTCTGAAACTCCCCTATCCAATGTCATTGAGGGTGACTAGTTAATTAAGTACATAGATGTACTTACTGCTTCTGCCCAAAGCTCAAGCGATAGGCTTGCATGTAGCTGCATACTTCGTGGCTGCTCCTTGATTGTCCTATTCATCCTTTTTGAAATTCTATTTTGTTGAGGTGTCCTTGGGGTTGTCTTTTGTCTCCAAATGCCATTGCTAGCACAAAATCTTTCAAAAGCTTGGCTGCAATCCTCCATTGTCGGATCTAAAGCATTTAACCTTGGTACCTGTTTCATTCTCCACAAAGGCTTTTCACCCTTAAAATATGGAAAACAAATCAGATTTATTCTTCATTACATAAATCCATGTTTTCCTAGTCACATCATCTATGAATGTTACATATAGTACAATGAGCCACCAAGTGATGGTGTACTTGTAGGACCCCAAACATCAGAATGAACCAACTCAAGTTTTTTATCTTTTCTTTCATTTCTTGATTTTTGAAATTTTACCCTCTTTTGTTTACCATAAACACAATCTTCACAGAACTCTAAGTCCACTTCTTTCAAACCTAGTAGAAGCTTCTTTGTTCAAAGGATTTGCATTCCTTTGGCACTCATATACCCAGGCCGGTAGTGCCACACCGCACTGTCGACTTTTGTAGTTGTTGCACAAGCTGAAGATTGTGAGGTGACAATACAGAAGTAAAGTGTACCAACCTTTTCTCCTTTGTTGGCAACCACCAAAGATCCCATTGAGATCTTCCATTGTTTGTTTCTGAATACAATGTCGTGACCTTCATCGTCTAATTGTCCTGTAGAGATCAAATTCTTGCAAAGAGAAGGAACATGCTTAATATCTTTAAGCTTCCATTCATTCCCATTAGTAGTTTTGACACAAACTATACCTTTGCTGACAATTTCACAAACTTCATCATCTCCCAAGTAGACATACCCAAAATTACCTTTGGTGTAATCTTGGAAATGTTGCTTGTGTAGTGTCGCATGGAATGAAGCCCCGAAATCTACTATCCAGGAATTAGACACATTCTCTAATGAAAGAATTAGAGAATCTTGCTCTACTTTACCTGCCACATTGGCCTTCGATGTTGGCTTGTTGTCTTGAGACTCCGACTCCTTCTTCTTCTTGGACCAACAATCCTTTTTGACATGGCCCTTCTTGCCACTATTCCAACATTCAAGAACTAACTTTGTGTGTGACTTACTCCACCTTGAGCATTCACGAATCTTTTGGTTTTTAAAACTCTCCTTAGGCCTTCCTCTTGTTTCCACTGACAGTGCAACACTTGATGACTCTTATGTGCTTCTCCTTTGCATTTCCTCGCTTAGGAGAACACCCACAACATCATTAAACTTGAGAGTATTTGTGTCAGAGATAGAACTGCTTACAACCATCACTGACAGTGCAGCACTTGATGACTCTTTTGTGCTTCTCCTTCACATTTCCTCGCTTAGGAGAACACCCACAACATCATCAAACTTGAGAGTATTTGTGCCAGAGATAGAATTACTTACAGCCATCACAAGGCTGTCCCAACTATCTAGTAGAGATGATTGTATTAGGAGAGCTCGCACTTCATCATCGAAATTGATTTTCAACGATCAAAGTTGACTTATGTTGGTGTTAAAGTCATTTAGGTGTTCTGCAACTGAACCATTCTTTGCCATCTTTAGATTGAACAAGCGCTTTAAATACCTTATTGGATGCTGATGGTTCTCGTAGAGGCCGTCAAGTGACTTCATCAAGTCCTTTGTGGTCTTCATCTCCGAAATGTTAAAGGCCACCATTGATGCCAAGCTTAGCTGGATTGTTCGTAATGCCTTTCGGTCAAGGACAATCATGCTTCGTTTGCCATTGTTGCGGGCTTCTTTGCAAGACCGCCTAGTGACAAATATAGGTCCTTTTGGTAGAGATAATCTTCAATCTAAATCTTCCAATGTTGGTAGTTTTTTCCATTGAACTTCTCGATCTTGAGCTTCCCTTCCTCCGCCATTACTCCCACTCAATTCAAGGAATCCTTTCCTTGAGATAATTTAGCTAACGAGTAAACCTTGATTTGATACCAGTTGTTAAGGAATATGACGTATCTAAGTAGATAACTCAATAGATTACTTAATGGAGAGAGATAATTTTCACACACGAGAGATTATAGAGTAGAGAGAGAGAGAGAGAGAGATGTGGTACACCCAATGTGGGCTACATTCACGGGAAAGCAACCACTCAATGGCTTTAGTACTTCAAACAAGAAGTAAGTTACAAAGGGATTATACCCTTTTGGAGCTCCCGCCTTACTTCACTCTCACCACAATGCTTCGCAATACATTTTTGTGCGTAAAAGAAGAATTCTTTTATAGGCCAAAAGGGTTTCCCTCTCTCATGAGAGACAGTCGTGTGTAGCCGCCCTTGTGTTAACAAGTCCAAATTGGACCCTCCAATCCGCCCATGTGTGGCCGCCCTTGAGAAAACAAGTCCACTTTTGAAATCGGTCACCGACCATTGACTTTTGATCACCAGCCACCACCGGCCATTAACTACCGGCCAAACGATCGGCCGTTTTTCGACCACTTTTCGACCGCCATCTGGCCATAATATTTCGACGAAAAGGAATATTTCAGTGAAGCCAAAGCTCGAGACTGCTGGCAATGAAAATTTTGGTTTTTGGTGAGTGATTTTCTTGACGCACGATGGCTTCTCCTCATAATGGGGGCCCTACAAATGTGATTTTTAAAAAATTACAAGGGGTAAATCAGGCTCCATACTTAGCATAAAAGTATTGTTCATGCCAAGTTAATCAAATATATGGATATGTTGCTACCGCTAATTAAGTTCACCCTCTATGTTCTCAAAGTGGTCTCATAAAAATGCTCACCCTAATTCTCTTAATTCCGCTATTCTCAAAGTTCTTAGGCCATTTCCATTACATTGGTATCAGAGCTATTGGTTTCTCTTTTCTTGCTTAAGAAGAGAGGTCCTTAAGTTGTCCATGAAAGGTTGAACCCTCATTGCAATTGGGTAAGTGGGATAGAGATCTATTATCTTGGTTGAGAAGGACTTAGTTTGAGGTACACGTTGGAAACTATAGTCTTAATAATGGAGTCTCTCGAGGCTTGCCTTTGGCTTAACCATTATTGAGCTACGAGCAAGCTCAACAGGAACCAAAATCAACCAAGCAATGTTAGACCCTCTCCACTAGTCTTTGCAATCAATAGTGTCTAAACCACAGGTGTGGCTGCTTGAGAACTAATTTTCAAAGGTAAAGAAGAGTAGCGACTAAGGTTTTTGAGGGTACCAAAGCACAAAGTAATATATACATAAGTTTAATTAGCATAGCTGATAATTACCAAGAGAGTAGAATGAACATTGATAACTTTGATTTTGCACATGAATGTGCTAATGATGATGCCCCCATGTTTGTTAATTATCTTGTTACTAGGTTGCAACAAGCTATGGGCAACCCTGCTTTGCAAGCCAAAGTTACTCAACAACTTTGTGCTTATGGGATTCCCTTCCTCTCCAAGAGGAGAGAGAGCTTAGGAGGCCTCTTGATGAGACTCCCAAACAAAGACTCTCTCCCATAAGAGAGGAGAAATCCAAAGCACGAGAAAGAAGTGAACCCCTAAGTTCCTCTGAAGATGTGGCCCCACGAAGACCGCGGTCTAGACGGTCGCCAACTCCTCCCAAGAGAAAATGGTCAACCCATAGTCCTTCTCCTTGTCACTCTGAAAGGGAAGAGAGGAAACAAAGGAAGAAAAAGGCACGAAAGAGGTCACCCTTTTCTCCTTCTTCTTCACCTTCCTCCTCTTCCAATCAAAGCAATAGCTATTCTCCTAGAGGACATCGCAAATCTTACCCTACATGGTGAAGGTCCCAAAAGCTCAAGAAGTTCAAAGAGGGAGGAAAGAGTATCTCCTTTCTCACCTATGATGGCACATTTGGTGCTACCACAAAGTATTGACCTTCATCCAACAATTTGATACGACCTTTGGAGACAAGGGCTTCACAGAGTCCTCCAAGCTACGCCATGTAGCTATGCACTTTTAGATATCTGCTCGTCAATGGTGGGCTAGCCTTCGTGGCAATGGAGAAGCCCCAAAGACATGGAAAACTCTACGAGTTTCCATCATGAAGCAATTCCTTGCAAGCGATACAAAGGACAAAGTGCTTACCGAATGGTGGAGTTTGAAGCTTCTCTCCAACAAGTCTATACGTGGACAGGTTTTGGGATTTACATCTCAAGGCTACTATCTTTCAAAAGATAGACTTTTTCAAGTGAAACAAAAAATTATGTGCGGGATTACGTGAAGAAATGACCGAGTATGGCAACTCTCAACGGCCTGGTTCTATCATCCAAGTAATCCACCACACTATGGTTGGTTTGGCATCACTTTCCAACAAGGGGCTAGAAGGAATGCCAAGCCCATGGAAAGCAAATACAAAAGTAATGCAAAGGGGAAAAACAATGCCCAAAATTATTCCCAAGGGAATCCCAACAACAACAACAATCGATTCAAGGAGAAGGGAGTTTACAAAGGTAAAAATAAACTCTCTCCTGAAGAACGAGAAGCTTTTTGTAAGAACCGCAAATGGAAGTGTGGGGAGCAAGGACATGGCTATCACAACTTTGTATCAACAGAGTCGGACACTAAGTTGGGCATTCAAGCTTTTGAGATGGGAGATACTATATGTGCTGATGGAGCTTTCAAGGGATAGCAAGCCTCCATTACTCCCTTGATTGGGAAGTTGAGGCTTCATGTCCAAAGCTACATCAACAAAGAATACTTTTTCATCTCTCCTCTCCAACATGAGGATGTTATCCTAGGGGCACCATGGTTCAACCGCATGGCTGTCAACATGAAGTTCCGTGAAAGGAGAATTTACTTCACCTATAGGGAAAAGAGCATGTTTATAGATGCTAGTGAGTCTGATCGTACTATACCACTTGTAAATTCATCTGCTTTTGATAAGTCAATGAAAAGCTCAGTTTTTGTGTACATGATTTTTTGTCAAAGAGTCTCTAATTGATGCTAATGTTTGACAAAGCAAAGTGCTAGGAATCAAGAAGAATGAGACTTGTCTTTTCTAAATGGATTCCAAGATGTTTTTATTGATGATATCCCTTTGGACTTACCTCCAAAACGAAGGGATGATGACCATCGAATTGAGCTCCTACCAGGAAGCTCACCGCCTAACAAGCCTCCTTATCGAGTTTCTCAAGCTCAACAAGAGGAGATCACAAGGCAAGTACAAGAATTGGTACACAAAGGGATGGTGAGGCCTTGCTCCTCTCCCTTTTGTTCTCCAATCCTTTTAGTGCAAAGAAAGATGGTACATATTGCATGTGTGTGGACTTGAGCGCTAAACCACATCACTATCAAAAACAGATATCCTCTACCACGGGTAGAAGATCTATTTGATAAGCTACAAGGTTCAATCTACTTCAGTAGGATTGACCTTAAAAGTGGCTATCATCAAATAAGGATAGTGAATGAAAATCTCGTAAAGACCGCATTTTGTACAACGTTTGGTCTTTATGAATATCTAGTCATGCCTTTTGGTTTGACTAATGCACTAACCACATTCAATCGTTTGATGGAGAAAATATTTAGACCGTACCGCAAATTCACATCATCATCTACTCCAAGTCCTTGGAGGAGCACAAGCGACATCTCCATGTGATTTTTCAAGCTTTGAGGGAGAACAAGCTTTTTATCAATCAAAAGAAGAGTGAATTTTTCCTTCAAGACATTCAATACTTAGGTCATATTATCTCTCAAGATGGTATCCGTATGGATCCATCAAAGTTGGATGAAATAAAAGCATGGCCTAATCCAAGGAATCTACATGAGATAAGAAGCTTTATTGGTATGTGTGCATACAATAGACGCTTCATAGTAGCCGAATTCTCTCAAATAGCGGGACCATTGCATGACTTAACAAAGAAGAATGCTAAGTACTCATGGACTACTAAAGAGCAAAATGCTTTTGACAAGCTCAAAGAGAAGCTTACCTCCCAACCAATCCTTATGCTCCCGGATCTCTCAAATCCATTTGAGGTCCAATGTGATGCTTGTGGTCATTGCCTTAAAGCAGTTTTGCTTCAAGAAGGGTATGCCATAGCATATGAGAGCCAAAGGCTCAATGCCAATGAACTAGTCATGTGCATACATGAAAAAGAGCTTTTAGCTGTTCTACATGCCCTAGACACATGGAAGCACTATCTACTAGGGACTCCATTTATTTTGCAAACGGACCACCAAAGTCTCAAGTACTTCATGACACAAACCAAGCTTTCCGACAAACAAATGAGGTGGGCAAATTTTCTTTCGCAATTTTAGTTTCATATTGCTCACATTGCTAGTAAGCATAATCAACTGGCTGATGCACTTTCACGACAACCAAGAGTTAATGTGGTGTCTATATAGCAACTCACAATGATCTATCTTCTATGATAGATGAGTATGCTATTGACCCCGACTTTAGAGACACAATGTGAGTCCTTGCATTGGGGAAGAAAGAAGAACCATTCATCTTGCAGGATGGTTATGTTCTCCATGGCAATAGGCTATGTGTTACCCACTCCCTTTGTGAGAAAGTCATGTATGAATCCCATACTCCTCCCTATGTGGGGCATAGAAGCATTCAACCTACTCTTCGAGGAGTAGATACATACTTCTATTGGCCTACCATGAAAGTGGACATACAAGAGTATGTTTCAAAATGTGTGGTATGCCAAAAGACCAAGTATGATAGAGGGAAGCAACCTGGATTACTCCGGCCATTGCCAATCCCTAACTTAATATGGGAGAGTATATCCATGGATTTTATCTTTGGATTACCCAAGTCTATCCATCGGAATACGATAATATGGACAATAGTCGATAGGTTTAGCAAGCAAGCACACTTTAATCCTGTCAAAACAACTTCTAAGGCACACCAAATGGCAACCCTCTTCATATCCTAGATTTTCAAACACCATGGATTGCCAACATCCATCGTGTTAGATAGAGATCCTAGAATGACCAGTAATTTATGGAAATGTCTCTTTGAAAATCTAGGTACAAGATTGAATTTCTCTTCAACCTATCATCCACAAACGGATGGCCAAAGTGAGATAGCCAATCTTACGATTCTCGATCTACTAAAGACTTATGTTACCGAAGTAAATCAATGCTACCCTTTGTAGAGTATGCGTATAATAATACTGTCTATACTACTATGGGAAAGACACCTTTTGAGATCATAGAGGGAAGACCTAAAAGTCCCTTGCTACTTAAAGTACATGGGAAGATCTTCGCTGCCTATGAGCATAGTCGTGACCTACAATAATCTTTTTGAAAGATTAAGGAGGCTATATCCTCTCTCAACAAAGGCATAAAGCTGCTGAAAAGAACAAAAGGGCCTTATCGTTCAAAGAAAATAATTGGGTCTTACTTAAGTTTCCCAACGCTTCGATTGAGGCAAACGACATGCAAAAATCCTATGGGCCATCAAAATTATTATGCTAAACTAGCAAAAAGATACCATAGTCCTTTTCAAATATTGAAGCCAATCAATGACTTGTCTTATCAACTCAAGTTGCCCAACCATTGGCTCATACACAATGCTTTTCATGTGAGCCTCTTAAGCCCTACAAAGGAGAGCCACCAAGAGAACCAATTATTGAAGACCCTCAAGAAATTGAAGACCAAGAAGAGGTGCTACAACCCGAAACTATCCTTCGGCATGAAGACAAAGTACTCCGTCATGGCAAGATTATCTGACGGTATCTTATTAAGTTCAAAAATTATCCTTTTGAAGATGGTAGATGGATTTAAGGAATATAGCTTAAGGATAGTATGAACCTTGTCAGTGCTTACAAATGCTACATTAGAGTAAGAAAATGTACATGTTTCTTTTAAATGACCAATGTTTTTGTCTTAGAAGACTAATTCTCTTTTTATTGTGCACAATTTAAGTAGTATGCATGCTTAGAATCATGTTTGTGATGACGACGTCTCTAAAACATCAAGTAGAATTTGTCACTCTACTTTGGGGGAATGAAATGGACTCAAGAGAAGACATGCTTGCAGCAACGCTAAGTCTCCCAAGCCCCAAATGGATTAGTCATCCATCTTGGAATGATGTCGTAGGGTAAAAAGGGATCCTCTACCCACTAAGAAACATTGACCAGTGACTGTGGCTTTATCTCTTCTACCTCATAGTCGAGGAAGGCTACGATATTAAGAGAGAAATAATGTCATACAATCTAATATCTAAACAATTTAAATGATTTTCTCATATTAAATTGATCATTTAATGTGAGAGTATAAATGGGAACAAGAGTAAGAATACAGACATGTGCTTATGGATCTATCTCAACAAGGGACCAAGGTTAAAAGGGTCCAAATGAGAGATGGTCTGTCAAAGACCAAGGCTAGCTAATGGAGCTTAAGGACCTTAGGGTTAGCTTCATTAAATACCTTCAAAGGTTAGTGTTAAAAAGTCCTTTGAACTTAGGCAAGCTAGGGCTGTGCTTGAGGTGGGAACCCGGCCCAAGCTTGAGGTGCTTGTTGTGCTTACTGACTAAGGTGCTTGAGGTGCTTGTCGTGCTTATTGACTAAGGTGCTTGAGGTGCTTAATGACCAAGGTGCTAAGGTGCTTCATGACTAAGGTTCTTGAGGGGCTTGAGGAGTTTCAAAAGTCAAACATGATCCGTACTCAAGGAGGGGCGAGCCCTCATTGTAGGAGCATGAGAGAGAACACACACACCCTCACACAAGGAAAGCTTGGTCTAAATAAGCAACAAGGATGCTTGTCAAATTCCTCTCCATGTTGCCCTCATGGTGTGCCTAACACCTATTGGTTGGCCTCTCAAGGGGTCCAATGATAATTTATCTAATTAAACTAAATGTGTATGCATTTATCAAGTCCTCTCTCTCAAAGGGGAAAGGGGGACACTTGTTCCAAGGCTAGCATGGTTGCTTGATATGAACTTTGCATGTGATTGGCTAGGTTTGAAGGGGCCCGATCAACTTCTAGCATGAGCTATAAGGGGGGGTCGACCAAGGAAGCTAGGGGCTAGCTTGGGGGGTATACTCTCCCACACACACACACACTCTCTCTCTCTCTCTCTCATCGTGTTAGGTGCAAAGTGCAAGAGTTCCATCTCCTTTTCCAAGCTTGTTGAGAGACTACAACAACACTCTTGGCTATGGAATGCAAATCCAACCAGAGCCATGCTTCAATGCTTAACCTTGACATCTTCTTCATCTTCATTACTATGCTATTATGCTATGCTAAGCAAGGAGAGTGATAATAAGTGAGAAACTATTTCTTTCTCCTATGAATGTTTCTTCTTCCTCTTCCCTACCCTCATTTCCTGCTAGCTCTCTCCACCTTTGAAGGTGTTTGAGGCCTTGGGACTAAGGCTAGAAATGGTTAATGCTTTGACAAGATTATGTTATGCTCGTGATGCATGAAGCTTTCCATCTTCATTGCATCACCTAGGTCACAAGGAACACAAAGATTGTGTTGTACCAGTCCCTACCCTCATTCCCCCTATCTCTCTCCACCTTTGAAGTTGTTTGAAGCCTTGGGATTGAGGCTGGGAATGGTTAATGCTTTTACAAGATTATGTTATAATCGTGATGCATGAAGCTTTCCATCTTCATTGCATCACCTACATCACAAGGAACACAAAGATTGTATTGTACCAAGTCTCTCTTGATGGGAGAATCTATAATACAAAAGCCTACTGGAGGGGGACCGGCTCCACATAAATCCAGTCCTCAGCTGTTGTCAAGTTCTCTAACTCTCTCTCTTGAAAAAGTATTGTTCATGCCAAGTTAATTAAATATATGGTTATGTTGCTACCGCTACTTAAGTTCACCCTCTATGTTCTCAAAGTAGTCTCATGAAAATTGTCACTCTAATTCTCTTAATTCCTCTATTTTGAAAGTTCTTAGGCCATTTCCATTACATGCACTTCTCATTGTTGCTCTATATGTGGACAATTTGTTAATCAGTGGTCCGAGTGAGGCACATGATTGCTGAATTCAAGGCTGATTTGAATGCTACTTTCAAGATGAAAGATTTGGGGCTATTGCATAATTACTTGCACATACAGTTTAAGTAGTGTGATGGTGGTATTGCCTTGTGTCAAACAAGCTACACAGGGACATTGATTTGTAAGTTTGGACTCGAGGATTGCAAACCTATTGCCACTCCCACAAAAACAGGTTTGGAATTGAGTCTACATGATGCTGGTGATCCTGTTGATGTCACTCTTTACCAAACTGTTGTTGGATGCCTTATTTATGGCAACACAAGGCCAAATATTTAGTTTGCAGTCTCACATGTCAGCAGATTTATGCATAGCCTAGGGTCAAAGCATTGGCAGGCTGTCAAGCAGATCTTTCTCTGCTTGAGTGACACTATACATCTTGGGTTGTTTTATCCCAATGGGGGATCATTGCCACCGGATTTATATGTCTTTTGGGCTGGTTGTTTTGACACATGAGTGTGTACAAGTGGTTTCTGTTTCATGCTTGGTAGTTCATGCATATCATGGTTCGAAAAGAAGAAAGCTACTATTGCCACTTCTAGTTGTGAGGCTGAGTACAGGGCAGTCTTCACAGCTAAGATTGAGTGTGTATGGCTCAGACGCCTTATGGCTAATTTGGGTGTTGGACATGACACTGCCAACATCATCTACATTGACAATCAAAGCGCATTGGCAGTTGCGAGGAACCCAATTTTTCATGCTCGCACAAAGCACATTGACTATGTCAGGGAGAGACTCTCAGCATGAGAGATAATCTTGGCTTATGTGCCAACATAGGACAACCTTGGGAGATCTTTTCACAAAGGCATTGTCTCGTGAGAAGTTCAAAGCTTTCCGCAAAGCTTTGGGACTCCCCTTTGTGGACTGATCATGTCCTCAGGGCATGTCACTTTCCTATACGCTATGTGCTAGCTCTCATTCATCGCATCACTCCCAAGGGGGATTTGTTACCATATACATGTGGTAGCGATGTGTGTGAACACACTTAGGACATTCGGGGCATTTTTCCCTAAGTGTATGAACACACTTAGGACAACCGGGACATTTTTTCCCTCACTAGTAGGTTTCACCCCCCGTGCATTGTATATACACCCATCAATGTTGGGCTATCTTATCTTTCCATCGCACAATAAGTAATACTACTCTCTATTGTGTGCCTTGAGCTTCCTTAGTCTTCTCCAAGCTGTGTGTGTTTCCTTGCAACCCTATTTCCAACACCACGGTCGCTCAAAATATGAACTTATGTAAGGCGTAGCTCATAGACTTAGCTTCTGAAGAATCGCACATTGTGCCAGACCTTTGCCTGATGAGATCGATGATGAGCTCTACTAGCGCTTTCTAATCAATATGTATACTTTGCGTGAGTTAGACCTTATTGCCAAAAAAGACCTCCTTAGATATGCATCACGATTGCTCACAATATGAACTTATGTCAAGCGTAGCTCATAGTCTTTGATTCTGAAGAATCCCATTTCGTGCAAGAACTCTGCCTAACGAGATTGATGATGAGCTTTGCTAGCACTTTCTAATCAATCTGCATAGTTTTCGCGAGCTAGATGCTGACGGACGTGTCCCTCAAACCCAATGTAACACCATTTTGGTAAAGCCATTCATCATCATCTTGTTGCTCTCTCTTCTAGGCTGCACTCTGTTAAAACTTTGTCAAAATTGTTAATGTCGGCTTTCGGCTTTATGCAAATCATTGAAACAAGGGACACCTACTTGAAAGCTTTCAACCTTTTGTGTGCCAAAAAATACGAACCGTGGGGTTATTATTAAAAGCAAGACTAGGCTTGTAGCTGTGCGATTGGGCTCTTCGACAATGCCTAGATCATGCGAAGCGTCCAATTCCTAGGCCTTCAATCGAAAAAAACGTATTAGGCTTACCAAGTAATCAAGCCATGTAATCATAGCCAAGAGAAATTAGCGATTTTAGAATTTCCTAAAATGATTCTATATTTCTGGTTGTGCAAATATTTATTCAAAACTGCCATTCACTCACTCGCGTCCCTTCCTTGACTAGCTATGATGGACTATATAATCATATCCATGACACTTCTAAAAGGAGACTTTTTTGAGATAATACAATAAAAAATGTATTTTTAGCCAAGGAAAAATATTTATGACACTTCTAGTTTTCTATCAAAAGGAGATTCTTTTGCAATAATATAAAAAAATGTGTGTTTTTATTTTAGCCAAGGTCTATGCCCTTTGGGCAAAAAAGAAAAATTACACTCTCTCTCTCTCTCTCTCTCTCTCTCTCTCTCTCTCGTATTACAACGCCCGATGAGTCTATGACGAGCTTCTGCTGATCAGCGTGGGTACACCATGATCGACCTCACTCCCGCGCCTCCTACTTCGGTATCTGCCGTAAGTCTTCATTTGGTTCATGTGTGTGTGCAGCTGTTCTCTCTCTCTCTCTCTCTCTCTCTCTCTCTCTGAGCTCATATAAAATATTTAGCGTTTCCATCGTAGTCTGTAGATCAAGCATCTTTAACACATAATGCTACTCTTCAGTTATCGGCAATGACGGACAATTCACAGCTTTTTGTCCCCTGTTTAATTTTACCGGTGTAAAGATTTGATGCATGTCGTAACTTCCAAAGTTGGATTTGCACAAATGAAGCTTTAATGTTTCCCTTAAAGAGACATGCTTTTCCTGGTTTTTGTGGTGGTATTATGGACTTACAGTGTTGAAATAACTGTCTGAGAGTATTTTGAATCGTCTGATATACTTGAAGGGATGGTGCTTGGACTTGAACTCGAGTATGCTATATCTGCACCTACATCAGCACCTTGATCCTTGAGTTTAAGACCACATCATTCCGAGTGTCTTAAGCACTTGTTGTTCACCCTAGTTGCATATCAAAACTTGATAACCAATCTCGTATTTTATATGCTGGTTAACTTGATATCATTTTGAAGTCCTATTTGAACGTCTGCTCTTTTCTTTCGAGCAGGTTGTGCTTTTGAGCTGAATTCTTTCAGCTGTGAATGTAAATGCTTTTCTAATATTTGCTTGTGAATCAATCAGGGTGGAGGTCTGTTTACTGGTTTTTCTAGACTATGCAAAGGATTGGCCACATTATTGGTGCTGGTATATCTGGTTGTGCTAGTTTTTCCACCGGTGATTAATTACATTGCTCTCGTCCCGGGAAAGTATGTTCGAAATATTTAGTTTGCAAAATGAAGATCCAGCTGGTTTTTATGTTACTAACAGCTTTGTTCTCTTGATAGAACTATACCTTTCGCTTGGAACTTGCTGTCTGCTGGCTACTTGGAACAATCTATTTTTACGGTACTGCTCCTCCTCATGAACTATATCCTGAGTAGTTCAAGAAAGAAAATACAGAAGATTTCTTTTAGCTCAGGAAGGATATTGTAAGACGTTGAAGCATGAAATCATAGGTCTCTTGAAGTATGTTTGAAATTATTGAAGGTGTAAGTGACATCTGGGGTTATTAAGATTCTGCCATATGGGTTATGAGATGTGAATTTGATGAGTAAATGAGGTTGGTTGTCTTATTCTGAATGATAAATTACATGTTGAAGCTATATTATAAGAATGTAAGCAAGTTTTTTTGAATAAAAGAATGAGATGTGAAGGTTTTGATATAGGATCATCAATTTTCCACACACTAATACGTAGTGGCAGGTGCAACTGATGATAAAACATGGCACAATAACTAGTTATCACACTAACATAACACCACTTCTCGCTCGGCTGCTTGGTTCCTTGATTCTCCTTTACTTACAGACGTTCCTCAACCTTTATGGAGAAGACAGAAATTAGTGTTAGGTTGGGGCCCAACTAGCCCTTATATGGGCTTCCTGGTTCGAGACTGTCATGCGCTTCTTTAATCCACAAACGGACTGTGCTAGAGAATTGCACGTGATGCTCATGCGATGAAAGTATATTGATGAAGACAGATAGCTTACTTGGCAACTGACTGACCGCAGTCTCAAATGGTTCAATCCCCTCCTCCTTGATGGTTCCTAGTCGCTCCTTGGAGAGATACCTCTGGGGACTAACACGGGTGAAGATGTAGGGCTATGTCTGGCTACTTCCCCACTGAATTTTCCCTTTAGCGATTGACAGATGGGTCTATTGGACAGATCTGTTCGTAGGGCTGATCTGGAACTACGCCTGGCTCCTTCTTGGATGGTTCTTGGGGCTTAAAAGATAGATCTTCAAGGCTGATTATACAGTAGTGAGGCTAGGTCTCTGTAGATGACTTCGTTATGATCATATAGAGGGCAAGGTTAGCCTATAAGGCTCCAAATCTCGCTGCCAGAGATTGGCTATTTCCCAGCCAGTGCTGAATGTTGTTTTTGCGACTGCTTGGCAATGGAAAAAATTTGGGGTTGCTTGATGGCTGCCAGGTAAAATCTATTTAAGGTTAAGGAACACAGAGCGAGAAATTGGGTAGCGTGACGGTT
Source organism: Adiantum capillus-veneris (assembly GCF_014529385.1). Taxonomy (NCBI): domain Eukaryota; kingdom Viridiplantae; phylum Streptophyta; class Polypodiopsida; order Polypodiales; family Pteridaceae; genus Adiantum; species Adiantum capillus-veneris. The sequence continues at coordinate 69,191,042 of NC_140950.1, forward strand.
GCCCTTGTGGCTAATGGAGGCTTGCTGAAATTTCTGTTCCATTGGAGGGTTAAGGGGCCCCAGGACTGTGGGAGAGGGAGCAGCTTCTATGAGATTTGAGAAAAACACTCTCTTTGAAGAAGCAGCTGGAAATGAATAGCTATTAGCTCCCCCTCTGGATCCAACACCCACATGCTTGCTCCCCTTGCGGGAAGGCATGACAACATGACTCCATTTGGGAAAACCAAAGCAATCTAGCACTGCCACACATCCTTAAACAGAGTTACACCACCGTTGCTTCGCCATTTTGTACGGCTAGTTATTGTCCCGGGGTGGTCACCCATCGCACATCATGTAGATTGCATGGGCGGACACTTTAGCACGTGTCCCGCCGGTCATTTTCTGAGCCTGCACACATTTTAGCCATTTTTGGGCTTTTATGTTTTTTGCACCAATTACACATTTTGCCCTACCTCAACCTAAGATTCTATGAATAGAATGCTTAGGGTCTTGTAGTCATTCAGATTGTGTATTGAGAGCATCATTTGCAGAGCAGTTGTGTTCTCTCTCTCTCTCTCTCTCTCTCTCTCTCTCTCTCTCCCCAACGTTTTCGGCGCGCGTGGCTCACACCCTCTCCGCTGCTCACTCTCACATGGTATCAGTCGCCAAGTTGTGGAGGATTTTCATCGATCTCATCACCAAGGCCTAGCACTTGCATCTCTGGCCCTTTCCATCGCGGAAAACTGCAAAATCAGCCTAGCATTTTTGAAAGCCCTAGCGTTTTTGCAAATTCAGCCAGCGTTTTTGCATTGCGAGCCTTGATCTGCATGCCCTACAGGTAGCGCTACCCCCCTAGCAGAAAATTGCAACAGATCAGCCCTGCGTTTTTGCAACTGCTTGCGTTTTTGGAGTTGCCAGCGTTTTTGAAGACTTGCTGCGTTTTCCACACAACGCTGCCCATACGCACTCGTGTTAGCGGCCTACCTCGCCTGGAGAGCCTCCTACTGTCAGGCACTTGCAGATCTACACCTTGGACAGGTATCTACACCCAATCAACACCATTTTGGTACTTATTACTTGCTGTTTTTTCTCTGTTTTCAGCCCCTAGATGGCTGAGAAGTGCGAGAACCCCCTCCTTTGACACTCTGCGACGCTCCCGTACCGATCGGTGGCGTGCAGGCACGCTGAAATCTCTATTATAGCAGCGCTTTCAACACCCTTTGCAATGTTTTTAGGGCGGACAGCATGCTGAATTTTTACTCTTTGGGCGGTTGATCACTCCTTGCTCGTCAGGTTACCCTCCGGTGGTTGTCCGAGCGATTATTTTGGACTGCTACAGCATTGGAGACGGTACCTTAGTCGGCGACTTGCGATCTTATCGATCTACCTCTGGGTCTACTCTTTGAGCACGCGACATGTTGACTCCGAAGCAGAAGGGACAACAACAGTCCCAGAAGGGGGCCACCACGTCTTCGGTGACTACGGCCACTTCCACTTCTACGACTATGTTGGCATCTGTCAACGCAACATCCAACAATCATGCCCTCACCCAGTTTGTTGAGGAGAAGAAGTTGGATTTACACAACTATTCTGTGTGGAGGACACGAGTCCGCACAATCATTGCCTACCATCGACTTTGGGAATGGTTGAATGATTTCACCCATTCGGCCACACAGCCTTCCCTTCCCACCGCCACTCAAGTCTTGATCGACGAGTGGGTGGATCGGGACATACGAGTCTTCACCTTTCTTATGATGAACCTGTCGGACCGCATCACAAAGGAAGTTTCCAAAGAGGAGTATGCGCATCCATTGTGGAGACGAATTCTTGACTAGTTTGAGGAGACCTCGTTTGCTAGGCAAATACACTTGAACGGGAGTTGTACAACGTCTAGTTCAAGGATTTTTACTCACTCGATGGGTTGACCCGCCGCATGCGAGAACTCTGGGACGACCTTGTCTCTGTCGAAGGCGACATCACCTCGGCACGCATGGTTGGCCTCTTACTATTCAAGCTTCCCCCACGCTTTGATCCCTACTATCAGAGTTTGCTCACATCTGGACGTACCTCTTTTCCCACCTGGGACGAGATTCTCCCTTCCCTCAGACAGATCGAGGGACACTCCGCATTCAGAGCCGGAGGTGCTGTTGATGCAGGAGGAGCTTTGATAGCTCAAGGAGGCAACAAGAAAGGTAAAGGTAAGAAGAAGAAGAAGAAGAAGGACATTGAATGTTACCACTGCCACAAGAAAGGGCACAAAGAATAAGAATGCAGAAAGAAGAAGCGAGACGAGGCCGACAGGGAGAAACAGACAGCCTCGACTGCAATTGTAGCCTCTCACGAGACGACGGAGATCGCTTTTGTTGCGAAGATGGACCATGCTCTTGCTACATCGCAGTCAGGTACTTGGGTTGTTGACAGTGGAGCCACCACTCACATGACTCCCCAATATTCTTGGTTTAGCTCTCTCAGGGAGACTCACGGGCAGATCGTCGCTATGGGTGACAACCATGAGATTCCAGTGTTTGGCGTAGGCCAGATTACCCTCTTTTGTTCTACCTCAGACCCGAAGTTCAGTTCAGTGGAGACGCTGTACGTCCGGACATGCCTCTCTGTGTCGAGTTTAGGGAGCTGACATACACTTTGGGAGTGGCACAGTGACCGTTTCTGATTCTATAACAGCTACTATCCTTGCCCGCGGTGAGCGCGATGGTTCTCTATACCGCCTCACTGCTCTTCTGTCTTGGACCACGGAGTCTTCTTCTCTATGGCATGCACGATTTGGACATCTATGCTATCAGCAGCTTCAGCAGGCTGCTAGGACCTCTATGGTGGAGGGTTTACCGGCAATACGCTCATCAGGCGATGCGAGGCTTGCCAGATGGGCAAGCAACATAGGGTTGCCTTTCCGAAGCAGGAATCCAATAGAGCTTCGGCACCACTTGCACTAGTTCACGTTAAAATATGTGGCCCAATGAGCACTCCTTCATTTTTTGGCTCACAGTTTTTGCTTGTGCTTGTGGATGATTTGAGCAGGTTCACTTGGGCTTCGTTCTTAAAGCTCAAGTCGGAGGCTTTCAGTTTTATTCGAAATTGGAAGATGATGGTTGAAAAGGAGAGGGACTTGCACGCCAAATGTATTCGCTTAGACAGAGGGGGTGAGTTCACCTCGAAGGACTTTGCACTATGGTGCAAGTCAGAGGGCATTCAGCGCTAGCTGACTACTCCTTACACTCCTTTGCAGAATGGAGTTGTTGAGCGGAAGAATCTGACTATCATGGAGATGGCTCGTGCGATGCTTGCGCATGCTTCTTTGCCCCGGGTTTACTGGGCAGAGGCGTGCAACGCGGCAGTTTACATCTAGAACCGTTCTCCTACCCATGCACTAAAGGACATGACTCCTTATCAGGCTTACTACGGGCGTAACCCCTCGGTCTCACAACTTGAGTTTTTGGATGTCTGGCCTTTGTCCGTGTGCCAAAGGAGACGCGACATAAGTTAGACTTCAAGGCGAAGAAGCTCATCTTCCTGGGCTATTTATGAGCGTTTGATGGATACCGGCTTTATGATCTTGACGCCAAGACCACCACAGTTAGTTGTTTCAGCACACCTGCAGAGGGGGCAACATCCAAGCCCTATACCTTTCCTACCTCCTCCTTGTCCACCTCCTACACTTGATCCTATCCCTGTTCCTGTTCCTGTACCCTCTACACCGCTGCCAATTACTTCACCCGATCATGCCATGTTAGCTTCCGATTCTGATATGGATGATGGTTCTCCTTCAGTGGAGGCGGTCCCTCCTCGCAAGGAGAAGTTAGTACCTAGTTGCCTCTACTCTACGGTTTCTTCCTCTGGAGTCACGAAGTTACAGACTTGCCAAACCCTGGACAGCCTCGACGTTTTGCATGCTTCAAGGAGAGGCAAGTTTATGACGGCGCAGAGTTCGTGAACTTTGCACTCATGTCTCAAATTCAGGCTTCACCAGTTGAGCGTTCCTCGGTGGAGGAAGCACTCCAGCATGATTGTTGGAAGTGTGCCATGCAGGCAGAGATGGACGCTATCAAGCGGAATAACACCTAGACTTTGGTTCCCAGGCCCAACAAGCGGAAGGTGGTTTCTACGAAATGGATTTTCAAGACAAAGTACAAGGCCAATAGTTCCCTCGACAAACACAAGGCGAGAGTTGTTGCTCGGGGTTTCACACAGCGACCAGGCGTGGACTTTGACGAGACCTTTGCTCCCACCCGCTCACATGACTACCATACACAGTGTTTGATCTCGCAACCAACTTTGGTTGGCCTGTCTGCCATATGGATGTCAAAAGTGCGTTTCTGAACGAAGATTTGGATAAAGAAGTTTATGTGGAGCAACCTCCTTGGTTTCGTATACTAGGCAAGGATGATTGGGTCTATCAGTTGTGGGAAGCATTGTATGGACTAAAGCAGGCTGGACGACAGTGGTACCGCACACGACGTACCTCATCAGATTCCAACTGTTATGTTGTCTCTGATGGCTCTTTGGTTGCGATAGTGATTGTCTATGTGGACGATCTCATTTTCACAGGCTCATGGACCGGCAGGATCAAGTTGATTATGAAAGCTATGGAGACACGTTTCGAGATGACTGATCTTAGGCTTCTTCACTATTTTCTTGGATTCGAGATTTTTCAGACACCAAACGACATCTTCTTTTCTCATCGGAAGTATGCTAAGGCTATCCTGGAGAGATTCCAGATGATAGGCTGCAGACTGATTGGCACTCCTCGTGAGCTCGGAGAGAATATATTGCTTCACGATCCTTCCCCACGGATTGACTTGCAGCAGTACAGGAATGTTGTTGGCTGCCTAGTATAGCTGACTTATTCCCAACCAGACGTCTGCTACACATTTTCTGTCCTCAGTTCTTTAACACCCGACCTCGTCAACGACATTGGCAGTGTGCCCAACGTACTTGCGGTACATAAGCGACACCTTGGACCGTGGTGTGCTCTATCGACGCTCCAAGGGTTGCACCTTACTTGGTTGGTGCGATTCAGATTGGGCAAGAAATCTAGATACTTGGCTCTCTACTACAGGAGTAGTTTTCACACTCGGCTCGTGACCCATTTCATGGAGCAATAAGCGGCAACCCACCGTTGTGTTATCTTCCACAGAGGCGGAGTATAGAGCAGCTTGCTATGCTGCTTGTGAGGCCATATGGCTACGGAGATTATTGAGAGAGTTGTGTTTTCCCTAGATTGCTACGATTCGTCTTTTGTGCAACAATCAGAGTTTGCATTGCTATTGCCAAGAACCCTATCTTTCGCGCTCGGACAAAGCACATTGAGGTGCAGTACCACTATGTTCGGGAGCGGATTTTGCCTGGATATCTTCATTCGGAGTATGTCCCTACAGCGGACAATGCAATAGACATCTTCAGGAAGGCTGTACCTTAGCGGACGTTGGCTTCTCACCTTCGACTCATCTGTGTTGTCTCAGCATCCGGTGCTGAGAGGGGGGTGTTAGAGTTACACCACTGTTGCTTCGCCATTTTGTACGGCTAGTGATTGTCCCGGGTTGGCCACCCATCGCACAACATGTAGATTGCATGGGCGGACACTTTAGCACGTGTCCGACCGGTCATTTTTTGAGCCTGGTTGGGTGCACACATTTTTAGCCATTTTTGGGCTTTTTTGTTTTTTGCATTAGTTACCCATTTTGCCCTACCTCAACCTAAGATTCTATAAATAGAAAGCTTAGAGTTTTGTAGTCATGCATATTGTGTATTGTGAGCATCATTTGTAGAGCACTTGTGTTCTCTCTCTCTCTCTCTCTCTCTCTCTCTCTCTCTCTCTCTCTCTCTCTCTCTCTCTCCATCTCCATTTCCAACGTTTTTGGCGCGCGTGGCTCACACCCTTTCCGCTACTCACTCTCACAAAACTTCCATCGAGTTCCGTTCGGTGAAGAGGTGTCGGGGTAAACAAGGGTAAAGATGGGGAAGTGGTAGATGAGGATCCATAGCCTCCACATACCCTAATCTGCCCCAAACTTGGGAGAAAAACGAGGAAAAAGCAGGAAGCTTCTTCTCTCCCAATCACGTCCAAAATGGCACCGGATCAGCCAAATCCGAGCATCCATGGTGGTCATGTCACTGAGGGCTCTAATACCATGTCGTAGGAGGCAGCGGAAGATGCAATGAAGAAAAGAACTGGCTTGTGATCTGGTGGACACCTCGAGAACACCTGCAATGCCACATACATGAACAAGGCACCTGTGGAGAAGAGAGATCACTAAGGGGAGAGAGAGAGAGAGAGAGAGAGAGAGAGAGAGAGAGAGAGAGAGAGAGAGAGAGAGAGAGAGAGAGAGAGAGAGATGAAACGAAATGTTATATTAACGTCTCCAAAAGGCCAAAGTGACCTATGAGACCAAAAAGTTACAATGTGGTGGATCTGATACAAAGTCTGAGTACCAAAAATAAATAAAAAGGTGTTGAAAAAAAGAGAAATAAAGTAGTGAATGGGGCCTAATGCAACTCAATGTGGGTGTATCCTCAAAAAGAGCTAAATCACAAGAGATCCATCATCGGTTGCTGGCGGATCTCATCAATCTCCTCCAAAGTCAGTAGTCTGACCAGGCGTCGTGCATGTCGAGTGAGAGTGATCCGAATCCTCCGATGCAGCCTCCGTCGATGTTGTGTAGTCCTCCGCAGTCGTGGGTGTTTGGATCTCGGTTGCTCGGTCGCTTAGTCGATCAGCATGCCTCTGGTGTGAGGAGAATGTGGACTTTGTTGTCGTAGTAGCTGCTCCGACTGTCTAGTGTCCGCTCTAAAGAAGTCTATGATCCGTTTCTGAGACTGGCTAGCCTCTCCTCTCATCAAGCTCTCTTTGTGTCTGCGTAGCTCGAGCAAAACCAATCTCAGGCATCTCTGGTCCTCATACCCCATGACTCTAGAGAGTGGTCCAAAGCCCTCTCTGAATAGGCAGTGAAAGCGGGCTCGTATCTCGTAGTAAACTGGGCAGTGGCATGTGTAGTGCAACTCTGTCTCAGGCTCCATGTGACATAGCGGACATGTCTTGGCCTCTGCTCGCACTCCACTGTATACCAATCTGGATCCGAAGCTGGTGTGAAGATGTGCGTATCTGGCCAAAAGCACATCGTATCCCATGAGATAAGTGGGTCTCCATGTATCTGGGTCTTGTCACAAAGCTGTCCTCCGTAAGTTGGAGAAGATGCTCTCTATAGAAAGCCATCTTCGTGCCCAGCTCCTGTGCCCGTTGTATCCAAGTCGTCTTGGTGTCTAGCTGAGTCAGGTCGTGGCGGATGAGCCAGGTGATCTTGGATTGTGTAAGAGTCAGAGAGGGTGCATCCAATGAGTATGGAAGGAGGCAATCTATACATGTTGAACCCATGTACCTGAAACCATGATGTCATCTCACCATACCAGCATGCTGTATCTCCCCGCATAGCTAACTGTCGAGAGGACTCAAGTGCTAGGCGGACATATCTGTCTCTTGGAAGGTCCCATAAGCGGTGTATAAAGAAGACTGACTTGGTGAGCGCCTCAACCACTAGTGAGGGGGTGGCTAGCTCTGCTTGAATAATGTCATTGGTTCTAAAGCCTTGGCTCTAATAACCCGCGAGATCATAGAGACCAGAGGCTTCTCCATGTCCCCCCATCCATCGGTGCGACCTGACCTCCCATGATGGCAATGCGTAAGCCACTAGAGTGTCAAAAGAGTCAGAGCTTCGTCCGAGGTTCCTGAAACTGAATATGTGAACACATCCTTTCCAATCCACCCAATGCTGCATAGGCTCTTGTCAGTCTAGCCTCTGTTGCTCTCCTCAATGAAACAGCTGGCCCACTAAAGACCACCCCAAGGTAGGTGTAAGTGTCACAAATTGATGACGTTGCAACACTGTACAAATTGATGACGTGGAAGAACTGTCCTTTCGACTCTATTTTTAAAGTGGGATAAAGTTGTGAAGTATTTTAAGTGATTCTCTCGTGTGTCTGCTAGATTTCCAAACAGTGGTATCAGAGCTTCAGGCGTGTGCTTTTCTTAAAGCATACCGGTCCTACCAAAGAGAATACAGAGCAAGTTGACGCTAAGGGATTTCACAAAAATGTTTATTGAAGATCTTCGTGTCTCGACCCTGGACTTATCAGAGCCGAGTGTGAAAACTACTCCTGTAGTAGAGCGACGAGTAACTGGATTTCCTGCCCAATCTGAATCGCACCAACCAAGGAAGGTGCAACCCTTGGAGCGACCATAGAACACACCATGGTCCAAGGTGCTGCTGATGTACCACAAAGTACGCTGAGCACACTGCCAATGTCGTTGACGAGGTCAGGTGTTGAAGGAAGTGAGGACTGAAACTGTGTAATAGATGTCTGGTCGGCAATAAGTCAGCCATATGGCCAACAACATTCTTGTACTGCTCCAGGTCAATCCGTGGGGAAGGATCGTGAAGCGATATGTTCTCCCCGGGCTCAAGAGGAGTGCCGATCAGTCTGCGGCCTATCATGTGGAATATCTCCATGATAGCCTTCACATACTTTCGTTGCGAAAAGAAGATGCCATCTGGTGTCTCCATACCTTTCATGATCGACTTGATCTTGCTGGTCCATGAGCGTGTGAAAATGAGATGGTCCACATAGACAATCACTATCGCAACCAAAGAGCCATCAAAGACAACATAACAATTGGAATCTGATGAGGTACGCCGTAACCCCAACTTCACAAGAAACTAGTCAAGTGTGAGGTACCACTGTCGTCCAGCCTGCTTCAGTCCATACAATGCTTTCCACAACTGATAGACCTAGTCCTCCTTGCGTGGTATATGAAACCTAGGAGGTTGCACCCAGGAGGTTGCTCCATATAAACTTCTTTATCCAAATCACAGTTCAGAAAAGCACTTTTGACATCCATCTGGAAGATAGGCCAACCAAAGTTTGCTGCGAGAGCAAACATTGTGCGTATGGTAGTCATGCGAGCGGTGGGAGCAAAGGTCTCGTCAAAGTCTACGCCAGGTTGCTGTTTAAAATCCCGAGCAACAAGTCTCGCCTTGTGTTTGTCAAGGAAACCATTGGCCTTGTACTTTTTCTTGAAAATCCATTTCGTCTGCTTGTTGGGTCTGGGAACCAAAGTCTAGATTTTATTCCGCTCGATAGCGTCCAACAATAATCATGCTGGAGTGCTTCCTCCACCGAGGAAGGCTCAACTGGTGAAGCTTGAATCTGAGACATGAGTGCAAAGTTCACGAACTCTGTGCTGTCATAAACTCGCCTCTCCTTGAGGCGTGCAGAACGTTGAGGCTATCTAGGTTTTGGCGAGTCTGGGAACTTCATTACTCCAGAGGTAGAAACCGTAGAGTAGAGCCAACCAGGTACTAACTTCTCCTTGCGAAGTGGGACCGCCTCCACCGGAGGAGAACCATCATCCACATCAGAATCGGAATTTGACATGGCATGATCGGGTGAAGTAACTGGCTGCAATGTAGAGGGTACAGGGATAAGGATAGGGTTAGGATCGGGTGTAGGAGGTGGACGAGGAGGAGGTAGGGAAGGTATAGGCTTTGTCATGATTGTGACTATGTTACAGTATCACATCTCTTCCTAGTTGCAGATATGCAAAGTGCTATGCTAAGGAGGACTCCTACGCTTGGATGGTCATGACCCTTCACTCAAGAGACGTGCCTCTTCGCCAAAAGCCACACTCCTTCGACGGTTGGTCACATCCCTTCGCTCTACGGTTGCGACTCTTCGTCCAATGGTTGCAGCTCTTCACCGAAAGGATGTGTCTTTACGTCTAAAGTCGCGTCTCTTAACCATGAGATGCGTCTTTTCATTTGTGTCTCTTCGTCTCCTATATAAGGAGCCTATTTTACTTAGTTTTCAAGCATTCATTCAATCAATCAAACACACATTCAGTCTCTTGAGTCTGAGTTTGATCTTAACTATGAAGTTTTAAGTCTTAATTATAGGATTAGCACCACTAATCCTCACAGTGGTATTAGAGCAAAATTTTTTCTGAGATCGAAGGTTGTGAGCCTCTCACCCTCGCCGCTACACTCTACCCCCTTCCTGGAGTTGCATGGAAGCAGAATAACGGTGGTGCATACATATACCAGCATATGAGGTAACTTGATATTTTTGTTCCAATTATATACATAAAAGGACAGCAATACAACTATGTGTGGGTGTATTGGTGAATTTCGAATAATTTCCTGTTGGTGACTTTGTGCGTACGCCATCCCTTGGGTGGTAACCCTTCAAACCCGCCCTCATACCCCTTCATGCGAAAGGACACAGCAGGCAGCTTGCCCCCTTTTCTTCCACGCTCACACCCTTCCCCAAAAGTCATACCCTTTGTGCAAATCGATGGGCTGAAATCACGCGCCCCTTCGCCGGTGCTCGCACCTCTTCGCGGAAAAATGTTGCGTCCTTGTGCAAAGCACTGGATTTCTAATTGCTGGGCTGAATTGCTGAAGCGTTACGTGTTGCTGAAACGTCATTGCTGGGCTGAAGTGTCAATGTCAGGCTGAATCGTCAAAGTTTTACGTTGGCTGTTTTACGTGTCCAAACCAGCAGCGCATCCTTTTTCTTTTTCTTCACGCTGGACTTCTTTTTACGCTGGCAGCCATTTCCTTAGTTTGTTAAAACCTTCACATTGGCTGGCCAGTCTTCCCCCAAAATTTTAACCCCAATGTGAACTCACCCATCAAGAGAAACAAGTTACATAAAAAAAAAAACAGGAGAGCAGCCCACAAACTTAAACTCCTCATGTGAAACCACTCTCACATAATAAACTTACGCTTAAAAATGGAAGCCAGCGAGAGTTTCCAGATTTACCATGCTGTCCCCACTTGCTGCTCCTCTCGCGCTGGTCCTCTCCTCCATACACCATTGGCACCGCACCCATGACCGACGTGGAATTGAAAGTGCCTATCCCTTATCTTTTGTACGTAGAGGAGATTTCGGGCAGTGTTCTCCTCAGTCGAAACCCGCTCCCGAAGCCGTCCCTGCTCTTGCCGTACCGTTCCAGAACTCTTTCGAGTTCCTATTTCCTTCAAAATGGAGGTCTACTTGTCCAACACGGACTTAGTAGAGAGTAAAAAAGTTGCACTTCCTAGTTCTCTACTCAAGGACAACATTTCTTTGGTGGCAACGACGGGTTGTTGATGGTAAACACACCTTCTTGGGATGAATTCCGGCGCGCTATTCTCAAGGCGTTCAAACTTGCAAATGTGGATTTTCATGCCCCGTCCTCTCTTCGGCACTTGAGCCAGACAGGTTCCTTGGCCGCGTACATCACAGAGTTTCAGAGACCAACTCTGGAGATAGAGAATCTCAGCCCCTTTGATAAACTACACAGTTTCATTGATGGGCTTGAACCAACCTTGAAGGACGATGTGCACAAATACACCCTAGCACCTTGGATGCTGCAATTGCCTATGTGGAGTGTCTTGGTGATAATCGGTGCCCTACACGGAAATTTTTTCTTGGTAACAGATCTTCAAATAGCTCTCGCTTTTCACAGCGCGATCGCAGAGAAAGCTATAGCCAAAGTTAGTAGTATCCGTTTCAGTTTAGACAGCAAGCCACATCATCTAGTCTCAAGATCGACAATTTCAAAGCAGATCTTCTTCAAATGCTCCACTTGATAGTGGTAAAGGATGTGATTTTTCTCAAGATCGGCGTTCTAATACTTAGCAAGGCTCTTCCTCAAATGCTTCTTTGATTTCTAAGAAGGATGGATTATGTACAATTTGTGGTGGTGACCATAGATGGTATCGATTTCCAGAGAGACCAAATTTGTCTAATTTGAAAAGAAATTCCAACGTAGAAACATCATCGAATTCTGAACAACAAGCTTTTGCTCAAGACAAAGGAAAATCTGTGGTCAATACAATTCATGTCTCAGCGGATACGACTATCCTTATGAAGCATGCTCAATGCAATTCTTCAGTTTTGGAGCCTCTTTCAAAGCAAGTTTCGAGCCTTCTTGGAACTCTCAATGGTCGCTCCATCAATGTTTTGGTGGATAGTGGATGCTCTAATAATTTCATCAACACTTAAATAGTTCGACAACTTGGCTTGCCAACTCAGAAGACATCTCACTTATATGATGTGGATTTAGCAGATGGATTAATTTTATGTTAGATGCAGCGGAATGAATGTTTGCGCTTTGTTCAAGATGAGTGCTCCGAACTGTGCTCAAGGTTCCTTTTGTTCTTATGGAAGGTAGAGCCTTCCGTTCTTAATGAGAGAGTGCTATGATCACAAACAAAGTGAATGGACACTGTGTGTGCAAGTGTATGAGACTGAGAGATAGAGAAGAGAATACGACACCAGAGACGTTGTAAAACCCTCCTCCGAAGGCCCCACTCTCTATGGCGAGAGCGGTCTACTTATGATTGCACAAATCTCTACAATGCTTGGACTTGCCGATGATGTTGATGACGATGAGGACGACGACGAGACGGGCTGAAATATGGAAACTCTAAGGGCTGAAATCTGCAAATCTTCTATCTGTTGAATTTTGACTCTATGTCGATGACGACGATGCGACGACAACGATTGAAAATCTGCAGGTTTAGGGCTGAAAACTGAGGCTCTTTAAGGCTGAAACTGATGGTCTTTCCGGGCTGAATCTGCTACTCCTTAGGGCTGACTTTTGCAGGTTCTTCACGGCTGAAAAACGCTGCACTGCTGTGGCTGAAAACGCTGCTGAAAACTATCAAAAACGCTAGGTTGATGTAGCTTTTCAAAAACGCTAGCTGATGGTATGTGTGGCGATGATGTTGATGCAAAACGCTAGGGCAAGGGGGTACTGTGGCGATGTTGTTGAGGCAAAAACGCCAGGCTGTTGTAGGCTAGGGCGATGATGCCTTGTTTGAGAAAATGCTAGAGGATGCTGATGAAGAAAACGCTAGCATGGGGGAAGGTTCTTCTTGCTTGGAGGAAATCCACCAAGGTCTTGTTCGAGAAGTTGCCTGCTGAGCTTGGCTCATGTTGCCTCTTCTGCCATTTAGTGCTAGCTTTGGTTTGATTATATATTTTCTTACCCAAATTGCCCTACCTACTTTTGTTGGAAAGTCACTTAAATTAATAAGTGAAAAATGTCAAAAATAGGTAAAATAGCCTAAATGCATCGGAAAATTCCCCTGATGGAATCTGATGGATTATGGTGGGAATACTGATGATCATGCTGTGTGCAACCAGAGGATATGCATCTACACTAAGTGACTGGGCATGCACGGTCTACGAATAGACTCACAAAAAGTGCCAGATCACTTCTAATCTAGACTGACTGGACTGACTGAACCCTGATCATGCTGTAGCTTGTCCACGGACACATAGGGTTGGATGTGTCACGTGACTTTTTAACTTGTGATGAGAGAGTTCGACAGTTGCAGTTTGATATTTTAAATTATGCAAATCAATTGGATTTCAAGGTCATGCCTTTATCTTATTACGACACGATTCTTGGTCAACGTTGGTTATTTCAATATGATCCAGCTATTAGCTTTCGAGAACATACATTTGTTTAAAGATGGACGTGAACCGATTTTACACGGGTTTTATCGTGTGGAACGAGTGATTCAAGCCTCACGTGTACAAGTCAAACAACATGATACAATGGATTATGAAACGAATATGATCTCCGGTGCAGATGTAGAAATTATAATTGATGAAGTTTTGAATTCATTAGCTTCTTCTGAAACAATTGATGAAGACAAAGATGATTTGAAGCAAGAAGTTTTTCCAAGTGATACTTCGTTACCTGACAAAGATAAGGATATGAATGCAGATTTCGAGTCTGAAGACGACTATGCTTTCGTTGATTCTTTGCTGGATGATGATATGCCAATTGCAAGCCATGAAGTGACAGTTTCTGAAGGCGATCCCGAAGAATTTTGGGTTTTGTTATTGGAAGATTATTGGAGTCTCAATCCAAAATCCTCTCCAGCGATTAGTAAAGATGAAGTTAATTCCTTCGAAGAATGCCTTGAGAAGATCTCCCCTTCACCAAATATTTCACAATTATTGGAAGATTTTGAACCAGAAGTTTTACATCACATAAAGGATTTTGAAGATCAATCCCTTGTTGCAGTCAACCTGATTAAATCAGATTCTTCTAAAAAGTCTTTGAACAATGCAATGACATGGGATTTAGTAGTCAAAGCAAAAAATTTCGCAAGAAGCAAAAGTTCAAGAGAAAGGTTTCAAATAACTCAAAGGTTGAAGATTTTCAAAGATTCAATGCTTTTCTAAAGTTCTATCAACATCAGAAGTCATTTCTTTAACCGAGTCTCTCTTTTTAAATGGGAGGGAATGTCACGATTGTGATTATGTTACAGTATTACATCTACTCCTAGTTGCAGATACGCAAAGTGTGATGCCAAGGAGGACCCCTACGCTTGGTTGGTCACGACCCTTAGCTCAAGAGACATGCCTCTTCGCCAAAAGCCACACTCCGTTGACGATTGGTCACATCTCTTCGCTCTACGGTTGCAACTCTTCGTCCAATGGTTGCAGCTCTTCTCCGAAAGGATGTGTCTTTACGTCTAAAGTCGCGTCTCTTCACCATGAGACGTCTTTTCATTTGTGTCTCTTTGTCTCCTATATAAGGAGCCTATTGTACTAAGTTTTCAAGCATTCATTCAATCAATCAAACACACATTCAGTCTCTTGAGTCTCAGTTTGATCTTAAGTATGAAGTTTTAAGTCTTAATTATAGGATTAGCAGCACTAATCCTCATAGGCTTGGATGCTGCCCCCTCTGTAGGTGTGTTGAAAAGCTCCATGAAAGTCACATCACGGCTAACTGTGGTGGTCTTGGCGTTAGGATCATCAGACTCTCGTGATTAGCCCAAGAAGATGAGCTTTTTCAACTTGAAGTCTAACTTCTATCGCTTCTCCTTTGGCACATGGACAAGGCCAGACACCCAAAAACTCAAAAGTGTGAGACCGAGGGCTTGCGCCCGTAGTAAGCTTGATAAGAAACGAGTCATGTCCTGCAAAGCATGAGTAGGAAAACAATTTTGGATGTAAACCACCGTGTTACATGCCTTCGCCCAGTAAATCCGAGGTAAAGAAGCATGTGCAAGCATCGCACGAGCCATCTCCAGGATAGTCCGGTTCTTGCGCTCAACAACTCCGTTCTGGGAAGGAGTGCGGGGAGAAGTCAGCTGGCGTTAGATGCCCTCTTACTTGCACCACTGTACAAAGTCTTTCGAGGTGACCTCCCCCCCTGTGTCTGATCGAATTGAGGGATTGTTGTTGTTGTCCCTTCTGCTTCGGAGTTGACATGTCGCGTGCTCAAAGAGTAGTCCCAGAGGTAGATCGATAAGATCGCAAGTCACCGACGAAGGTACCGTCTCCAATGCTGTAGTAGTCCAAGATAACTGCTCAGACAACCATCGGATGGTGTCCTGATGAACAAGGGAGGGATCAACCGCATAAAGGGAAAAAAAAATAGCCTGCTGTGTGCCCAAAAAACGCTGCAAAGGGTACTGAAAACACTGCTGTAATAGAGATTTTAGTGTGCTTGTACGCCACCGATTGGTATGGGAGCGTCGCAGAGTGTCAGAGGAGGGGGTTCTCGCACTTCTCAGCTATCGAGGGGCTGAAAACAGAGAAAAAAACAACAAGTTATTAATGCCAAAATAGTGCCGATTTTGGGGGATACTTGAGGATAGGTGTAGATCTGCAAGTTCCTGGCAGTAGAAGATACTCCATGCAAGTGAAAATTGCTTCCTTGGGTGCACAATCCTTGCGTAGTAATGAAAACGCTGATCTTTGCAAAAAACGCTAGGGTGTTCTGCAAGTTTCCCGCGACGGAAATCGGCAGAGATGCTAGCGCTAGCCTCAGGGGATGAGATCGATGAAGATGCTCCACAACCTGGCGACTGATACCATGTGAGAGTGAGCAATGGAGAGGGTGTGAGCCACGAGAGAGAGAGAGAGAGAGAGAGAGAGAGAGAGAGAGAGAGAGAGAGAGAGAGAAAACACAAGTGCTTTGCAAATGATGCTCTCAATGCACAATGAATGACTACAAGACCCTAACCATTCTATTCATAGAATGTTAGGTTGAGGTAGGGCAAAATGTGTAACAGGCGCAAAAAACATAAAAGCCCAAAAAATGGCTAAAAATGTGTGCACCCAACCAAGCTCAAAAAATGACTGGCCGGCACGTGCTCAAAGTGTCCGCCCATGCAATCTACGTGCGTGATTGTGTTTGAGTGCAGGACTGAAAGACGAATGACTACAACATTTCGGTTTTGAGAAATCTATGGACATGATTGCAATAAGGATCAATTAATCCAACATCAGTGAGGTCCGGTGTGGATCTAGATGCGATTGCTAAATACATTGCCAGGAATCATGGTCTTAGGTTTGGATGGATTCTATGTCATATGATTTGAATGTGCAATGCGTCGATACTTAGAGTGAGTGTCTATTGAACTGGTTTATGGCTTATGTCTGATTTTGTAGGTGTAATCGAGGGCGATTACAATTCTTTTAAGAAGGGGGTATGTCACAAACTGATGACGTGGCAACACTGTACAAACTGATGACGTAACATAACTGTACAAATGATGACGTGGATAGCTGTACGGAACTCCGGCAAATTGCACTGACATGTTGACGTGGTAGCAGTTTGGATTTCCGCGTTTTGCGTCGACAGGTGTTGACGTGGCAGGCTGTACAGATTTTTGAAAATTATGCTCCCAACGCTAGCTTTTGAGAGCAGATGCTTTTGGGTTTAGTGCTTTTGAACTGAATGCTTTTGGGCATCCCTTATACTGTTTATAAGAGCCCCTGGGGCCTCACTCTGGAGAGCATCTGGATGCAGAGTTTGAGAGCAGAGGTCTCTCGGGAGTTGTACTTGGCAATGATTAATGATAAAGAAATACCGAAAGGGACGCCAGACTTTGGGGCCAATACCTCTGGGCACGGAAGTATGCCGGGCCATGTTGACTTTATTTTCAAAGTGTGATAAAGTTGTGAAGTATTTTAAGTGATTCTCTCGTGTGTGGTGCCAGATTTCCGACTTGGGGGTGCCCAAGTTTGTAACAGTAAGGATCGTTTTATCTCTAGTATCCAAGATCTCACAGTTGGACCTAGACTTGTTGGTGTGGCCCTTTGGTGTCGATGACCATCTCTTTCCAGTTTAGTGTAGCACACTTGCCACAGGTAGCAGCCCCTACCCGCTAACCCACGCTACACCTTCACGTGGGAGACGGACTCTGTAGACATAGATGGGATCTACAGACGCATGTGCACTGAGGAGCCAGGGAGCCCTCTGGAGGACCTTACTACTATACTGACACAGACATTGCATGGTGCAACAGCAGCAGAGACATACCCACACACCCAGCCTGAGCAGAGATTACGTTCTGGGAGCATGCCCTAGAACAGCTGGTATGATGAGGAGTGCCGTGAGACAAAGTCAAGATTCTACTGCGACACAACAGAGGTATTGGCCACAAAGACTAGCGCCCCTTTCGGTATTTCTTTTTATATTAATCTTTGAGCAAAGTACAACTCCCGCAGGGTCCTCCGCTCTCAGACTCTACGTCCAGATGCTCTGAAGAGTGAGGCCCTTACGGCTTAAGGCTCTTTCATTCTTACAAGGGATGCCAAAAGGAGAGCCCCAAAATCAATCAAACTCAAAAGCAAAAGTTCCAAAAGCAATTGATCCTCAAAAATTGGCAAAAAGCAGCCAACACAAATTACGGAATGCCACGTCAGTAGCTAGCGCAAAATCAGAGATTTCGTCGTATAGTACTGCCACGTCAGCTGTCAGCGCAAAATCAAGGATTTTTGTACAATTCTGCCACGTCAGCTGTCATCGCAAAATCAGGGATTTCTGTGCAGTCAGCCACATCATCACTTTGTCGTGTGTGTGTCCGGGTTGCACTGCAACGTCATCAATTTGTGACAATCTCCTGCAACAGGAAATCTCTGTAGGCCATTCAAGATGGCTAGTCCATGTGTAGTCCCCGTGTCTATTAACTACCGTCCATACTCAGTATGCTCCACATCTTGTGATAATTTAGACAGGCCCATCTCTGTTCTTTAGTGCTTGATACGTCAATAGTTTGTGACATCCCCCCTTCTTGAAAGAAAGCAACATATCTGCAAAACAACTCAAGTTAGCTCAAAAATTTCCGAGGGTTATTCTCAGGGACAATCAGTTGTCTTGTTCCAGATTGGAGCTCTTGATATCTTGGGTCGTTGGCTTCTCAGACCCAATAAGGAGTCTCATTCCTGATTGGAGCGTCGTTCAGAAGTTTTCCAGCATACAACGAAACGCTCCCCAAACATCCGTCTGCGTCGTTCCGAGGTTTTCAAGCATTACTCCCCGGACATCCTGTCTGCGTCGTTCCGAGGTTCAGACAATACCAAAACAACATTTCTCACTACTCCACCTCGGAGTAAATCACCAAGCATTGAAACCAGTGTTAAAACGAGTCAAACAGTTCAAATAGTCACTAAGACAAGTTTAAAACAGATACCATCCATTTCAAACAAATTCCAAACAGGATTACCAAACAAGTTCTCAAACAAATTCTTAGAAAAAGTTCAATCTTAAAAAGAAATCTCGACATCAATCGAGCTCGAAAAGACGTGTCACAAACTGCTGACGTGTCAAAGCCCTGAAGAATGGAGCCAACTTGCAGATGCGGCCGAGGGGCCGAAACCCTAAGAAGAATAAGTAACAGAAGAAGAAGTCCTACCAACTTATGGGGACCCTGTTCGATGGGGCCCCAAGTGACATAAAGGATTGAAATAAAGCAGGATCCGCACACATGCGTAGCAGTTGATGACGTGGCAGTTTTTGGATTTTCCGCTGACAGTGCTGACGTGGCAATTGTATGGAATTCCGTGATTTACGTTGGCAACTTTTTGGCATTACTTTTGGACCATAAGCTTTTGAGTTTGAAGGCTTTTACTGCAAACTGCTTTTCATAGGCCAATGGTTTTTAAATATGTGCTAAGGGCTCATTCTCTGGCATGCTTCCTGGAGAAGGTGCAAAGTCTGGAGTACAGGCTTGTGCTGTGTTGATGTAATATAAAGAAATACCGAAAGGGACGCCAAGGTTTGGGGCCAATCAATCTAGGGTGAAATTCCGCCACTTCGTGTCGCGTGTTGTCTCTCTCTCTCTCTCTCTCTCTCTCTCTCTCTCTCTCTCTCTCTCAGTTCAGTTGTTATTGAAGTGCTAAAAGTCTGTTCAGTCTGTTCTTTTCTATTGGCACGTGGTGCCCGTCTTGTGACAGTGGTATCAGAGCATCGGGCATGTGCTTTTCTGAAAGCATATCTGTCCTACCAAAGAGCAGACAGAGCAAGATCGCACTTCCAATGGTCATTGGAAATTTTAGCTTCGTGCTCCGACCCCGGACTTTAGCCACTCCCACCCTTACTTCATTGTGCATTGGGCGCGCTTCCGTCTTCACCGCTCATGTCTTACAAGGCATAAGACAAAAGATCACTTGCAAGAGAAGGATCCAAGATTTGTTTCGAGTCACCTTTTTTCTCAAAAGCAGTGCCATGCAGATGTTGATGTCTATAGCTACCAAGCCACACAGTCCAAGGACTTGGCAAACTTTCAAGGAAATTTTTGCGCGAAGTTATATGGTTTTTGACATCTTCCTGCGGAGTGCAACTTCAGGCAGAGTGGGGTATCGTGAAATGCTTGCTATGGAAACCCTAGCACATTATAGCTTGAAATTTCTCGACATCTCTCAGTAGATAGTCTCTTCACGAGCTGATGACCTTGGAGGTCCGTTGTGATTGCTATGGCTTGGGACTACCATCGCCGCCAGAGGAACACTACTTAGCTCTTGGACCATGTTGTGGTCGGCTATGACCTTATGGAAAGAACCTAACCCTAATTTTTGGTGCAGGTTTCAAGATGGAAAGTCAGTTGACTTTTCGAGCTCAACTAATGTCAAGATTGCTTTTTAAGTTTTAGTTCTGTTCGAACTTGTGTGGTGATCTTGTTTGAAATGGATGGTATCTGTTTTGAACCTGTCTTGGTGCCGATTTGAATTGTCTGACTTTGGTTTTAATACCGGTTTCAATGATTGGTGATTTTTACTCCCGGCTGGAGTAGTGAGAAACAATGTTTGAGAATGCTTGTTCATACTCATGGCCTGGACCCTTGTGGTTATTTGCGGGGGGAGTATTGAATGATTGAAAAGTGTTGTTTTTACTCATGGCCCGGACCCTTTTGGTTATTTACGGGGGGGGGGGGGGGGGGGGTATTGTTGTTGTTACTCATGGCCCGGACCTGCATGGTTATTTACGAGCGGAGTATTAAGAAGTCTGAGCAGTGGTTACTCTCAGCACCTCCAAACGACGTAGGTTGGGGTATGGGGGGCGTTTGGTTCTAAAATGCCTCTATATCTCATGGCCCAGACCTTTTTAGGTTATTTGCGGAGGAGTGATGAGGGAGTCGTTGAACAGCTCATGGCCCGAACCTGGATGGTTATTTGAGGGGGGAGTGTTCATCGGCGGCTTTACGTTTCTATCTCTTGTAACATGCATATGTGAGCATTTGCGTTGCATTGTGATGTGCCAACCACTGAATATTCCTAATTGGATGAGTGTAAGGTGCAACGGAAGTGAATTTTGAACTTTGCTTAAGATGAGTGCTCAGAACTGTGCTCAAGGGTTCCTTTTACTTACGAAAGGGAGAGCCTTCCGTTCCTTTAGTGAGAGAGTGCAAATGATCACGAACAAAGTGGAAAAAGAGTGTGAATGAAGGTACTGAGAGAGAGAGAGAGAGAGAGAGAGAGAGAGAGAGAGAGAGAGAGAGAGAAGAGAATACGACACCAGAATGTTGTCAAACCCTCCTCCAAGGGTCCGTCTCTTCATGGCGAGAGAGGTCTACGCTATTGATTGCACAAATATGGTACAATGGTCTAGATGCAATGGACTTGCCAACGATGACGAGACGGGCTGAAATCTGAAAACGCTAGGGGCTGAAATCTGCAAATCTACTATCTATTGAATTCTGACACTATGTCGGCGAGGACGGCGATGACGACAACACGACGACGATGCGCTGAAAACGCAGATACTGAAATCTGCGAACAGTGGGCTGAAACTGAAAACGCTGGCTGATCTGACCACGCGGCGAGGATCTGTTGCGGGAAGGTGAGATTTGCGAGGTTTGGGGCTGATCTTGCGGAGTCTAAATGTTGAAGATGGAAAACGTTGATGCTATGGCTGGTTTTGTCGCCCGGAATCTGCAAAATGCTAGGTATCTGCAAAATGCAAAAACACTAGCCCTGATCTGCTGCAGAAACGTTGGGCAAGCTGCTGTAGAAAACGCTAGGTCTTCTGTGATCTGCTAATGCCAGGGCTGATCTGCAATCTGCAAAACGCTGATGATCTACAGTTGCTGAAAACGTTAGGCTGGTCTTGATGGTTGAAAAACGCTAAGTAATTCTGTCGGTTCTTGCTGAGAAGGTGCATTGCAAGTGTAGATACTCTGCTGCCTCTTCTGCTAGAAAGTGCTAGCGCTAGTTTTCTTTTATAGATCTTAGCCAATTTGCCCTACCCAATTTCCCAACAAAGTCACTTATTAATAATAAGTGAAAAATGGCTAAAATAGGAAAAATGGGTTTCTTTCACTGTAAAATGCTCATGATGGCTATTGACTGTAATGCTGATGATCATGTTGTGTGCAACCAGAGGATATGCAACTACTCTAAGTGCTTGGACATGCACGACCTGCGCACAGGCTCACAAAGGTGCCAGAACACTTCCTAAGCGGACCTGAACCCTAGATCTGAAGTAGCTTGTCCACATGCACATAGGGTTAGATGTGCACGTGACAATGAGATTGCTTGGGTATGTAATTTTAGTGCATTTAGACACCCGTGGAAGATCAGTGGCGGTTTGGGTGTGATGGCTAATTTTACTACGCCGGAATATCAAGAGTTTCGATCTGGACGAAAGGAGAAGCCAACTCCTTGATCAAAAGAGCCGAAAGGCGAAGCTAACTCCTTAACAAAACTAAAGTGCTTCGCTAGCCCGCATGACTACAATTGGATAACAAACTGGTGGAATGGTTAAACGAGTTACACTTTGTATGTGTAGCTGCTTCGTTAGCCCTCATGACTACAATTGGATAACAAACTGGTGGAATGTCATTTCCCTTTGGTAGCTGCATGTGTATGGAAATGAATTGAGAGCAAGACATACCCAAATTGACATCAAGCATCTATGAGAAAAGAAGTGTGTATCGATTTGATATATAGATAAGACGATTGAGATTGAGCATGTACTAGTGAGAAAAACATGTAGCTATTCTAAACTTAAGGAATCATTGACAAACTCAAAAATTACAAAAAGCATCAATTGACTATAAAAATAAATTGCACTACCGACCTGATAATCGTGTACGGTCCTCTTGCAATTGTCCAAGCCGGAGTAAATAGTTAAAACATTTTGTCTTGCAATGACACGTCACAAAGTGAACATGCTAATTATATAGTGCAAGTCATGCAGAAAGTGCCATACAAAAGTATGGTGGAGAGTTGGCATTGTGGTCTCTCCAAAATTATAAGAAACGGAAGCCGTGCCTTTCCCCGTAGCATTTATGTGTTGCGCCAAGCAAACGCATAGACATGGGGAATTGCATGCAAATAACGGACCTTGCAGTTTTGTCGAGTTGGAGTCGTGCTTGTGCAATCGAAACTTACGAGTAAATATCATCCTCTCTGTCATGGTTTCATTGTCTGTTATACTTCTGTCATGTCAATCATGTCTAGCCCGACCTTCAGTCATAGAGTTCTGGGCTCAAGGTGACGTCTTGAAGGCTATACAACAACAATGGGTTCTGGCTTTGTTTTCACGCTGGTCTTGTCAAATGGCTAAAGGCTTGAACATTGCAAGAATAGGTTATTGCATTTAGGAAAACAGGCCAAGGTTGTGTTTCCCCAGGTTGCTTTGTCTCAATCATTTTGGGCATATCTTGCAATCTGCACACTCTTAAGATTTGGATAAGGAGAGGCTACGAGCCTTTCTCATCACCTCTTCTATGACTTCTATCCTTGTGCTGATTGTCACTTTCACTTTTACTATCATATCGACTACCATCACCATTGCTTCTGTGTTGTTCCCCTTCTTTCAAGTTAGCCACATGCTGGGTATAGCCGCCGCAACTCCAGCAAAAATACTCTCCAAAAGTTATAGAGCATCCGTGATATATTTCTGTCGTTGTGATCGTGTAGCGAGCTTGTGACATGTGACAAAAGCTCATTCTGTAGCCCCCCTTCCCTCCCTTGCACTAGGCAAGACAGCTCTACGCCAGGGTTGAGCAGTTCGTAGATGGTTGGAGGTCATCATCCGGGAGGCTTGGGTGATCGTTGGTGTAGGAAGTTTCCAAGTTGTTGAGGGCGTTCGGTAGAGCAAGGGGCAGCAGCTGCTAATCGACGGTGGCAATTTTAATGCAGGTGACTGTCAACACACCCAATGTTTTCGCAAGAGAACCAGCAGAAGCACTTTAAAACAGGCTGTTGTGAACGACCTCACAACAAGTTCACTTGCTGCCTGTGATGATTCTGATCCGCCTTCCGGCTCTGTGCTAACTTTCAGAAGCTTTCAGCCCATCATCGCCTTCTCATCGTGATTTGTCGTCATGGTGTAAGCTGATTTTTGGCAATAATATCAAAAGAGTGCATGAGGTTGTTATTAAAAGAAAGCCTCTGGTTCATCCTCCAGAGCTGTAATTCTCTTTGAGACATTTGGGAAACATTTATGCTTCTCATTACTTTTCTCATGTGTCATCTCTGTATTGTACCACCTCAAAGGTCTGGCGCACCCTCCTCTAAATGTTCAACTTGAAATCTTGCTCTACTGCTGACGCATTGGTGTGCAGCTGACGAGGACTGGTGTTGTGATGATGATGATGAATAGGACTACAGGGGAGCCGATGTGATGATGACGAACTGGATTATTGCAATCTCCATCTCCAAATTGTGCTGTCTGCACAACAAATCCAACAACTCATTCTCGAGCAAAGGCGTCTCCAACTAAGCAGCTCTCCAAAGGCGGCTTTGCCGAAATATCATTGTGGATTCCTTTGCCCATATCAACATCTTGCGTAATGCCACATGCCTTTAGATGCAAGTGTACGTAGGTGATTGCATTTGGAAAGATGCCATCTCTTTGCATTTGTTGAAAACAACCCAGGGCTTCCTGGCCCTGTCCCTGTTGGGCGAATTCCGCAATCAATGCACTCCAAGAGATGACATTCCGGACAAGAAGCTCCTGAAGCAAGTTTTGTGCTTTCTGAAGTACACCACATTTGGCATACATGTCGACCAGTCGACCAAGGCAGTGTCAAGCACGAAAGCGTACGTGATTACATTTGGAGAGATGCCCTCTCTTCTCATACGTTGAAAATAGCCCAAAGCTTCCTGGCCCAACCGGCTCCTGTTGGGCAAATCCTGCAATCAACGTCTTGCATAGTGCCACATGCCTTCAAATTGCAAGCATAGGTGATTGCATTTGGAGAGATGCCATCTCTTTGCATCTGCTGAAAATAGCCCAGAACTTGCTGGCCCTGTCCTTCTTGGGCGCATCCCACAATTAGTGCATTCTAAGGAACGACATTCCAGACAGGAAGCTCGTCCAGCACTTTTCTGAGCCAACTGAAGTATTTGGCATACATGTCAACCAAGCAACAGCCCTTGACTAAAAATATCATTGCGGATTCCTTTGCCCATATCAACATCTTTCGTAATGCCACATGTCTTTAAGATGCAAGTGTACATAGGTGATTGCATCTGGAGAGTTTGCATTTGCTGAAAGCATCCTAGAGCTTGCAAGCCCTGTCCTTGTTGGGAAAATCCCGCAATCAATGCACTCCAAGAGATGACATTTCAGACAAGAAGCTCCTCAAGCAAGTTTTGTGCTTTCTGGAGTACACCACATTTGGCATACATGTCGACCAGGCGACCAAGGCAATGTCAATCACGAAAGCATAGGTGATTGCATCTGGAGAGACATTGAAAATTCAAAATAGCCCAAAGCTTCTTGGCCCTGCCGGCCCTTGCTGGGCAAATCCTGCACAATCAGCGTCTTGCATAGTGCCACATGCCTTCAAAATGCAAGCATAGGTGATTGCATCTGGAGAGATGCCATCTCTTTGCATCAGGTGAAAACAGCCCACAGTTGTCCTTATTGAGCATATCCCGCAATCAGTGTGTTCGAAGGAACAACATTCCGGACATGAAGCTTGTCAAGCACTTTTCTGAGTCATCTTAAGTATTTGGCATACATGTCCACCAAGCAACAGCCGTTGACGAAAAATATCATCATGGATTCTTTGCATCTTGGGTAATGCTGCATGATTTCTAGATGCTAGTGTACGTAAGTGATTGCATCTAGAGAGATGCCATCTCTTTACCTCTGCTGAAAATAGCCTGGAGCTTCCTGGCCCTGTCCTGTTGGGCATATCTCGCAATCAATGCACTCCAAGAGACGACATTTCGAACAAGAAGCTCCTCAAGCATGTTTTCTTTCTGAGGCAGACCACATTTGCCATACATGTCGACCAGTCGACCAAGTTAGTGTCAAGCACGGAAGCGTAGGTGATTGCATCTTGAGAGATGCCCTCTCTTCTCAGATGTTGAAAACAACCCAAAGCTTCCTGCCCTATAAGGCCCTGTTGCGCAAATCTTGCAAATCAGCATGTTGCATAGTGCGCCATGCCTTCAAAATGCAAGCATAGGTGATTGCATCTGGAGAGATGCCATCTCTTTGCATCCGCTGAAAACGGCCCAGAGCTGTTTTTGTTGGGCATATCCAGCAATCAGTGTGTTCCAAGGAACGACATTCCAAAGAGGAAGCTTGCCAAGCGCTTTTCTAAGCCATGTGAAGTATTTGCTTCCTAGTCCTGACCCTGTTGGGCAAATCCCGCAATCAATGCACTCCAAGAGACGCTTGAGTATGGAGCTCGTTACTGAGTCCACGGACATCGTAAAACATAAAGAGCAAATGACAAGCCAGTTTTTTCCCAGGAGAGGAGAGCTTATTCTCTTACAGTGGGATCAATGATCTGGCAACGGTAAGAGCAATCAAGGCAATCATGCCAAGTATCGGACGGAGCCTCAGCTGAGCCATGACATGCGCGAGGTGGTTGGTGATGAGAGGGATGGCGCACCGTTGAATTGCTGAGGGAGGCCCATGCTATGGAGAGTGCTGTCACCAAAAGAGACGCTCGGGTTGAGATGGCGGATCACATGAGAGTGAACGCTCCAACTTGTGCAACAACGGCCATGCTTGCTCACACATGTGCGGACCTTCAGAACGGCGCAAGAAAAGTATTTCTAAGCCATGTGAAGTCTTTGCTTCCTAGTCCTGACCCTGTCGGGCAAATCCCGCAATCAATGCACTCCAAGAGACGCTCAAGTATGGAGCTCGTTACTGAGTCAATGGACATCGTAAATCATAAAGAGCAAATGACAAGCCAATTTTTTCCCAGGAGAGGAGAGCTTACTCTCTTACAGTGGGATCAATGATTTGGCAGCGGTAAGGGCAATCAAGGCAATCATGCCAAGTATCGGACGGAGCCTCAACTGAGCTATGACATGCGCGAGGTGGTTGGTGATGAGAGGGATGGCGCAATGCTGAATTGCTGAGGGAGGCCCATGCTATGGAGAGTGCTGTCACCAAAAGAGAAGCTCGGGTTGAGGTGGTGGATCACATTAGAGTGAACGCTCCAACTTGTGCAACATCGGCCATGCTTGCTCACACATGTGCGGACCTTCAGAACGGCGCAAGAAAAGCAGCGTTCTTGTTTTATTTAACTTCAGCGCTGTGCAGACCTTCAAAACGAAAAGCCACGTGGACGAATGTGGAGCCAGAATTGAGATTTTGCCTTCTATGCTAACGAAGTAAAGAGCAAACTGATTGTCCCTCGGAATGTTCCTCGGGATGACCCTCGGAAATTTTTTGAGCTAACTTGACTTGTTTTGCAGATATGCTGTAATCGAGGAGGATTACTCTCTTTCAAGAAGGAGAGATGTCACAAACTGCTGACATGTCAAAGCCCTGAAGAATGGAGCCAACTTGCAGATGCTGGCCGAGGGGCCTAAACCCTAAGAAGCACAAGTAACAGAAGAAGAAGTCCTACCAACTTATGGGGACCCCGTCCAATGGGGCCCCAAGTGACATAAAGGATTAAAATAAAGCAGGATCCACACACATGCGTAGCAATTGATGACGTTGCAGTTTTCGGATTTTTCGCTGATAATGCTGACGTAGCAGATTTTTGCAAAACGCGCTGACAGTGTTGACGTGGCAGTTGTACGGAATTCCATGATTTACGTTGGCAGCTTTTTGGCATTGCTTTTGGACCAGAAGCTTTTGAGTTTGAAGACTTTTCATGTAAACTGCTTTTCATAGGCCAAGGGGCCTATAAATATGTGCTAAGGGCTCATTCTCTGGCATGCTTCCTGGAGAAGGTGCAAAGCCTGGAGTACCGGCTTGTACTGTGTTGATGCAATATAAAGAAATACAGAAAGGGGTGCCAAGGTTTGGGGCCAATACTCTCTAGGGTGGAATTTCGCCACTCCGTGTCGCGTGTCGTCTCTCTCTCTCTCTCTCTCTCTCTCTCTCTCTCTCTCTCTATTTAGTTGTTATTGAAGTGCTAAAAGTATGTTTAGTCTGTTCTTTCTATTGGCACGTGGTGCCCATCTTGTGACAAGACGATTGGCTTTCCATCCTAAAACCTGCACCAAAATTAGGGTTAAATTTCTTCCATAAGGTCGTAGCCGACAATAGCATGGTCCATAAGCGCTTGAATAATTGAAACAATCCTCGACAGACAGTGTTCCTGTGGCGATGATGGTAGCCCCAAGATATACCAATCACACTGGACCTCCAAGGTTATCAATTCAATTTCAAGTCGTAATCTGCTAGGGTTCCGTGGCAAGCCTTTCAGGATACCCCACTTTGCAAGAAGCTACACCGAAGAAAGATGTTTGAAGGCATATAACTTCGGGCAAAAATTTTCTTGAAAGCTTGCCAAGTCCTTAAGAGTGTGCGGCTTGGTAGCTATAAACATCCATCACTGCATGACACTGTCTCTGAGAAAAAGGACAGCTTGAAAAAAATCCTTGATCCTTCTCTTGCAAGTGATCTTTATGGCTTATGCCCTATAAGACAAAGCGATGAAGACGAGAGCGCGCCCGATGCACGATGGAGTAAGGGTGGGAGTGGCTATTAAGTTCAGGGTCGAGACACGAAGATTCTTTAATAAACTTTCCAGTAACCTTGGAAGCGTCACCTTACTCTGTCTGCTAATAAGTCCGGGGTTGGGATAGAAGATTCTTTAATAAACTTTCTAGTAACTTTGGAAGCGCCAACCTTGCTGTGTCTGCTAATAAGTCCGGGGCCGAGACACGTAGATTCTTTAATAAACTTTCCAGTAACTTTGGAAGCACCACCTTGCTCTGTTTGCGAATAAGTCCGGGGTCTGGACATAAAGATTCTTTAATAAACTTTTAGTAACTTTGGAAGCGCCACCTTGTTCTGTCTGCTATTAAGTCGGGGGTCGGGACACGAAGATTCTTTAATAAACTTTCCAATAAATTTGGAAGCGCCACCTTGCTGTGTCTGCTCTTTGATAGGACCGGTATGCTTTCAGAAAAGCACACGCCTGAAGCTCTGATACCACTGTCACAGGGATGGGCACCACGTGCCAACCAAAAAGAACAAGCTAAACAACTTTAAACACTTCAAATAACAATTGAAGCGAAAGAGATGCACGACACGAGATGGGGAGTGGCGGAGTTCCACCCCTAGAGATCATTGGCCCCAAACGTTGCCCCCCCTTTCGGTATTTCTTTATATTGCTTGAGCTCAGTACAATGCCGATACTCGCGCTTTGCACCTTCACCCAAAAGAGTGCTAGAGACCGAGTCCTTTGCGCATATTTAAAGGCCCTTAGCCTATAAAAAGCAGTTTACATGAAAAGCTTCAAACTCAAAAGCATTTGGTCCCAAAAGCAACCAACGCAAAAAAATTGGAGATCCGTACAACCTGCCACGTCAGCAGCTACCAGCGTGAAACGTGGAATTTTGTATACTTGCCATGTCAGCATGTCAGCGCAAATTGCGGGCTGTCCGTACCGTTGCTGCCACGCCATCAGTTCTTTACACAAGAGATTGAGAGTGTGTGTCTACGGTCGTGGTTTATTTTAATGCCTTTAGGTCCCTTGGGCCCCATCGGACGGGGTCCCATAAGTTGGTAAGACTTCTTCTGCTTTTGCTAGGGTTGAGCCCCTGTGCTAGGATCTGCAAGTTGGCTCCGTTCTTAAGTGGCTTGACAGGTCAGCAGTTTGTGACATTGAGGGTGATGTGCTGATGGGAATGCCAAGGGCAAAGAGGGTGTTGGAATCGCCGATTGTGCAAAATGCTAGGAGATGAAGACGCCAGAGGGTGGAAACGCTAGATTCTGTTGTTGGGTACTATGGGTGTTAGCTACCCATGCAAGGGTACTTCTCTCTGATGATTTGATGCTCCAAGGGTGAGCCAAGGGCTCATGTGTATAGGTTTCTTAAGAGGAGTCAAGTGGTATGCAACTAACTAAAGTACCTGGACATGCACGTCCTCTGAGAGGCTCACAAGGTTGCGAGAACACTTCCTAGGCTGTCCTAAACGTTAGAAATAGGAGTTACAGCTTGTTCACGCGCACATAGGGTTAGATGTGCATGTGACATCTAGGGTCTGAAACTGCACTTCCAAAGCAATCTGCTTCATTGGAGACACTTGATCATATAGAGAGGCAAGTCGATCTCAAATCATCGTTGTGTCCTTCATCAATTGGATGTGATTGATGACAGATGTAGTACTGTAGAGGATAGTGAATGATCGAATCCAAGCATTGGTACGCTTCCACAAATTTGCTCCACTACATCATTGGGCTTTTGGAAGCTGCTTCTGACAAAGCCTCCAATCTCGTATGAGTTGAAGATCGCTGTCAGAGTCGCTGTCCAAATGGCACAGTTCTTGCCATTCAATTGCCTATCAATGGGTAGAGTAGGAATCTTGATTGGTTGATCCTACATCAGAATAGAGCTGTGACCAATTTCCTTACTGTTTGTGTGTTGCTCCATCATTAGCAACCTCTTTATGTACTTATTCATCACGGTTTGAGTTCTTGTCTGAACCTTTACCTGCTTCCATGGTTGAGGAAAACTTGGGGATGTGAAAAGGCTAGGGTGCTGAGATGAAGAGGGTTCTCCAAATCAGCCACAAATAAACCAAATTGGTGCCAAGAGGGTGAAAAACAGCAGCAACCAGCCATACTCCCCTCTTTGTCATGAAAAATCAGCCCCAAAAACTTGCTCAGATTACCAATCTGACCTGAGAGCACGCCGTGGTTCTAATACCATGTCGAAAATGCAGTGGAAAAGGTGATTCAGAGGATCATGTCTGCAAATGCGAGCAAACCTCCTCTCGAAGATGGGCGGCCACCAGATCTCGTATGTAGCGCGAGACTCAACTCCATTGAAATTGCCTCCAAACTAGAGAAGTCTGCTGCACGGGCCTCGGACAGCCGCAAGCCTACAAAACCTGCACAAAAACCATCAGCAAAGTGTTGCTAATTGGACTATTTTCTTATTTTTAATGATTAATCTCTTTTATAGGATATTTTATTGTGTACACTAGGAACTGTTAAAAGATTGTAGCTACAGGAACTGCCATCAAGAACGGACAACTTTGATGTGTCATTTGATGGGTGACGGTAAACATCGCGAAGGAGTTTCCGTAAGTTCGGTGGAAAAGGGCCGGGTTACGAGTGCCTCTGATGCGTCACATGATGGGTGACGGGTGCATCAGTAAGGGGGCATCCCGTAGGCTAAGGAGGAAATCCGAACTGAGTAAGAAAATACGCGTAAGAACGCAAGCACAAGAATAAAGATGGGTTCAATGAAGCTTTTTACGAAAAGCAGGAACAGTCGCGGGAGGGCAGATGCTTTCCCGCGAGGAGTCTGTGTCTGCATTGCATCTGTGTCGTGTCCTGCACCTGGGGACGCTTGGAATGTGTTCGTATAGCATTGTTTTCACTAACTGAGTGAGTTTTTAAAGTTTGAACAGGTTCACACTTTATTTTATAAAGTGGCCGGTCACTTTTAAGTGACTAGCCCTTTATTAATAAAATAAAGCAAGTCTCTAAAAAGCCAGCACTAATAGCTACGCAAGGGGCTGAAATCTGCGATCTCTCTCTCTCCTCTCTCTAAAAAGCGCCAGCTGCAGCGATCCTTCTCTCTCCTCTCTCTAGGGCGCCAGGGCCCTGCTTTTTCGGCTCTATTCCCGTCAGGTGCTAGACCCTATAAAAGGGTAAGCCAGCGTTCCAGTTTACACAAGGCCGGAAGCAGCAGAGAGTGCTAGCGCTGGGATTCTGGAGCACGTGTTGTCGGCAAGTGTTCGTGTGACGACTGAGTACGGAGGTTGCTTTTCCGAGCAAGGAGCGACAGGTATAAGGTGTTGATACGCATTGAGAACTGTTGCTTTGTGTGGTTTGTTTTGCAGGAATCTCCCGTCTTACGAGAAGGCCCTTTACGGGAAGAACGGCTTTACGCCTAAGTCCCTTACGGGAAAGAACGGCTTCACGCCTAAGTCCCTTACGGGAAGGAACGGCTTTGTGCCCAAGCCCCTTTACGGGAGAGTACGACCTTCGGGTCTGAGATTACAGAACGGAGGGGTTTCCTCGGGTTCGCGTGCTTGTATAAGAATTCTCCCTGAATAAAGAATACTCTTAACGGGGGGGGGGGGGACCATCCCATCGTCTGGTCCCCAATACCGTGTCGATCTTCTCCCTTCTCTCCCTTTTGCAAAGTATATTATTTTTCAGATTTCTAAGTGCTCGTGTACGCTCCCGTTTTGTGATAGTGGTATCAGAGCTCGGACTCCTCTCTTTCTCTGCAAAGGACGATTCCGGGAAGAACGGGAAGAACCATGTCGGGCCAAGGGAGAAGCGTTGAAGAGGAGCTTCAACAAGTGCAAGCTCAGCTTGCGGATTTGCAACAAATCTTACTGTTGCCAAACGTCCAAAAGCTCTTGGGCGGAATGAAGAAAACGAATGGAACTGATGCAGCCAAGCATCCAAACAACACTGTTGGCGTGAGACCACAGGAGGAAGGAGAAGAAGAACGTGCGGAGGTGCACAAAGGATCTTCGGATCGGAATGAACGGCCTACTTCAAGGAAAGGCTAGGCAAAAGCGCTCTCTCTGCTAGAGGAGAGCAAGGACATCTCTATCTCCTCTCCATCTTACTCTCCTTATTATACTTCTACTTCTCGATCATCTCGTCAGAAGAAGGAAGCCGCTACTGCTACTACCGTACATCAACCTAAAGATAAGCCTCGATTCAAGAAGCATGGTTGCAAGTCTCAACATCGCATGAGAGTCTTCAAATCGGGCGACAAGGACATCAAGTTCGAAACCTACAACGGACGGAGAGACATCTCCAAAGCACCGTCCTTCATCAGACAGTTTGAAGTCGCCTTTACCAATGGGCACTTCACAGAAAGATCCAAATTACGCCATGTGGGGATGCACCTCAAGGAAACGGCAAGTAATTGGTGGTTAGCCAAGATTCTGGAAGGTTCTCAGGCTAGAACTTGGGAGAGCTTCAAATCTGAATTTTATGAACAATTTCTTCCACCTGACTTCGAGCAGGACATACGGAAGGAATGGGACTGGCTTGCCCAAAAGGAACATGAAAGAGTAACGACTTATGTGGACAAGTATTGGTTGGTTCTTCTGAAGGTCACTCCCTTCATGAAGATTGCCGACGAGGAAAAGAAACGAAAGTTCAAAGCGGGTCTCCAACCACAGGCTCGAAAGAGTATGAAGGTGTATCCGCATGATACTCTTCAGAGGATGATGGAGTCAGCAATCATTGCTGAGGATTTGCACTCAACTGGGACGCCCAAAAAAATGGAGCATAGCACTTACCGTGCAAGACAAAGAGGGGTCTACGATGACCATGGGAGCCAAGGAAGAAAACGTCCTCCATCTAGGGAAGATGATCATTCTAAGAAGCCAGAGGGCACTGGCAAGAGAACTAAGTATCTTTCTCCTACTCAACTTCAAACTTTCAGAGAGGAAGGAAGATGCTTCTACTGTGGCGAGAAAGGACATATGAAACCGGATTGCCCGCTAAAGCAGCAACGGCAAGAACAAGCCTCTACGAGGCAAGAGAAAGCAAGGAAGGAACCAGCACCGCCAAGCTCGAACTCAATTCCAGATGTTCAAGGAAACACAGAAACGGAGAAAGGGAAGCGTCAACTTCTGAAGGGCTGGGGGTCTTTGAACAACCAGCGAGTACTGATTCTTTATGATCCAAGATCCACGGATAACTTCATCTCCCTGGATACTGCGGAACGTTTGTGCCTCACACCAGCTCAGCTTGGCACACCGGTTACATCTGGATCGGCATTCGAGGGGTTGACAACCAATGCAACTCCCGTGCAAGGACAACTCAATCTTCGGATTGGCGAGTACAAGGACCGCGAATCATTTTTGATGGCACCCATCGAGGGATGTGATATCATCTTGGGTATGCCATGGCACTTCCACATGACACCTATTCCCGATTATGTGGAAAAGACCCTCACTTTTGATCATGGGGGTAAGAAAATAAAGATTCATGTTGATGCAGGAGATTGGCAGTTCCCAATTGTAAGCCATATCTCCATTAAGAAAGAAATGAAGAAATGTGTTTCTGCTTACTTGATTTTTGCACGTGAGACGGATAAAACTAGTAGGGACTCTCTCTCTAGTCTGGAAATTAAGCGTCTTCAATTCATTGAAAAGTACAAAGATTGTTTCACAGAAACACTTCCTGATGAACTCCCTCCGGTACGCCCGGAAGATCACCGCATAGATCTCATACCGGGTAGCTCGCCTCCCAATCAACCCCCTTATCGGGTAAGTCTTGCTCAGCAAGAGGAAATTTTGAAGCAAGTCAACGAGCTTCTAGAGAAAGGGTTAGTATGGCCAAGTGCTTCACCCTACTGCTCTCCAGTTCTACTGGTGCAGAAGAAAGATGGCACGTTTCGAATGTGCATAGACTATAGGTCTTGAAACAAGATCACAATCAAGAATCGCTTTCCGATTCCTCGGATTGATGATATACTTGATAAGTTGCAGGGTGCAAGTGTCTTTAGTCGCATAGACTTAAAGAGTGGGTATCATCAGATACGGATCGCCCCTGAGGATGTCCATAAGACTGCTTTCCGCACAACCTTTGGACTATATGAATTTTTGGTAATGCCTTTCGGCTTGACCAATGCTCCTGTGACGTTCAATCGCATGATGGACCGCATTTTCAGCCCGTATCGAGCTTTTACGGGAGTATTCTTTGACGACATACTCATCTTCTCTAAGTCAGAAGAGGAACATCAGAAGCACTTGGACTTAGTGTTTCAAGAATTGCGAAAGCATGAGTTGCATGTGAATG
Source organism: Adiantum capillus-veneris (assembly GCF_014529385.1). NCBI lineage: Eukaryota > Viridiplantae > Streptophyta > Polypodiopsida > Polypodiales > Pteridaceae > Adiantum > Adiantum capillus-veneris. The sequence continues at coordinate 69,225,504 of NC_140950.1, forward strand.
CAAAGAAGAACGAGTTCTTTCTCTCTGAGATACACTATCTCGGCCATATAGTCTCTCACAATCAAGTGAGTATGGATCCTGCCAAGATCCGAGTGGTCGAAGATTGGCCTATTCCCACTACGGTACATGATGTACGTAGTTTCTCGGGATTATGTTCGTATTATCGAAGATTTGCTCATGTAGCAGGACCACTTCATGACTTGACAAAGGAGAAGATTCCTTTCAGATGGGGATCGAGACAACAAGGAGCTTTTGATCGGCTCAAGTACTTGCTAAGCCATGGACCTATTTTGATAGTGCCTGACATAAGGAAACCATTTGAGGTTCACTGCGATGCTTCAGGCGATTGCATCGGAGCAGTGTTAAACCAAGAAGGCCATGCAGTGGCTTATGAAAGCAGACAGCTTAAGGATGCAGAGTTGCATGCATCAATCTACGAAAAGGAACTCACGGCTGTGATTCACACCTTATCCAACTGGAAGCACTATCTTCTAGGAGCGGATTTTGTGATCAAGACTGATCACCAGAGTTTGCGGTATTTTCTTACGCAAAGGAAACTATCTGAGAAGCAGATGAGATGGGCAAACTTTTTGTCTATGTTCCACTTCCAGATCCTTCACACGGCTGGGAGTAAGAATGTGGTCGCGGACGCATTGTCTAGGCGGCCAAGGGTGAACGCTATCACTTCGGTGTATCACCAAGAATTAGAAGCACTACCGGATTTGTATCCGAATGATCCAGATTTCTCCACCATTTGGGGAAAGCTACATCGTGGAGAGAACGAGTTTCCCTATTCTATTCGGGACGGTTATCTCTACCACCATCAAGCCATATGTGTGGTGGAACCATTAAGAAAGAAGATCATGGATGAAGCACACGCTTCGCCTTATGCGGGTCATCGGGGTATTCTCCCTACAACCTTAGCAATGGAAAGATATTTCTTTTGGCCTAACCTTAAAGCAGACATTGATAAATATGTCAGGGAATGCTTGGTTTGCCAAAAAGTGAAGTATGATCGGCATAAGACGCCTGGGTTGCTACAACCTTTGCCTGTGCCTAATGAACCTTGGGAAAGTATTGCCATGGACTTCATCATGGACCTCCCTAGAACTTAGACTGGAAATGACGCGATCTGGACCATTGTGGACAGGTTTAGCAAGCAAGCACACTTTATACCAGTCAAGAAAACGATCAAAGCAGATCATATGGCTAGGGTCTTTCTAGCACAGATCTTTAAGCATCATGGAATGCCTAAGTCTATTGTGAGTGATCGAGATCCTCGCATGACAGGAAATTTTTGGCGTGCCTTGATGGATAATCTTGGTACGAAGCTGAATTTTTCATCTGCCTACCATCCTCAAACGGACGGGCAAAGTGAGATAGCTAATTCCACAGTATTGGATGTGTTAAAAGCTTATGTGTCAGACCGGCAATATGACTGGGAGAAATATTTGCCTCTTGTCGAGTATGCGTATAACAATACCATACACTCATCGACGGGGAAAGCACCTTTTGAAATTCTCTATGGTAAGCCTTTGCTTCCACCCATCCTTTTAACTAAGGATAAGATCTTTGCAGCAGATGAATTTGTCCGGGATTTGGACACCGCCTACGGGCAAGTTAGGAGAGCTATTCTACGCTCTCAGGAAAAGCATAAGAAAGCTACAGACAAGCACAGAAGGAATCTAGACTTAATAGTCGGATAGTTAGTCTTACTCAAGTTTGAGAAGGCAAGACTTAAGAAACAAGCGTCTCATAAGGGGAAGGTGGTAAAACTTTCTACCCGTTATTATGGGCCGTTTAAGATCACTGAGCGAGTGAATGATGTCACATTCCGATTAGAGCTACCGCCTAATTGGAAGATCCATAATGCTTTCCATGTCAGTTTACTCTGGCCGTATGTGGGACCGCCTCCGAGCCAGCCTAGTGCTGAGGAACCTCCTGAGGTTGAGGAAACAGAAGAAATACTCCAACCGGAGCAGATAGTAAGTCATCAGGAGCGGTCTCTCAAATCCTAAAAGATAACACGGAAGTATTTGGTTAAGTTTAAGAACTATTCGAATCTAGATGCTCAGTGGATGATGCAGGAGGAATTAGCAGCTTATCCCGAGATACTGGAGGTATATGTCCAAGCACTACAGTTGAGGTCAATTGTTTAGAAGCCAGAGGGATGTTGCTAATTGGACTATTTTCTTATTTTTAATGATTTATCTCTTTTATAGGATATTTTATTGTGTACACTAGGAACTGTTAAAAGATTGTAGCTACAGGAACTGCCATCAAGAACGGACAACTCTGATGTGTCATTTGATGGGTGACGGTAAACATCGCGAAGGAGTTTCCGTAAGTTCGGTGGAAAAGGGCCGGGTTACGAGTGCCTCTGATGTGTCACATGATGGGTGACGGGTGCATCAGTAAGGGGGCATCCTGTAGGCTAATGAGGAAATCCGAACTGAGTAAGAAAATACGCGTAAGAACGCTAGCACAAGAATAAAGATGGGTTCAATGAAGCTTTTTACGAAAAGCAGGAACAATCGCGGGAGGGCAGATGCTTTCCCGCGAGGATTCCGTGTCTGCATTGCATCTGTGTCGTGTCTTGCACCTGGGGATGCCTGGAATGTGTTCGTATAGCATTGTTTTCACTAACTGAGTGAGTTTTTAAAGTTTGAACAGGTTCACACTTTATTTTATAAAGTGGCCGGTCACTTTTAAGTGACCAGTCCTTTATTAATAAAATAAAGCAAGTCTCTAAAAAACCAGCGCTAATAGCTACGCAGGGGGCTGAAATCTGTGATCTCTCTCTCTCGCTCCTCTCTCTAAAAAGCGCCAGCTGCAGCGATCCTTCTCTCTCCTCTCTCTAGGGTGCCAGGGCCTTGCTTTTTCGGCTCTATTCCCGCCGAGTGCGAGACCCTATAAAAGGGTAAGCTAGCGTTCCAGTTTACACAAGGCCGGAAGCAACAGAGAGTGCTAGCGCTGGGATTCTGGAGCACGTGTGGCGACGGAATTGGCAAGTGTTCGTGTGACGATTGAGTACGGAGGTCGCTTTTCCGAGCAAGGAGCGACAGGTATAAGGTGTTGATACGCATTGAGAACTGTTGCTTTGTGTGGTTTGTTTTGCAGGAATCTCCCGTCGGGAAGGCCCTTTACGGGAAGAACGGCTTTACGCCTAAGTCCCTTACGGGAAAGAACGGCTTCACGCCTAAGTCCCTTACGGGAAAGTACGGCTTTGCGCCAAAGTCCCTTACGGGAAGGAACGGCTTTGTGCCCAAGCCCCTTTACGGGAGAGTACGACCTTCGGGTCTAAGATTACAGAACGGAGGGGTTTCCTCGGGTTCTCGTGCTTGTATAAGAATTCTCCCTGAATAAAGAATACTCTTAACGGGGGGGGGGGGGGGGGGGGGGGACTAGCCCATCTTCTGGTCCCCAATACTGTGTCGATCTTCTCCCTTCTCTCCCTTTTGCAAAGTATATTATTTTTCAGATTTCTAAGTGCTCGTGTACGCTCCCGTTTTGTGACACAAAAGATGCTTAGAGAGAGGTGAAGAGGGATTGATGAAGAAGAGAGACTTAGATCAGCTATCGTACAACAAGAAATGCTAGAGAGAGAGCGATGAGAACACTAGAAAAATGCTAGAGAGAGGGTGCTCCAAAATGTTGGCTGAATTTTCTCAACACTTCAAATGAATATACAAGGGGGGGGAGGGGTCCCTATATAGGGACTCCCCTCATCGACCCAACTAACAAGGAATACCCCACGACCAAGATAAATGGAGACGCCCTTTATTAAATGTGCCACATCACTAAAAATAATGATAAACTTATAAAAAGTCGACTAATTGTAATAGTTAATTCTGTTAGGTAACACAATGGAAAATTGTAGTTAAACCGAGACTTTGACCTCGGAAAACCCTAGGAACAGGGATCATATCTCTTGATAGCCTACCGGGTGAGCACATACATGGCTCGTACGGCTGGAAAGAGTATGTCTACTTTAAACACGGCTCGACACAATCACAAAACAGTCTTCACTAGGAGATATTGGAGCCACCACTGGACAAAATATGAAACTCTTAACATTGTTACCCTTTGACTCAGAGTTACCGGGGAACGCCCCCTAGCCCCCGTTCCGGTGTTCCGAGGGGCAGTTCCCTTCCTGAACGTTCCGAAACGTCCCGGAACAGTGGCCAGTGCAAACCGGAACGGCCGTTCCGGAACGTTCCAGAACGCCCCGGAACGTTCCAGAATGCCCCTGGAAAGGCCAACGGCTACAAACAAATTTGGCAAAAATTGAAAAAGTTGAAGTAAATGTTTGGGCTTCTTTTTGAAGTGTGCAAGGCCTCAAGGACTCATAAAATGCACCCCCCTCCCCCTTTCTCTCCACAAGCTAATCCTCAAGGCTCAAGCTCTCTCCCTCTCTCACTCTCAAGATCTCTCCCTCTCAAGACTCACTCTCTCAAGGCTCAAGGCTTCAAGCCTTCAAGCTCTCTTCCTCTCCCTCCCACTCTCTCAAATCTCTCCCTCTCCCTCTCACTCTCTCAAATCTCTCTCCCTCTCTCTCTCTCTCTCTCTCTCTCTCTCTCTCTCATCATCTAGTCATAGCAAGGTTGAATGGTCTTCGAAACGAGTTTTTTGTGAGTATTAGAGTCAAAGCACTCCAATACTCCTTGTATTTAAACACGAGGAGGTAAAAAATGCACTATTTGGGTGTTTCTTATACCTCCCGTTCCGCGCCGTTCCCGTTCTGGACCCCTAGCCGTTCCCCCGTTCCGCGGGGGATCCCGTCGTCGTTCCCGTTCCGCGTTCTGGGTAACTATGCTTTGACTGCTCAATAAGTTAGGCCCGTGTCACACATGCGCACCGAACAGGCTCAACAAGGGCATGTTTGGGTGCATGTATTGTTACACACAGTGGACGGTCAAACATAAATAAATTTTCGCATATGTGAGCACCAATGAGGCGTAGCTTGATGGAGAAGGTGCAGCCCGTCTCCTGTGATGTGCATAGTTCAACTCCTCTGGCTAAAACTCGCGTGTAGAATTTTGTTCCCGTTCGCTACAGGCTGATGACGGGCGAAGGGGTCAAGCTGGATGGCTTTGTGGTGTGACAGACATAGCAGCCAGCCAATCCACTTTTGCCATCTTATTTGCACACATCTCTGGCCGACGTCTGTGACATCCGTCTTTGTGGTTTACACACAATGTTTGCATCGAGCAAAATCAAATCAAGACGCCTCACAATTTGCTGTAACCGGCCTGTTCAATCCAAAAAGGGCGGTAGACTTTACTTCAAACCTTGATTTAGCTTTCACCCATTATTAGTCGTCTATTATACCTGCGCTATAGTGACACAAGAGAGGGGAATGGGATACAGATGCTAGAATGCACCTGTATGAGAAGACCGGCACCAGGTTGGCCCCTAACTTAGGCGCCCCTTTCGGTATTTCTTTATTGTTTAAAAGAGGGAATAAATGCTGTGGATCCCTACAAGCTGCCCCGCACAAACTTGGCTGAATTTCAACTGTTCCGGCCTGATTTCGGCAGCATAACTGTACTAGGACCCTTCACAGTCAGTATTCCCACGCATTGACTGACTTTTCCGACGCATACGGGCACTTTGCAAAACCTGGCGAGAATCTGCAGCACCCTGAATTCTCTGTTTTCAGCCCTGAAAATGCGCCAGATCGCCTGTACAGCGGTTCCCTTGCGTCCCCGAACCTCCTGGGGGTATTAGGGTCCGTTTAGGGCCAAAACCCTAAACCTGCAAAAATACACAGCAGGCTGTAATTCACTGTTTCGGGCTCCGTTTCGCGTGCCGGTCGCATCCGTAGCAAGTCCTCGAGCTCCCGCACGTGTAGGGCTACTTGCCCTTTGAATCGGACGAGATTTCGAGCATGAAACCTCTCCGAATCACCTGTACCTGCGGGGGATTAGCCGCTAGCTAATCCAGTACTTGTGCAAGAGGCTCTTGCCTCGGCAATCGTGCATGAACCCACAACTGTACATTGGTCAAATGAAAAGCCCACTAGTGGGGCATAACATACTACCAAAGGGGAGAGAGAGGGCAGTGCGTAGCGTGCAGGGCATCACTCCTGGCACCGCACTGTGCATAAGAGGGAAAGCAAGCACTCCATAGCTCTTAACCTGTGACAAATTCTGAAAATCAGCCTTCTCTCTCATTTTAGGCACCCCCTCTCTGGCGAGGAGTAGGAGAATGCTCACAGAGTGCCACATGGCACATTTTCCGACTTTGGGCATTCCCAGCTAAAAATATCTCAATTGGTGCGTCAGTTGACTTTGCAGCAGAGCAAGAAAATGTTCCCCTTGTCATTCCGAAGGTAATGACGCCAACACATTTTCAGGTCCCAAAATAGCAGTTCCCTAAATTTTAGGAGATGTTGCCATTGTATCTTCCTAGGTCATCCGACCCTCTTTGTACACTGCGGCCACATCCAGAACTGAAATGTAGCCTCTGTAGCAAAGGATTCCACTTTGGCTAGTCAATGACCCCACTTTGGCTAACCATAGTCTTTGTCCAACCTTAGTGCTCTCTTGCCCTCAGGCCTGGACTCCCTCTGGACAGTTCCACACTAGCTATGCAATGCAGGGCAGTTAGATTTCTCGAGGGGTGTTTCCAAAAAGTGAAAGTAAATAGATAATAAGAAAGAAATCAACAAAAAGGATAGATAGTAGTCACACGCTGGTGACATACCCCCCTCTTGAAATCTCAAACGTCCTTGTTTACATCTATGTCGTACATGCTTATTGTCAACACTGATGTATTCAACACCTGTCGACACATATATGACACATACATGCTCATTGTTAACCCTGGTGTATTCAACACCTCGTCGACTCATGTATTGCCTGCGTGTGAACCCTGTCCCAATGACATAGTGGTATCTTCGCACTCTGCCATTGCTTTGAGTCACTAACTTTCCAATGACAAAATGGTAGCTGCACATTTTGCCACTGTCTTATAGTACACGTTGGATCCCGTAACACTATCGAGTATACCCAAACCGACAGTTTAAGAATGCAGTTACACATGTACTCTTTAATAGAAGCAATCACTGTATCCTTGACAAACTGACAAGAAATACTCACTTCTATAGCACTAACCAAACTTTTGGACATTCCATAAGAGCAATTGCCAAACTGACAATCTGTACAGCTCTTAACATTCATGTAACAGGTATTTCATTTGAGCTCACTTTAAATACCATGTACATCATTTGTTTCAGAAGCCATTGTCACACTGACAATCCATGTAGCTTTGAAACTCAAGGGGTCAAGGTAGGTTGCAAACCGAAGGCTTCAAGGTAAAGTGATAACACAGTTGGTGACTCTGCAAGTTCACCTTCTTCCGTCCACTTAGCATCCATTGGTGGATAGTTTCTGAACTTTACCAAGTAATGCCTAGCAACCTTGCCTTTCACTTTCCTTTCTTTGTGTGCCAAAATCTGTTCAGGGACCAAGATCTCGTCAAGTTCCTCGACTTCCGGCTGATCTTCAGCTGGCATATCTTCTGGCACATCACCCACATAGGGTCTGAGAAGACTCACATGAAACGCATTGTGAATCTTCCAACTGTCAGGCAATTTCAGCCTATATGCAACATCACTGATTATGTCGCACACTTGAAAAGGCCCATAGTAACGCATGCTGAGCTTTGGAAATAGTCTTTCCTTGCCCTTCATCTTCTTTAACCTTGCCTTTTCAAAGCGTAAAAGCACCCAATCACCAAGTGAATATACCACTTCACGACGGTGACGATCAGTTGCTTTCTTTTGCTTTGCCCGAGTCTTTTCTAAGGCCACTTTGACCTTCTTGTACATTTCATCCATGTCCTGAACATATTTATCTGCTTCAAATATCTTGTCCTTTGTATGCAGTATTAGAGGAACTTTCTTGCCACCTTCAACTATCTCAAAAGGTGCCTTGCCAGTTGATGAATGCACTGTATTATTGTATGCATACTGCAACAATGGCAAATACTGCTCCCACTTTCCTTTATGCTCTGACACATAACACTTCAGCAGATCTAGGACAGTAGAATTTGCCTCTTCTGACTGCCCATCTGTTTGAGGATGAAATGACGAAGAGAATTTGAGCGTGGTGCCCATATTCTCAAATAAGCCTCTCCAGAACAAACTTGTCATGCGTGGATCACGGTCGCTAACAATCGACTGTGGCATGCCATGATACTTGAAAATATTGCTCATAAACAAGCGTGCCATCTGATCTAGCTTTATCTTCTTCCTGACAGGAATGAAATGAGCCTGTTTGCTGAATCTGCAAATAATGGTCCAAATACCATCATTTCGTGTCTGCGTTCGCGGAAGATCAAAGATAAAATCCATAGCAATACTTTCCCTATGGTTTATCTGGAATAGGTAGTGGTTGCAATAACCCTGGTGCCTTTTGCCTGTCAAACTTGACCTTTTGGCATATTAGGCATTCTCGCACAAAGGCATCCACATCTCTTCTCAATGTAGGCCAATAGAAGAATGTCTCAACCGCTTTAATTGTAGCATCGATGCCACGATGCCCTGCATACGGTGGGACATGACTCTCTTCCATAACTTTGCGTCGCAATGGCTTTGTGACACACAATCTGCCATGCATCATCATGAACCCGTCTTTAAGAAGATAGTGTTCATGACGTTGTCCATCCATTAGCTGCTCGAAGACCCTTGCAAAATCTTCATCATTTGCATACTGTTCTCTCATATCATCAAGTTCATGATGATAAGGAATTGACACAGCTGAAATTTGTGGCTTCCTAGACAAGGCATCAGCCACAACGTTCTTCTTGCCTTCCACATGCACAATCTGAAAATGAAACATGGACAAGATATTTGCCCATCGCATATGCTTCTCAGATAACTTTGTCTGTGTCAAGAAGTATCGCAAGGTCTGATGGTCTGTTTGGACAACGAAATTTGCACCTAGCAGGTAGTGTTTCCAACTGAAGAGCGCATGAATCACAGCCAGTAACTCTTTCTCATAGACCTGCATGGTCATCTCTGGCCCTTGCAAAATTCTGCTCTCATAGGCTACTACCCTGCCATCTTGCATTAGCATTGCACCAATGCTACTACCACAGGCGTCACACTCGACCACAAATGACTTCCTAAGATCTGGCAACACAATGACTGGATCTGAAGTCATCTTTTCCTTTAAGAGATTAAAAGCTGAAATCTCTTTCTGTGTCCATCTAAAGGTGACTGCCTTCTTTTGAAGAGCATGTAAAGGTGAAGCAATCTCAGCGAAATTTCGGATAAACCTTCTGTAATAGGAGCATAGTCCCAAGAAGCTTCGGACATCATGCACCGTCTTCAAATCCGGCCATGACTTGATCGCTTCAACTTTTGCAGGATCCATTCTGACACCATCCTTTGAGACAATGTGTCCGAGAAAATGAATCTCTTCCAGAAAAAATTCACTTTTCTTTGCATTGATGAGCAACCTATGACTGCGTAAGTCTTTAAACACGATGGCCAAGTGATGCCTATGCTCCTCTTCATTCTTTGAGTAGACTATCATGTCATCAAAGAATGTACCAACAAACTGCTGGTGTGGACGGAAAATTCTGTCCATCATCCTATTGAACGTAGCAGGAGCATTTGTGAGACCAAAGGGTATCACTAAAAATTCGTAGAGGCCAAACGTCGTTCTAAAAGCAGTCTTGTGCACATCCTCTGATCTAATGCGGATCTGATGGTACCCACTCTTTAGATCTATCTTGCTAAACATAGCTGCTCCTTCTAATTTGTCCATAATATCATCAATTCTGCTGGTGTGGACGGAAAATTCTGTCCATCATCCTATTAAACGTAGCAGGAGCATTTGTGAGACCAAAGGGCATCACTAAAAATTCGTAGAGGCCAAACGTCGTTCTAAAAGCAGTCTTGTGCACATCCTCTGATCTAATGCGGATTTGATGGTACCCACTCTTTAGATCTATCCTGCTAAACATAGCTGCTCCTAATTTGTCCATAATATCATCAATTCTAGGTATAGGGAACCTATTCTTGATGGTATTCTTGTTCAGTGCACAGTAGTCTATGCACATACGCCATGAGCCATCCTTTTTCTGCACCAACAACACTGGAGAACAAAATGGAGATGAACTGGGTTGAATCAGCCCCTTTTCTAACAGCTCCTGTGCTTGGCCCATTATCTCTTTCTGCTGAGTCGCACTAACCCTGTACGGAGGCTTATTTGGTGGGCAAATGCCTGGCACCAAATCTATCGCATGGTCCTCGGGTCTCTCTCGTGGTAATTGAGACGGTAATGAATCGGAAAAAGAGTCACTATACTGTTGTAAAAACATTGACCTTTCTTTATCTAGCACAGATAAATTTGATTCATCACAATCTGACACTTCACGTGCAAAAACCAAGTACGCAGAAAGATGCTTTTTCATTACAGAAGTAATAGCAGAAGCTGATACAGTGGGAAAAGACTCCCCTTTAAGCTTTACATCCAGAATGTGAGTCTTTCCCTTGCTCTGTACAGTGATCTTTTTGTTGTAGGTATCCATGATTCCCTGTAAACGAAACAACCAAGGAATACCTAACAACACATCACATCCGTCCAGTGGCATGATGTAAAATTCTTCAGCATCTACATAGGACTGGATATGTAGGCGCAACTTTCCAATGATGGGTGTCACAGCCTCTGTATGGCCAGGACATGCTAAACCTGCCTCTGCTGTATACCCCATCTCTTCATGTCTGATTCCCAACTTTGAAGCCAATTCTGGGGAAATGAAGTTGGCTTTGGTACCTGGGTCAAAGAAGATAAGCACTGTTTGATCCCTGACCTTTCCCCATGCTCTACAAAGCTCACTTGCATCTGAATTTGGCTTGTCTCCCACCATATCTGGCACTAGACCAGCCTTGGGCTTCTTTCCTTTCTTGTCTTCCTTGTCATCAGAATCAGCTGGCCTTTTCTTTGTAGGACAATTGTAAGCAATGTGGCCAGGCTGCTCACATATAAAGCATTTGTTCTCTGTCCTTAGGACCTTCTTTTGCTCTTCTGACTTGCGAGGAAAACGTCTTTTCCATTTCTTTGCTGGTCCCTTTTCTGATTCAGCCGTAGCTTTATCTTTCCCTGCGTTGGCTGACTCCTGAGTCCCTTTAGGAGCCTCATTGGGAACGTGCTTCTTGGCTGAATTTTTCTTGCCTGATCCTGCCTTGATGCCAGTGTTAAATTCACAATCTTCTCCCTTGAGCAAACCATTGCCAGTGTTTGCTACCTCGATGAGCTGCGTCAAAGTAGTGACTTTTGTCTTCGTACAGTACTTTCTCAATCCTTTAGGTAGGCCACAACAGTATTTTTCAATCTGTTCTGTCAATGTCACAAACCTATAGGAAGTTACTGGAAGTATTGTAATCATCCAGATTCCTGCAAGTGGCAGCATTAAGCTGGTGCCATTTTGTCATGACATCTGCTTCAAAGTCATCAGATAACCATGCTGCTGCAAAAATCTGCTTGAAGTAAATCCATGTGGACCGAGCTTGCCCTTGAAGCAATAAAGTTGTCCACCATTGTCCCACATTCCCTGTCAAGAAAGTGGTCGCCTTGCGGACCTTTGAAGCCTCTGTAAAGTTTCCCCTTGCATAGGCCTTGTCAAACTGCTCGAGGAATGAGAGAGCCTTCTTCCTGTCATCAAACCTTGTAAAGGTCGTGAAAGACACACCTTTGCCACCTTCGTTGTATGCAGCTGGCCTCTCCAGCGGCGTTAAATTGTCATATGGAAGTGACTGAAACATGGGAACACTGTTAGGGTTCATCTATGTTCCTTGGCCGCTATTAACTTGACCTGGAAATGCCATATTTGGGTGCTGATTTGTAATTCCAGCCATACCAAAATTTGCCTGTGGCATCCCAAATTGGCCCTGAGTGCTTTGAAACCCTGGTAGCATGCCCGTGACACCATACATGGGGTTAGGCATCATCGTTTGAGCACCCCCAAACACTGTTCCTGGGTGTAAAATTGATTTCCAGGTGCATGACCAGCCATGCTGTGGAATACCGATCCACCTCTAAAATAGCCAGGGTGTACTGAAGGTGGTGGGAAGACCTGTTGCATAGCCTGTAGGTTGCTTCCCTGCCCATTAGAACCAGCTATAGGCTGCTGAAAGGTGGCGGGCTGAACTGGTACAGCCTGAAAGACTGGCATCTCAGCCACCTGTTCTTGCACCTTAGGCACAAGTTGTGGAGACTGCATGTTCTCCGTTAAGTGTACAGGTGTTTCCATTGACTGTGCGGTATGAATCACCTGTGCTCGAGCCTTAACAGGCTTTTGAATATGATCCAGTGACCCAACTTGTTGAGACGGAACAGGAGGTTGCAGAAAGGCTAAAAACCTCGGCTTCTGCATTACTTGTGTGAACATAGCCACAGCAGTAGCCAACTGGGTCTTGAATATATCATCATCCGTCTGTGGTGGTCTTGAGGACTCACCCACTTCATGTGTCTGTTGACCCTGTGAAGAGGAAACCTCTTCAGTCACATCATCTGGTCTGTCAGCCATAATTACAATTCCCTGTGTCTGGTCTATGATCCACTGTGTCTTCAAGCCCAAAACTGACCAAGGCTCACTTCTATGGGAAAAAGTGATTTAATCCCGTCGATGGAACCATGTAACCGGCCTGTTCAATCCAAAAAGGGCGGTAGATTTACTTCAAACCTTGATTTAGCTTTCACCCATTATTAGTCGTCTATTATACCTGCGCTATAGTGACACAAGAGAGGGGAATGGGATACAGATGCTAGAATGCACCTGTATGAGAAGACCAACACCAGGTTGGCCCCTAACTTAGGCGCCCCTTTCGGTATTTCCTTATTGTTTAAAAGAGGGAATAAATGCTGTGGATCCCTACAAGCTGCCCCGCACAAACTTGGCTGAATTTCAACTGTTCCGGCCTGATTTCGGCAGCATAACTGTACTAGGACCCTTCACAGTCAGTATTCCCACGCATTGACCGACTTTTCCTACGCATACGGGCACTTTGCAAAACCTGGCGAGAATCTGCAGCACGCTAAATTCTCTGTTTTCAGCCCTGAAAATGCGCCAGATCGCATGTACAGCGGTCCCCTTGCGTCCCCGAACCTCCTGGGGGTATTAGGGCCAAAACCCTAAACCTGCAAAAATACGCAGCAGGCTGTAATTCACTGTTTCGGGCTCCGTTTTGCGTGCCGGTTGCATCCGTAGCAAGTCCTCGAACTCCCGCACCTGTAGGGCTACTTGCCCTTTGAATCGGACGAGATTTCGAGCATGAAACCTCTCCGAATCACCTGTACCTGCGGGGGATTAGCCGCTAGCTAATCCAGTACCTGTGCAAGAGGCTCTTGCCTCGGCAATCGCGCATGAACCCACACAACTGTACATTGGTCAAATGAAAAGCCCACTAGTGGGGCATAACATACTGCCAAAGGGGAGAGAGAGGGCAGTGCGTAGCGTGCAGGGCATCACTTCTGGCACCGCACTGTGCATAAGAGGGAAAGCAAGCACTCCATAGCTTTTAACCTGTGACAAATTCTGAAAATCAGCCTTCTCTCTCATTTTAGGCACCCCCTCTCTGGCCAGGAGTAGGAGAATGCTCACAGAGTGCCACATGGCACATTTTCCGACTTTGGGCATTCCCAGCTAAAAATATCTCAATTGGTGCGTCAGTTGACTTTGCAGCAGAGCAAGAAAATGTTCCCCTTGTCATTCCGAAGGTAATGACGCCAACACATTTTCAGGTCCCAAAATAGCAGTGCCCTAAATTTTAGGAGATGCTGCCATTGTATCTTTCTAGGTCATCCGACCCTCTTTGTACACTGCGGTCACATCCAGAACTGAAATGTAGCCTCCGTAGCAAAGGATTCCACTTTGGCTAGTCAATGACCCCACTTTGGCTAACCATAGTCTTTGTCCAACCTTAGTGCTCTCTTGCCCTCAGGCCTGGACTCCCTCTGGACAGTTTCACACTAGCTATGCAATGCAGGGCGATTTCCCGAGGGGTGTTTCCAAAAAGTGAAAGTAAATAGATAATAAAAAAGAAATCAACAAAAAGGATAGATAGTAGTCACATGCTGGTGACATTTGCCACCTCATTCGAAGCGTTTTTTAACTAAGCTCCATTGGGTCTTGGACCTTGAGTTCATGCATAGAATAATGGATTTGACTTTGTGTGCTCGCAAGTGCATTCTGGGAAATGCCTTTGGGCTAGCTTTTTTGCGGGGTCAGATACCATCACTTGCGCGATAACATTCTTAAGTCACAGGCTCATAAACAGAGACTATCCATGCGGATGTTGCATTGCAAGCATATTTTTTGCTTGCAATGCAACGATGTTTTCTTGCATGTGTGGTGTGGGAGCATATATTAGTACTAGCTCCACACCCATTAATAGGCACTCACAATGTTAGCCGGGATGCTTTTGCATAATGTTTTCTTGCATGTGTTGTGTGGGAGCATATATTAGTACTAGCTCCACACCCATTAATGGGCAGTGATGATGTTAGTTGGCATGCGGTAGTAATATGATGGAGCTGATGGTTATATTGACTTGTGGATATCCATTACCATGAATTTATACCTTACACTTTCCTTTGAAGTGATACTTAGCACTTTCCTTTAAGGTGAATCTTAGCATTCTTCTAGATTCATCTAGGTATATATATTTGTGTGTTGTTTGCTAACCCGTTTTTTGTTGCGCCATAAATTTATACCTTGCACTTTCCTTTAAGGTGAATCTTAGCATTCTTCCAGATTCATCTAGGTATATATATTTTCTTGCTTGATTGTAGAGAATAGTTTTGACAATGGGGAGCTTGTCCAAAACTATTATGTGTGCTGTTTGCTAACTCGTTTTTTGTTGCGCAAGATCAAGTGACAAGTATACCCCTTGCCGGGGTGAGGAAATCTTCGGATTTGAACCTTGGGTGACCTAAATTATGTATAGAGCCTTAAACTTAAAAACTAGTTTATTGTGATCAAGGTAGGATATGTACAACACATGGATCGAATCATATTTTACAGCCTTGCAATATAGAAATCGGTACGTATGGATCATACCATATGTGGGTACATTAAAAAAGTTACATTACAAAATCATACATGTATTTGACCATAAATCACCCTTGAAAGCTTAGAAAAACGGAATATTCTATCAACAACGAGTTGTTGCATCCTCATAATAATGACCAATTAAGGAAGGTCTTTTAGTATAGACATGAGAGACTTGTCTTATTGAACAGACATTAGTTGAGTACTTGTTTCAAGTTTTAGCCAAGTAAGTTGCTTCAACTTATTTTGCGTATGTCTTTTCTAAAAACATTTTTAAGTGAATAATGGTTTGTTTTATCTAGTTTTGTTTAGTAGCAAATAAAGCGATTTAGTGTTTTTTTTTTTCCCTCCTTGTTTTCTTGTGTCCCTTGCTTTTGTAGTTTTGTGAATGTTTTATCCCCTCTTATAATTCGTGAGTTCAAACTATTCTGAACTTACGAAGGTATATAATACTTTATGTCAAGGCCTATTTTTTTTTTCTCCCTCTTGTTTTCTTGTGTCCCTTGCTTTTGTAGTTTTGTGAGTGTTTATCCCCTCTTATAATTCGTGAGTTCAAACTATTTTAAATTTACGAAGGTATATAATACTTTATGTCAAGGCCTAAAATCGAAGGCTTTTGACTAAAATGAGAATTTGACGTGTGCCAAGTCTCAAATGACTCATAAGATGATTTGCGAGATTGAGCTATTGGGGAGTTTTGGGTTTAACTCTCAGAATTTGCAGCATTCTTCTACACTTTGAAGCTTTCCATGGCTGTATCTACCTTGGAGAAGCCTATTTTCATTATTCTACGTGACCTTTTGGTCGTTTTTCTTTAGGACAGTCCATTAGCTTGCTTAATTCTCAGTTATTCAGTGCTTCTCTCTCAATTTCGACTATCCCTCTTTGCTATAGATCATGGGAAGCTCTCTCATCAACCTATGTCGGCAACCAAAGACTTTCATCGTAAAGAATTGCATTTGGATCGAAGATTTAGCTATCCAAGAGATTTGATAATGAAGGCTTGTTTTAACCTACTCTTATGTAGCATTCTCACATCTTACGTGCTTGGAAAGATTGTAGCTTCTGTGTTTGGAAGACAATTGTGAGCAGATGGAGAAGAATGTGGCCACTTGAGAGAGTATAGGGGAGAAACAAAGGGTTTCAAGAATCATCATCGACATTCACTTGCTTAGAACATTCATGTTTCACTTGCATCGGTATGGAAGTTTGGCATTGTGTTGCATGTGATACTATGTGCATTTCTCCCATGTAAATTTTGGATTCATTTTGTGCCTTGATTTCTTTCAGCTTTGTTGTCTTCCTCCCACATTTGAAGAAGAAGCTTGTCTTCTTTGGCTATCCATGGTGGCCTTTCATGATACAAGTAAAAAATCAGAGTGCATACTACACGGCATAGTCATTCCAATGCTAAAAGTGAAGGGAATAAAGAAAGGGAGCATGTTGAAGAGAAAGCACCAGTGCTGAACAATGAAGCTTCAATCCTCTTAGTTTAACTCTTAGTACGCGAAAGCTTCTTGAGGCAATGGAGCGACAATTGAAGCGCTTAAATAAGGATTCACAGACACAAAAGTGTATTGTAATGAAGAAGGCAAGAGTCATACATGGATTGCGGCATTGATAATATGGCTCTAGAGCTAAGAATGGATCTAGCCCAAGGATATTTGGCTTGCTATGAAGCAATAGGTGGCAAAATGTGAGAGCGTACACATCTACTAGAATAAAAGAAAAGGCCAAGACTGGATATGACTATAGAGGGATCCTCTCTCTGTCAATTCTCATTATGCAAGGAAGCCTCAAGCGATGCATGATGTGTCAAATGCACAATTTTAAGCTAATGTACATCAACCAAGTCACAATTCTCTTTTGTTTCGGTACAGGCAAGCCACATCATCACTTGTGACACTCTCATACGATCTGCCTGTAACGGGAGGGCACCACGTGCCAACGGAAAATAATAGACGGAACAAACTTTTAAGCGCTTCAATAAGATGCACAACACAAGACACAGAGTGGCAGAGTTCCACCCCAATAGAGCACTCGCCCCAAACTCTGGCGCCCCTTTTTGTATTTCTTTATATTGCTACAACTCAGTACAACTCAGGCAACACTTCTCTGCACCTTCCATGCTGTAGGATGCTAGAGAGTGAGCCCTATGGTGATATTTGGTCTGAAAAGCAGTTTACAGTGAAAAGCATCAAACTAAAAGCATCTGGTCCAAAAGCTGCCAAGGCAAATTCTGTACAGCTGTCACATCAGCAGCCAGCAACGCAAAATGTTTAGCTACCACATCATCGGCCCGTCAACGCGATTTACGGGTCGTCCGTACAGTCCTGCCGCGTCATTAGCTGGATACGAAAACTTTTTGAGTGTGTGTGGGTCTTGCTTTAATATTTTGGGCCCCATCGGATAGGGTCCCAACCTCTTGACGAGGAACTGAAAGTTGGTGAGAACTTCTTCTTCTTTTGCTGCTTCTAGGGTTTAGGCCCTTTGGCCGGGATCCGCAGGTTGGCTAGGGTTAGGCTCGGGGAGCCCTAACCTAGTCGGATCTTCAGTGGCTTGACACGTGAGCAGTTTGTGACACTACCTTCTCGTCTAGATAGCAAACATCACTCAGATGTGCGTGTAGGATTAGACCACCTCCACCTGTTGTCCTTGGTATGCGCCAAGAAAGTTATAGTAAATGATTTTGTTGGCAGAGTCCTGGTTTCTCCTTCACGTGCATCCTCGTCCTCAGATGTATATCGTATATCTTTGCTGGTATTAGCGGTTGTAGTTGGCACTGATTGGAGGTTTCTGCCCAGATTGTGGCTAAATGTCACTGACCACTCCCTCTTTTTGTTACCTCTACCTTTGGGATTGTTGAGAATATTGTGCGGATAGTTTGAGGTGCCAATCTTTCACAATCTGCTGGAATTTCCAGGTGGCCAGGCACTTTTCAGTCTGTTTAGGAGAGGTTTTTGCCTTCGCCTTTTTTCAATGTTTCCCGCACTGGTCCTTGAGGCCCGGCTGTTCGGTTTTTATTATTTCCAGGCTCAGTTGTAACGGCATTCATGGGTATCGGAACAGGAAACGGAACGAGACCGGCAAGGCCATCAAAGACGGAAACGGCTTGCTCATTTTATTGGATTGGTTTAGAAATGGCTTTTTATAGGTATATTGTGTATAGAACTCCCCAAGAAACGAAAAAACAGAAACGAGAAGCGGGGGACTTTTGAAATGGAGTTTCCAATCCGATCCCGAAACGGAGTTTCCTGGTAACTATGGCCTATGGGCTTGCTCTTCATAATACAGTTTGTACTTGCTTCTGAGTACAAGCCCATTTTGAAACATCCTCAAGGGGCTTTCAAATAATAGAAACTCAGCCCTATTTCCTGCAAGAAAAACGTTCTCATTTGCTTTGCTAACGCTTTTTCCTCTTTTTTTGTTATTATAAAGTAGAACGTCTTTTCTTTGACAAGTTTTGCGTACAATTCAGTTTCTGTCATTTGCATTTCAATGTTTCTCCGGTTCATCTGTCTGACCTTGTGGGCGTTACATATGCCAAGAATATAAGCACAGGAGTGAATTGTACTTGCTTAGATACAGTTGGTTTGATATCTTGCCATCACGATTTGTGAAAAGATATTTTCTGGATATCCATTTGAAAAGATACATCTTCTTGAAGGTAAGATCTATTTGAAAGGTTACAGGTCTTCATAAAAGAGACAACTATAGGTCATGACCCTACCAAAGGGTTTGACTCTTCGATTGTAACTCTTTGGCCTCTATTTAAAAAGAAGGCCGCCATAATACAGCGAGTCAGTCTTCATGGTCTCATCTGTGTGAGTGAGTCACGAAGTTCTAAACATGGTCTCGCTTGTGTAAGTGAATGAATGAGAGTCTCCAATTCAAAACTTTGTCTGTGGCTTAAGTCAGAGAAGATAGAGTTGTCGCACTTGCTGATAAGTGTACTCATCTCACAAACTTACTCATGGATGGCAGTTGATTGTCAGTGTTCTTGGAATCCTCTTTGGTGGGAAGGTCCTTGAACCAATCTGGGGTTCACGAGAATTTTTCAAGTTTGTGGTGCTGGTGAATTTCTGGACTTTGGTGAGCACCTTTTTACTCTCAATTACGCTGTACTTCGCCACCAGAGAAGAGAATTATCTGTAAGAGTTCAACTTCTTTGTTGTCAATTTGGTTGCACATGGTTACTTTTGCAACGAATGCTTTAAGTGAACTTCTTGGACGGCCACAGGTATAAACCTCTGTCAGGCTTTCATGGAGTGCTTGCCGGGTTTCTCGTTTCCGTCAAGCAGTTGATGCCCGATCAAGAGGTTACAGTGCTCAAGTTACGAGCAAAGGTATGCTGAAACATACGAGAGCAAGGCTAGGTAGTGTAAGGGTAGGCCTTGCAAGATTGTGATAATCATATCAAGAGCTTGTATCTCATACAAAGAATTTTGACGTGCGTTTGGGGCCTTTCCAGCTTTATAACTGAGCTTATATTGAGTCATGGTTGTATTCTTCATTTGTATCATGGCAGTTGGGATGTTTGTGATGCAGTGGGTTCCCTCAATCTTTGTTCTCTTTACGACACTTCTGGGGGCTTTGGCAGCAGATGCCATGTCATTTCTACCATTCGTCATCTTTGGGACCTACAGTAGCTGGCTATATTTGCGGTTTTATCAAAGACATACCGACTCCAATCACAAGGGAGACCTTAGTGGGGAATTCTCATTTGCAACCTTCTTCCCTGAAATCCTAAGGCATGTTCTCAGAAGGAGAGCATGTTTCATCTTGAAGGAGCCACCACTTGAAGTGTTTGTTTATTTCTTTCGCTCCTTGCAGGCCGATCGTGAATCCCATCTGTTTGATATGTGAAAAGCTCTTTTGTGGGAGGGTATCTAATCGGGAGTCCGAAGGTTCTGGCCATGTGCTGGGGGGAGTTCCCCTTCCTGGCTCTGATGCCTTTGATGCTTCGAGGAGGAGGTAACCGATATTTTTTTTGTTTAACTCAGCGTAGAAATTTACTAAATAAAATTTGAGATATGGAATTTGACTAGGGAACGTGGGGCTCGAGCTCTGGAGGAACGGTTGAACGTTGCACCAAAAGCAGATTCTGGGGTTACATTGTCAGCAGAGGAGAACGTGTAGATTTTATTTTGCTTTTCCTCACCCCCCCCCTTGGTGCGTAAAAGTTGATTGTTCTGTTTGAGCATTTTCGACCATTTATTGCATGCGAGGTTGTTTGTCTATACAAATAAATGGAATATATGCATTTATGTTGAGCATTTATCAAATTTGTGGGGAATGCAGTTAGTCCATGAGCATGGCTGTGCTTTGTGAAAGCATCGGGTATCAGAGAGAACACCTGATTAGAAGGAGGGGCGATGAATGCTAGCGTGGATTCCTCCTTTTTGCTTGGAGTTTCCATATACTCCTCAAAGGTTCCTAGAAAAAGATAAGCAAGCTATGATCTTTCCGGGTTCTCTGTTGCTGTTGAAGATGGACTAGTCTTGCCCCCTCCCCTCAATGATTGTTTTTGTTGGATGTATTTGTTCTATTCGGTCTATCCCGCTGTCAGCTTTCTGAAAGTCTGCTTATACTTTGTCCATAGTACTGCTGTACTGGACTACGTCTGAATACAAAGTTAAGCCTCTTAATAATTTTTTGTCAAGAATGTGGAGGGTGATTTATTTGGTTTGATAACTAGAGCAAGATGGTGTGTTTCTGAGTGCTCTCTCTCTCTCTCTCTCTCTTTGTGTCATGCCGGACATCCTCGGACATTGATGTTCATTTTAGCTTTTATTTTACTTCATTTTATTTTGTACCCAGACACTATTAGCCAGGATTGTATCAGTTTGGTCTCATAGGTTTAGTATAACATTTCATTTACTCTCTCTCTCTCTCTCTCTCTCTCTCTCTCTCTCTCTCTCATTACACTGTATTAGCCAGGATTGTATCACTTTGGTCTTGTTGGATAGATCTTTGAAGTCTATTGGGATAGTTTCCTACGACGTTAAAATCCTCTTCTCCTTCTTCTTCTTCTCCCTCTCTCATTATGAGCGCATATAATCTTCCATTATGAGCCTCTAGCAGTAGAACTCCATCATCCATCCATTATGGTCATCACCTGGAGTAAATTTTAGGTATTTAAGGTCTCTTCCTTATAGAACCCATTCGTTTGGACTGCATCTTGTGTTTTTATCACGTAAGACCTCTTGGCCAATAACCACTAAAAGCCTTGTTTTCCCGCGACTTTTGGCATTGGGCTTGTTTACATCCTCTCATTTTTTTGTGTTTTTTTGTGGTCTTCTAGCATAGCCACTTCTTAAGGGTTGTACTAGTCTTTTTACATCCATCTTAGGATCTTTTGCTTTGTCGAAATATAACTATCATTTTCACTCAATTTATTAGTTTTCATCTTGTTGTTCATGGCAGTAATAAGTAACTTTATCTTAAAAATTTAAATTTTCCTAGAGCTTTGATCTCACTCTCACAATGGAGGAATACTTGAACTTATGTTCCATTATTTATTTATTTCAATGTCTGCCTGTCATTTTTTCAGTTGTTTCATTCCTTGTTTTAGCGCGTAAGAGACCTTTTATAATTGTACAATCTCGTCAAGGTCTTGGGTCGGGGGGCAGTGATTGTGAGCCATCCATCTGCTGCTCTTTCTGGCCCAGAATTTCCCCTGCAGCCGTCGGATGCACAACACAATGGCCATTCCCTGTAAAACTTGCTCCCAGCACTGGCTTCTGGCCTCCATGGGTCGCCAACTGGTCACAAGTTTTACAGGGCAGACTCTCTATGCCATCTTCTCTTTTACCCAACACTGACAATCCTCTTACATTGGAATCTCTACCCTTGATCTAATCTCAAGAGTCTCCAAATATCCTTTACTTCCTTTAGACGAAGAATTATCATCCCTTTGCCCTGGACCTAAACCCTATTCCTCTTGTGCGTAGACAACCAATCTGCTCTTAAAAGAGTTATATTGTCTTGAAACATTCCTCTAGATAGCTTCTTGTGCAACTCCCATCCTTCTCTCCAAACAAACACACATTCTCTCATTTTGGACTTTTACAACTATCCCCCTCCCCCTCGGGATACTAAATGCACCGGATCAAAGCCATAGAAATAGCGGTAAGTAAGAAAAGCACATATCTCCAGGTCGTTCAAACTTGTGACCTCTTGAACACGACCCTAACCATGTGCCCGCATGGGTTTCTTGCCCCCCAAGCCATTTTGCAAAGTGATCAAGTAAGCCACTCTAGCATTGAGGTCCCTCCATGATATGTACACTTATATAACGGAAGAGAATATGCTTCCATAGTGAATGTTTAAAAGAATCTCTTTTTGGGTTATTTTGTGGAGTCTTGTTTGATGATGGATGTCTTCAAAGTGACTAAGATTTCATGTCTTTGTAAAAGAATCTTAAATCAAATCTCAAGAGAAATCCCATCATGGGGAAATAGAAGAGAACAATGAATTTGCATCAAATTAATCTTAATTTTTTGGAGACACATAATTCTGGACTGGCAAAAAATTTGACCCCTCCACACAGTTTTTCCTTCGGCAAGATTTATAATTCTTTTAAGCACTCACGATGGAAACATTTTCTCCTCCATTCTATCTGATACTAAAGATTTAATCTCATTTCATTGATTTTATTAAAAAATAATTTCTAAATTGTCACTAATATTTTATGCTCTCTTATTTCTCATGGGGCCTCTCTCTTTCTCTCATGCATGTGTGTGTGTGTGTGGGGAGAGAGAGAGAGAGAGGGTGGGGGGAGAGAGTAAGAGGTTAATTTTTTGGCACATCAATTTACACACACACACACACACACACACACACACAATCTTGAAGTTTCAATAAGGATTTAAGCACATTCATTTTAGTTTTCAATTATCTTGGTATATGTTATGTTTTAGTTCTTTCTTTTATAATTCATACTATAAGAAGACCTTTTTGATTTCTATTTAATTTGTTTATTTAAGCAAGCCAGAAGAGTATACTTCTCCCACAATGAGTGTCCACGTACTCTTATCTTTCAATAAAAAAATCATCCTTTTTACAAATCCAAAATAATTGGAAGTAACAAAAAGAGAAGACATCACTATAGCCTTTGTCCTTTGGGTTTGTCTCTAAGTAAGGCCTTAGCCCTTTGAGCAAGTCAAAAAATGCTCATCAATTTTTAACCCAAAGAAAAATCATCAGAAAAGTCACTCTCTTTTTTATTGATGATCAAGGTAGCCTATCCAAATGGTCTCCTAGCCTAGTCCCTCATTATTAGTTTGCTAGTATTTTTATCCCTTTCTAATGAACAAATACTTGCCTCAAGATCCGTCATGTCTCCTACTTTGTTTACTCTCTACCCCACAACCCTCTTTACTTGGTGAGCCAAAGGCTCTCCAAGTAATACTTGAGGTACTATTAGCATATAGAGAATACTAGAATTGTTCTTGATTATGTTGTAGGTTATTGGCACTACCAATGCATTTTTTTGAATTTTTTTTGGACAATTGCGGCAAGAGATCTTGGGGCCTTTTTGGGAAGTACTTTTTATGGGAGGGGAGATTTGATGCATGGTGTGCTTCCACACGTCGCTTGAGAGAGAGATTGCACATGCATGATTTTATATAAATCGTCAATAACATAGAGGCGAGTATTGTTGAGATTAATGAATTTAGTGAGTTTTAATTCTAGAAAGTAGTCCCACAACTTGCCACAAAAAGAGATTCAAAAGAACTTTCTATATATGAGCTAAGAGGTATCCATCATGTGAACTTTCACAAAAAGTGGAGACTTGATTTCTCATTGATTAGGACCCCTCAAGATGCTCTAATACAAAGAAAAAAGGAAATATTAGTAGTTTTAAGAACTTGAAGAAAATTGTCTACTGCATCACACACTAAACGATAAGAAATGGTACATGACTACAATTTGGAGGTATCCATCATTATGGAAGAGGTTGACGGGTGATTACATGCATATTGAGCTTGTTAGTAAGGGTTTGAGAAAAGACATGATGCTTGACAATAATATAGTATTTGTTGTAGCAGGTATTTGTGTTAGTGGATTACTTGAGAAGCACAATATGTGTGATGCATGTCTCAGAGCACAAACTTCCTGCTCATTAACCAGTCTCTTAGTTTGCATTGATTATAAGATGTGTCCAACATGGGTAAGACTTGTGCTGATATCTACTTCTTTAGTTGGGTAGTTGAGAAGGACACACACTTATGCAACATGCTAATCACTATGTACTTGAGTGTACTTAGTGAAATCCACTTCTCAAAGGACAACAAGAGGGTAAAATGGCTAAAGTGCTTTATTCATCTTTAGTTGGGAGTTTGATGTATGCTATGCTTGCCACACATCCAAACATTGATTTTGCAATGGGAGTGGTTAGAATGTGGCACACTTGCGACATACTTTCTTCCAAGTACCGAGTGGCCTTGCAAGCTACTGTGGAAATGTGCTAGAGCTAAATGGGTAAACATACTTGCGGCATATTTTCTCCCAAGTGCCAACAAGTAGATTGGTTAATGAGCTAAAAGTGGCTTTAAAGGACCTAAAGTGAGTATTTTTAGAAAAACTCAATAAAGAAGGCAAGTGTCTTATTGGAAATAGTGAGATGAACGACTTCCATGCGTAGAGTTTTTCAATTTGAGGACTGTAAAAGGGAGATTTTTTTTGTTTTTCTATGGAACTGCACTAGAGAGAGTAGAGGTACTTCTATATTCCTTGCTCTTTAAACTCCATGCAATCCTCAATCTAGAGGAAGGTCTCCATGCTCTTCTCTAGGTTCTTCATCTCTTCTCTTCTCTTCTCTCTCTCTCTCTCTCTCTCTCTCTCATCTCCATGGCTAAGTATATTGCTTATGATAATTAACGATAGAACATGTTATTACTTCTTGATGCTTATGTATTCCTCTTTTCTAGCGTGAGTTCTTACTTATTCTCCATAGACCTTATCACCAACAAGGTTTTTAAGGCCTTGAGATTGAATCCAATGAGTTAATTGTACTCACAAGATGTTGGCGAATTCTAAAGTATCCATCTCTCTAATTTGATTAGCAAGAATTGTGAATAGCAATGTAAGTAATCAAATGCTCTTTGATTGAATATAACACTTAATATAAAATCCTTTTGGAGGGAGATCTTCTCCAAAAAGCTCAGTCATCACTTGGTGTCAAATTCTCTCTCTCTCTCTCTCTCTCTCTCTCTCTCTCTCTCTCTCTCTCTCTCTCTCTCTCTCTCTCTCTCTCTCTAATTGTGTTTCAGTTCATGTGTGCATCTGGGATTCAATCTTGATGAAATTATACATGCCTTTGAAAATGTTATGCTACAATGGTCTTAGTTATACACAAAGTGATTGATATACAAATTAATCTCCATTTTTTTGATGTTATATTGCCAATTCTATGACACTTCTTCTTCTTTTTAAACCTCTGCACATCACTTCCCTAGACTAGGATAGAATTAGACTTCTATAGCATACCTATTGGTGGTACTGGCTCTTAAATTTTTGTGTGGGATCCTTGCTTTGGTAGGCTAGAAAATGACAACTAATAGGGAAAACTAAACTTGGATTGACCTAACACCTAAATTTGATGTGGTCCTTTTGGGAAACCCAAATAGTCTAGTTTTGATATTGTTTTACTAAATTTTACATGGTGGGATTCTTTTTGTTTACCTCATTAACTAGTTATGATCTTCAATTTATTGCTTGATTTGGGTAGTTGATGGTCATAATGCTTAGTTTTGGCTCAAAAATAACTTGATGTTGCTTCTTGGGGTGGTCTTGGCACTCTAGTGTTCTGAAATTTGGAGTCTATGGCTCAAACGACCAGTCTTTAGTTCTTGTTGATTGTATTGTCCTTTCAAATTTGGCTCCTAGAGGAAGGGATTTTCTCCATGTCTTTGTTGAATCCCGTTACTTACTTAACTAGGCAAAACTCCATATATTAGCTGACTTGAATGCTTGTTTCACTAAATTGGTCGTGGAGTTTGAAGATGGTTTTGAATTTCTTGGCATAGATAGAAAGTTTGATTCCACCTACTATGTAATATTGAAGATTTTGGTGTTACCTAGCACTAAGAATTTTGTTTGCATCTAGAATCCTTATTCAACTAATTCAAATTTTTATTCTAGCTAGATGATTGTTTTTTAATCATATTTGGGGGAATGTTTACCAACACTTGAACTCTTCGGTTATTAAGATAGAACATACTTGATTTGGCTTGAAAACATTGCCACTTTGGTAGGCCTAGCTGGTTCTTTCTAGCATATTTTTTGATCTTTTTCTTATTTCATTATGCTCAATAGATCCTTATATGGTTGTTGACTTGATTTTCCTAATGCTTGAGTGGTTCATAAATGTGGATTGTTGGAATTAGGGTTGCAGGGAAACACACACAGCTTGGAGAAGATGAAGGAAGCTCTAGGCACACAATAAAGAGTGTATTACTTAGTGTGCAATGGAAAGATAGATAGCCCTAGAATGATGCACGGGGGAAAAATCCTCCTAGTGAGGGAAAAATGCCCCGACGGTCCTAAGTGTGTTCACATGCATCACTACCACATGTATATGGTAACAATCTCCCCTGGAGTGATGCGGTGAACGCAAGCTGGCACATGAGTAAAGGGAAATGCCATGCCCTGAGGACATGATCAGTCCAGAAAGGGGAGTAAGCCCAAAGATTTGCGGAAAGCTTCGAACTTCTCACGAGACAATGCCTTTGTGAAAAGGTCTGCAAGGTTGTCATGCGTTGGAACATAAGCCAAGCTGATCTCTCCTACTAAGAACCTCTCCCTGACATAGTGGTAATGCACCTCAATGTTCTTTGTGCAAGAATGAAAAATTGGGTTCCTCGCAACTGCCAATGCGCTCTGATTGTCACTGTAGATAGTGTTGGCAGTGTCCTGTCCAACACCCAAATCAGCCCATAAGGCGTCTGAGCCATACACACTCAACCGTAGCTGTGAAGACTGGCCTGTACTCACCCTCACAACTAGAAGTGGCCACAGTAGGTTTCTTCTTTCTCAACCATGATATACATGAATTGCCAAGTATGAAACAAAAACCACTTGTGGACACTCGTCATAACAACTAGCCCAATCTGAGTCCAAAAAAGCATGTAAATATGGCGACAATGATCCCCCCTTGGGATAAAACAAACCAAGATGCAAAGTGCCACTCAAGTAGCAAAAAATCCCCTTGACTGCCTGCCAATGCTTAGATGCTGGACTATGCATAAATCTGCTGACCTGTGAGACTGCAAATTAATTATCCGGCCTCGTGTTGCATACATAAATGAGGCAGCCAACATCAGTTTGGTAAAGAGTGACATCAGCAGGATCACCAAAATCATGTAAAATCAACTTCAAACCTATTTCCATGGGAGTGGCAATAGGTTTGCAATCCTCAAGTCCAAACTTACATAGCAACGTCTCATGTAACTTTTCTAACACAAGGCAATACCACAATCACATTGCTTAAACTGTATGCCCAAGTAATGATGCAATAGCCCCAAATCTTTCATCTTGAAAGTAGCATTCAAATCAGCCTTAAATTCAACAATATGTGCTTCATTTGGTCTAATGATCAACAAATCATGTACATAAGAGCCGCAATGAGAAGTACATCACCCTCACACTTGACATACAATGTGCTTTTGTGCTGGACTGTTACAAAAGCCTCGTTTGGCCAAATGAGTGTCAGCCTTCTCATACCAAGCACGAGGAGATTGCTTCAACCCATACAAAGCTTTGTTACATTTGCACACCTTATCCTCTTGTCCTTTCTCAACAAAACCACGTGGCTGCGTTACATAAACTTCCTCAAATATGTCACCATTCAAGAAAGCAGTAACATTGTTTGATTAATGTACATCCCAACCAAAATGAGCTGACAATGCACAGTACTCATATGACAAGTGGGAGCAAAAGTCTCTTCATAATCTATGCCTTTTTGCTGTGCATAATCCTTTGCAGCAAGGCGAGCCTTATAGCGATCAATCTCACCATCCAAATTGCATTTCAACTTGTAAACTCACTTCGTAACAATGGCCTTTTTTCCAGGAGGCAAGTCACATAAAGTCCATGTGTCATTTTCTATAAGTGCCTCATATTCTGATTGCATGGCAGCCATCCAATTTTCTGGATTCTCTGCTTCATCAAAAGACAGAGGTTCCTCAACATCATGTACTCTAGACACAGCCAAAGCGTAACTATCTGATGCATAATAATGGAGCTAAGACCACAAATTCGGCAGAAAAGAGCGAGGTAACAATAAATCAAGAGAAACTTATTGAGGAAGTGCTCAAAAGGATAAGCCGATTGCAAAGCCATAGGCTAAGCAATCCAAGTGGTGTGCCATTGAGCAAAAATGGACAACTCATGATACTGAAGAGTGTTACTACAACAAGGGATATGTGAGAGAGCAATAGTATGCCCCACCAGCCCAAGTAGCACCACCTCAGGTACCACCAATGCCTAGGTATACATTAGGGAATTTTCCAGGACTAGTAGGGGTTGAACGACCACACCAGTTTTGGGGCAGCATCCACCTCTGCCAAGAATGAGACCGGTGGGCATTAGGTATGCACCCACTATAGAGGAATAAGAGGAACAAGCCTTAGTGCCTGTGCTTGTGTATTGCAAAGGGCCAAGTGAATACATGGCTAGTTCAACATACTATCCACCCAAAGAGCTGAAAGCATCGGAACCTTGGAGCATGATTGGGAATGTTGGACTACCAACAACAACTCATGCTGTTGGAGAAGGTAGATACAATTTGGATGAACACACATTGCTGTTCATAGCCAACGGTGGGTTAACAGGACAAAGGCATGCCTATCAATAAAGAGCATCTCCAAGAGTGGCATGCTTGCCTTTAGGACCGTGCTACAAGTGTGGTGGTGATCACTTTATGAAAGATTACAATGATTACTAGAGTGAATGTATACTGTCCAGATTTGATCAGTGACTGTCCAAAAAACCCAAATAAAATAGTGAAAACAACGTTAAACATACTGAGGGCAATGCCTTCAAGTAGTGGTTCTGAAAATAAAACGGTGATACTTGTACAGGTTGTCACAAGAGAGCAAGCTCAAAAAGCAAGGAAGAACCAATAATTGAGAACCCCAAAACAGATGCGCCTAGTCATGAACGAAAAAGTCAACGCAACACTTGGAAGGCTAGGAAGGTGCGCATGAAAGCTAGGAAGGAACGTGAATAGACAACCCTAGTGGAGGAGTTAAAACAAACCAGGGACATGCTAGAGAGATTAGAGAATCAAACTATTCCTAAGTTGAAAATTCCAAAGATCGGAGAACCTAATGAGAAAAAGAGACCAAAGAGTGCAAGTTTCGGGGGATCCAAAGTAGTTGAGAAAGTGAATGAACCCCTAGACGCACTTATGAGAGATTATGAGGCACGACTCAAGACTAACCAGACTCAAGAACATAGATGGATGACGTATCCATATGTGAGGCTTGAAAAGCAAAGATTGGAGATGTGTCAGAAGATGATCCAAACAACCCAAGCTTTGTTGGAACCATCCACATAAAAACTGAAGGGTAGGATGGAGATTCTAGAGCCCTCACCAGGAGTCCCACCTAGAGCTGAGAATCCACAGCTGAAATAGAACTCGAGAAATTAATTGAAAAGCTAACGAAAGTGATGAATACCACAAATCAAGCATTTGATGGCTTACATCCTACAACACCGGAGGCCTACAGAGAGGATGATGGGTTAGAAAATCTTTGGAGACAGATAAGCAAACAATGCGAATGAGTTGAGCTAGAGAGTCAACCAAACTAGCAAGGAAAGGGATGTCTTTATTCCACCTAATTGAGGAGTTTGATGCACGATCTCAAGCAGATCTGGATATTCGCTCATTAGGAAGAGAATGGGGTCTAGGAGGGCCTCTTTTATTTGGTAGTTTAAGGAATTCAAACCTTTAGTTTAACAAAGTAATCAAAGGAAAACTTTTGAATTCGAACAGGCAAATCGGCTAGTTTATTTGAATTCCAATTTCCCTTCAAAATGGTTTTTAAAATCTAGTGGTCAAAACCATATCATGTAGCATATCTATAGAAAGAGCTCGACACATAGATTGTAGATCTATGATCTCCACTCAAATCAAAGATCATATGTGGGAGTTATGGAAGACCGAAAATCATAAAATTATCCACCCCCCTTTTTTGGGAGAAAATTTCATCCTTTGACCACTTTTACACATCTCTTACACACCCACCATTCTTGCACACATGGCGTACACCTATTTGTCAAATTGTTAATCACCTCCATAAGCTCATGGAAAATAAAGAGGCCCTCCTAGACCCCATCCTCTTCCTAATGTCATATTGGGGGGATAGAGGATCTGTCCGATCTTTAGAGAAACCTCAATCTTTGAGAACCTGACCCTCATACATGGGAGAGTATGAAGAAAAGTTTGATGTGAAAAATGGTGCCATCACAAAGATTCTCGTCAAGAAAGGCTATGGTCTCTAAAGGATTGATAGACATATTGTCTACAACTATGACTTGCACTATTATGCTAGCAAAGCTTCTCCAAATAAGACCAAACATGTGGTCTATAGTTGGGAAATGTCGGGAAAAGTTCGGGGAACAAGATCCAGCATCACAGATACAAGAAGGAATCAAGAACTAGAAAAGCCTCAATTGAACACAAGATCTATACCATTAAACAAGGTTGGAGAGTATTGTGAGTGTGAAGATGGAAATACTACACTTCCAGTAGAATTCCAAAGTGTAACAACCATGGCAATTCTTGACAACAGAGCTGGTGTAGCCATTGCAACCAAAGAGATATGAAAAAAATGGGGGAAACCTGCCTTGAGGGCTACTGGGATGAAATAGCAATTAGCAGATGGGTATACAGAGAAACCCCTAGGGCTTCTAGAGAAAGTGATTGTTACTTCTTGTGGCATTGAGTATGAGCATACCTTTGCTATAGTGGATTTTGGCAAGAAAAACAACTACGACATAATACTTGGATAGCCATTCGTGCGACAATTGAAGATGGTTCAAGATTGGGGATATGATCATATATACTTCAGACACATGGAAACCACTATGCACATAAACCTTAAAGACCATAGTTATAAAGACGTGAATCGAACCCGAGTTGAGGAGTTTGATTCTGCTACATTAGCAGGATCGGAGCTTCCAGCTTGGTTAGGCAAGCCAAAGGAGCTATAGATGTGTGGAGCCTCTCATTGCAGAAGCTTGCAATGAGGAGTGTTTTTTTGGAAAGGGTGCCTTAAGCTAAAGAATACATTCTTGAACCCTTCCCAAAGGAAACTCTTGAGCCTTTAGAATGTGCCAATATTATAGCAACCCTATATGTGCGTGCTATTTTGGATGGGCCCACAAAAAAATTCTATGACAAGGATGGTTATGAAGTGGTTCCATACCATATGGTCAATATAGTAAATGAGAATGATGAGAAATTAGTCCTGGAAAAACCTGGAGATGATCAATTGGTGAGTGCAAAAGAAGAGGAGATGTTTTATGGCTCCCTAGAGCATTTTGAGAGAGTAGATGATGAAAATAATGAATTCTCTGACAACCCGAGTGAACAAGAGGAAACAAGAGCAGATGTCAGGTTTTATGATTTTTCAAAGAGTTCAACATCACTACACAGAAGAAAAACCATGCACAAAGGCTAGGGAGAATGTGATGCCTAGAATAAAAGCACAATTTTTGAGGTTGGTTAAATCTAAAGATTGTGTTAAAGACAAAGTGTCAAGAAGATTATCTATGGCTTGAGATCCAAAGACATGAGATAACGTTAGACACCTAAGAAAACAAACTCAAAAGTCCAAAACTGGAATGAAACCTAAGAGAACAAAAGAGCCAGGTCTGAACGAGTTTGGATAAATTAAATGAACCAAGGTGGAGAGAAAGAATAAGTACCAAGAGCTTAAGAAAACTCTGAGGGAAGTATGGACAACGGAAGTAGAAAGTGGGAAAGGAGAAGACAAGAAAAATGAGGACAAAATGAGTGTGCCATCCCACTACAGAAAGTTCACTATCCAAGATCGAAAGGTAGTGATGACACAACCTCTACGAGAGTAAAAGGACAAGGAGTCCTACAATGGCCTGGGGATGCAAAAAAGATAGACTTGGTAGGACCCGGAGAAGAGCCAAGACTAGCCTACATAGCAACAAATCTCAATCTAGAAGAGGAGGAGAAGCTCATAAGCCTTCTCAAAGAGTACAAGGACGTGTTTGCTTGGTCATATAAAGACCTAAAAGGAGTAATTGTACGGTATTTTATCACACGATCCCTTTAAAACGTGATGAAAAGCCTAGCCAATAAAGACCTTACACGTACAATGATACATTTTCTAAGCGCATCAAGGAGGAGATTGACAAGCTAAAGGAGGCTTAGTTCATTCATGAGATTGGGCACACTGACTGGGTATCACCCATTGTGGTTTTCCCAAAGAAAAATAAAAATTTACGTGTGTGTGTAAATCTCAAAAAGGTAAATGCTGTGATGATCAGGGATAACTATCCTTTGCCAATCACAGAGCATGTGCTTGAGGGAGTGGTTGGAAAACGAGCCTACTCATTCTCAAAAGGATTTTCAGGATATAACCAACTTGCAATTGCTCATGAAGATCAATACAAGACAATGTTTCCCACAAAATGGGGTATATACGCATATAGGGTAAGGCCGTTTGGACTGACCAATGCCCCGAAAACATTTTTTAGATTAATGGCACAAATGGCATGCAACTTAACAATGCTGAAAAGAACTACATAGCCACAGAGAGAGAGAGGCTTGGGATGATATATACTGTTAACAAACTCTGACATTATCTCCTTGCAAGCAAGTTTGTATTTTTCACCGATCATCAAGCCCTCTTAATATACCCTTGTAAACAAACCATACAATATCGAACAAATTGCACGATGGTTTATCATAGTGCTAGAGTTTGATTTTACTCTCTGGTTAAAAAGAGGGAAGACACATCTACGAGTAGATCACCTTTCCAAATTTCCAAACAGAGAAGCTCCATAAGGGGTAGATGATGACATCCCTAACGCATATCGTTTTAACGTTGAAATGATACCAAAATGGTCTCAGGAGATGGTCAATTTACTATCCTATGGAGATGAGTTTGATAGAATGTGGCATGAGTTTAAAAGACAAATGGTTCAGCAATCAAGGTATTTCTGATTACTAGACGGACGTTTTAGGCTCATACAATATTTTGCAATTATGCATTAGTCCAGAGGAGTACAACTACTAACTTTTGGAAGCACATGTTAAAGACTTAGCATTTCATTGCTCGCAAACAAAATTAAACCAGCGCTTGAAATAGTTAGGAGTTTATTGGTCAACTATGCGCACTGACGTTTATGAGTATGTTGCTAACTATATGACATGCAGGTCTAAAACCCCGGTGGAATATACAACACTGTTTCAGGTAACAAGTGCACAAAAATGGAGCCAATATCTAATTGACCACCTAACAACAAGAAAATTTTCCAAAAATATTTCTAGAAGACGTTAGAGATGTTACCATATACATGTGGTAGTGATGTGTGTGAACACACTAGGACCGCCGAGGCATTTTTTCCCTCTTTAGGAGGTTTTTTCCCCCGTGCATTGATATACGCCCATCACTCTAGGGCTATCTATTTTTTTTCATTGCACACTAAGTAACACACTCTCTATTGTGTGTCTTGAGCTTCCTTCGTCTTCTCCAAGCTGTGTGTGTTTCTCTGCAACAGTAATTCCAACAATTGGTATCAGAGCAGGTCACGTCCTCCCGGGCTTAGTCGCCAGCTGCTCCAGCACACGCCTGCTCACTTTCTCCGATTTCAGTGAGCTTTGGCGAGTGTTCGCAGGTCGACAAAAATTTTGGACGAACTCGAAGAGCTCGATCTGCTCAGAATTTTGATTTGGGCTCATTTCGGCCTCGTTTCCACTACAGGCAGTACTGCATAGGCTATTTCGTCATTTTGTGAAGAATTTCTGTCAGTGTTGTTTCCTGCATTACAGGTGCCTTATAGTCTTCTACGGTTTGTGCTATATAGCACAGGTTGTTCCCGCTCTGTTTCTCCTATTTTCGGGCAGCTTTCACATCAGTGCAACATTTACCATGGCTGACAACAACAACACAGATATGTTCAAGATGTTTGCTGCTGAGGACAGGTTGGATGGGGACAACTACCCTATGTGGTCTTATATGATGCAACATGTTCTTGTGTCAAAGGGTGTCTGGAACATTGTGCAGGGCATTGATGTACGTCCTGGTTCTGATGATGTAGGCGATGTTGAGGATGTTGCAAGTCTTGCTGCAAGGATTGCAGCTGTTAGAGTTGTTTTGACTATGGCAGAACAAGCTCGTTTGGATGTTAAGGATGCACAGGCTCATGCATTGATTGCGTTGTCTGTGAAGCGCACCATTGTTCCTCACATCTGTTCAGCAAAATCTGCAAAACAGGCTTGGGATATTTTAGCAGGTCTTTATGCAAGCCGCAATGAGGCTAAAATTGCTTTGCTGCGTAAAGAGCTGGAGTCGAAGATTATGCATGAGGAAGATGATATGGACACTTTCCTTGCTAGTGTCAAGGATATCAATGAGCAGCTTATTTCTGCAGGTGAAGCCATTTCAGACAGTTCCCTTGTGCAGACTGTTCTTGATGCCTTACCAGATTCCTACCAGACTTTTGCTAGTACTTGGAGACTGATGACCCAAGGAAATCTTGAAGTTGTCAAGTTTGATGCATTATGCACATTGTTGTTGCAAGAGTCACTTTCTAGAAAAAACAGGACTAGGCAGCGTGCAATTGAACAGGCTTTTATTGCTTCTCAAAGAAAGGGTGGTAACAGTAATGGAGCCACTTCTTATGGTTCTGCTGCGAGTGGCAAAAATTCTGTTCCTAATGCTTCTGCTGGCAGCACTTCATCTGGCAATTCTGGTGATAAGGGAAAAAAGAAGATGCGTTGCCATTATTGTAAAGCCAATGATCACTTGATCAAGTCGTGTCCTAAGTTGAAGGCCAAAGAGGCTAAGAAGAAAGAGGGTGGTTCCACTGCAAATGCTGGTTCCACTACAAATGCAGCCATTGTTGAGTCTTCTGTGAAAGGAGACTGTAATGCTGATATTGATGCAAAATGGGCTTTTAGCACAGAGTGCACTTACAATCCTGCTATCCATGATGCATGCTTGTCAGTTGCTGCAGATTCACATGTGTGGTATTTTGACAGTGGTGCTACAAAGCACATTACCTCACATCGTGAATTGTTTACCTCTCTCGAGTCAGTCCCTCATGGGAATTCAGTCACTTGTGCCAACAACGCCTCTTATCCAGTTCAAGGAGTTGGGAAAGATTGTGTTCACTGCTGCTAATGGCAGTTCCTTCACACTTGTTGATGCACTTTATGTACCTGGGATCAAGAAGGATCTCTTGTCTGTATCCGCACTTGCTAGACTTGGACTTGTAGGAAAATTTGTGGATGACAGATGTACAGTTCATGATCTCAGTTTTGGTGATGAAATTGTTGCATATGGCCTTTTGTGCCATGGGCTGTATAAGCTCACTTTGTATGACAAGTGTGGACAAAATTTTGCAAATGCTGTTGCAGATTCAAGGGCTATTTCAGATGCAAAACTTTGGCATGCACGTTTTGGTCATCTGAATTTTGCCAGTTTGCTGCGTTTGCAAAAATCTGATATGGTTGCTTCTTTGCCGCCTCTTGAAGCACCTGTCAAACATGTTTGTGAAGGCTGTATTTTGGGTAAGATGCAGGTTTCTAAGTTTCCAAAGGATGGTTCAGTTCGGGCCACATGCAGGTTGCACCTTGTGCATAGTGATGTTTGTGGGCCCATGCAAACTCCGTCCTTGGGATATTACATGTACTTCGTGACTTTCATTGATGATTACTCCAGGCATGCATGGGTATTTCCGCTTAAAGCGAAGTCCGAAGTTTTTATGTGCTTCAAACAATTTCTGGCTATGGCTGAAAATGTCTCGAAATGTACTATGGGCACCCTCCGTTCTGATCGAGGGGGGGAGTCTATGTCTCATGAATTTAATGCATTTCTGGCTAGTCGTGGGATAAAACACCAATGTATAGTGCCTTATACACCTTAACAAAATGGTGTTGCTGAGAGGAAAAACAGGTCACTGACGAAAATGGCACGATGTATGGTCAAAAGTCAAGCTTTGCCGCATTCTTTTTGGCTTGAGGCCATTATGTGTGCCACTTATGTACTTAACAGGTGTCCTACGAAAGCTTTGCAGTCTATTACTCCATATGAAGCATGGCATGATAGAAAGCCTTCTATTGAGCACATGCGTGTTTTTGGCTGTTTGGCATATGCTTTGGTGCCACAAGTGCAGCGCAAAAAATTGGATGATAAGGTTGTCAAATGTATTTTTGTTGGTTATAGTGCTGAAAGCAAAGGTTACAGGTTGTATCATCCGCAAACAAAATGTATTCTGGTTTCACGGGATGTAGTGTTTGTGGAAGATTCTGTTCAGCCCTTGCTGTCATGTACTAGAGACAGTAATGTAAGCTCACAGGACATTTATGACACTTTGTTGCCTCTTTTCAGTGGTGGAAATACGAATGTAAGTTCCAATGAGGCAAATGTACAGCCTATGGGGGTTTCTGAAAATATTGTAGATCAGCCTATTATTGATGCAGATGTACATGATTTACTTGATGAGGAAAGGGATGAAAATGAGCAGGCTAGAGGTATGCCAAAATGGCTGGTGCACACTTTGCGTGATAGTAAATTGGATGCACCTTTGTCTAGTCGTACTCGTTCAGGCTCTCGCCATGCATCTTATGCATCAGATTGTTATGCTTTGGCTGTGTCTAGCTTACATGATGTTGAGGAGCCTTTGACTTTTGATGAAGCACAAAATTCAGAAAATTGGATGGCTGCCATGCAATTAGAATATGGTGCACTTATAGAAAATGACACATGGACTTGATGTGATTTTCCTCCTAGCAAAAAGGCCATTGGTAGGAAGTGGGTTTACAAGTTGAAACGCAAGCCGGATGGTGAGATCGATCGCCATAAGGCTTGACTTGTTGCAAAGGGTTATGCACAACAAAAAGGTGTAGATTATGAAGACACTTTTGCTCCCACTTGTCGTATGACTACTATGCGTTTTCTATGTGCATTGGCAGCTCATTTTGGTTGGGATGTACATCAATCAGACATTGTTACTGCTTTCTTGAATGGTGACATATTTGAGGAAGTTTATGTAATGCAGCCTCGCGGTTTTGTCATAAAAGGACAAGAGGACAAAGTGTGCAAATGTAACAAGGCTTTGTATGGGTTGAAGCAATGTCCTCGTGCTTGGTATGAGAAAGCTGACACTCATTTGGTCAAACAAGGCTTTCGTAATAGTCCAACAGAAAGCACATTGTACGTAAAGCGTGAGGGTGATGTACTTCTCATTGTGGTTCTTTATGTTGATGATTTGCTGATCACTGGACCAAATGAGAGACATATTGCTGAATTTAAGACTGATTTGAATGTTACTTTCAAGATGAAAGATTTGGGGCTGTTGCAACATTATTTGGGTATACAGTTTAAGCAGTATGATGGTGGTATTGCCTTGTGTCAGAAAAGTTACATAGAGACATTGCTATGTAAGTTTGGACTTGAGGATTGCAAACCTATTGCCACTCCCATGGAAATGGGTTTGAAGTTGAGTCTACATGATGCTGGTGATCCTGCTGATGTCACTCTTTACCAAACTGTTGTTGGCTGCCTCATTTATGTATGCAACACGAGGCCGGATATTCAGTTTGCAGTCTCACAGGTCAGCAAATTTATGCATAGCCCAGGGTCTAAGCATTGGCAGGCTGTCAAGAGGATTTTCCGCTACCTTAGTGGCACTTTACATCTTGGCTTGTTTTATCCCAAGGGGGGATCATTGCCGCCAGACTTACATGCTTTTTCGGACTCAGATTGGGCTGGTTATTTTGACACGCGAGTGTCCACAAGTGGTTTTTGTTTCATGCTTGGCAATTCATGTATATCATGGTTGAGCAAGAAGCAACCTACTGTGGCCACTTCGAGTTGTGAGGCTGGGTACAGGGCAGTCTTCACAGCTACGGTTGAGTGTGTATGGCTCAAACGCCTTATGACTGATTTGGGTGTTGGACATGACACTGCCAACACTATCTACACTGACAGTCAGAGCGCATTGGCAGTTGCGAGGAACCCAGTTTTTCATGCTCGCACAAAGCACATTGAGGTACATTACCACTATGTCAGGGAGAGGCT
This sequence comes from Adiantum capillus-veneris, assembly GCF_014529385.1. NCBI lineage: Eukaryota > Viridiplantae > Streptophyta > Polypodiopsida > Polypodiales > Pteridaceae > Adiantum > Adiantum capillus-veneris. The sequence continues at coordinate 69,263,867 of NC_140950.1, forward strand.
CTCAGCAGGAGAGATCAGCTTGGCTTATGTGCCAACACAGGACAACCTTGTAGATCTTTTCACAAAGGTATTGTCTCGTGAGAAGCTTGAAGCTTTCCGCAAAGCTTTGGGCTTACTCCCCTTTGTGGACTGATCCTGTCCTCAGGGCATGACACTTCCCTTTACTCATGTGCCAGCTCTCGTTCACCACATCACTCCAGGGGGGATTTGTTACCATATACATGTGGTAGTGATGTGTGTGAACACACTAGGACCGCTGGGGCATTTTTTCCCTCTTTAGGAGGGTTTTTCCCCCATGCATTGATATACGCCCATCACTCTAGGGCTATCTATTTTTTTTCATTGCACACTAAGTAACACACTCTCTATTGTTTGTCTTGAGCTTCCTTCGTCTTCTCCAAGCTGTGTGTGTTTCTTTGCAACCCTAATTCCAACAAGAGAGCCATAGAAACAGAGGCTTGAAACTTCACATTGATTTAAAATCAACTTCATAAGAGAGGAAAGGATAATCAACTCAAGATGTGCTACATAAAGTATGTATTTGCCGATCTTGGAGCAAGAGCATGGAGGAATAAGTGGAGGCCATTTCTCAGGGGATGCGACGACTAGAATACGGTGGCCTACATCACATATGGATGCTGAAGCATATGTTGAGAGATGTGATGCGTGTCAATGTACCAAAGTGCAAACAAAAGGAATGAGCTGTCTTTAAGGCCAACGATGGGAGGCAGAGCTTTTGCTAAGTGGGGTATAGACTTTATAGGTCCAATTTGGCCCCTTGATTACAAAACTCATGCCCAATATATCATTGTGGCAATAGACTATCTCACAAAATGGGTTGAAGCTAAGGCCACACAGAAAGCAGATGCAAGGACCATTGCACAACTTCTATATGAACATGTATGAACATGTCTTTGTTAGATATGGTCTTTCCATAGAACTTGTCATCAGTGATAGTGGCACACATTTCATTAATGAAGTTATTGAACATCTTTTAGATGAATTCATGGTTGTTCACAAGAAGTCTACCCCATACCATCCACAGGCTAACGACCAGGATGAAGCTACCAATATGACTTTATGCGCTGTCTTGACAAAAATAGTATCAGATCCAAGAGCAGATTGGGACCAATAGTTACACTCTACATTGTGGGCTTATAGGATAGCCTACAAGAGCTCTAGTGGAACAACATCATACAACATGTTGTTTGGTCTTAATGCTATCTTTCCTATAGAGTTCTTGATCCAAACACTAAGAGTGGCTAAAAGACTCAAATGGATTGACCATGAATTATCTTCAAGAGTCAATGACCTAGAGAAACTAGACGAGCTTCGCTTGAAAGCTATATCTTCTATCTACGCTTAGAAAAGAAGACAAAAGGAATTTTTTGAAAGCATGTACACTAGAAAGAGTTTAAAACACGAGACTATGTCCTGGTTTATAAATTGAAACAACATGCAAAGAAACTTAAAAATCAAGGGATGGGGCCCTTTGTGATCAAAGATTTATCACCAAGTGGGGCTATCAAGCTTGCTACATTGGATGGTGAAGAAATGCCTAATTGGATTAGTGGTTTTCGGCTTAAAAAGTATCATTTACCACTAGCCCAGAACATGCTTCAACAAATCCATGCGGAAAAGAAACGATCTCAAGAAAAACAGTACATAGTCAAAGAAGCTGAAGACAAAGCCCAGGAGCACATGGCAAAACAAAAGCTTCTACGAGAACAACAACAGATGGGACCACCACTATGGATCAATGTAATGAAAGTGACAGAGTCTGAAGTGGAACATATGATAAATCCAATTATCACAGTCAAGCTGGGAGGTAATCAAGTGGAGGCCCATTCAATTCTAGATTCAAGAGCTCAAGGAAATCTTATCTCCTACAGCCTATATAAATAGCTTGCACTAGAGAACAAAATGATACCAACAAAACAAGCCCTTTATAACTATTTGGCACATTCAATAAAGGTAATGGTATGGACAATAATAATTTTATAAATCAATCACTATGTCTATCGGCATAAGTTTTATGTGGTCGAAGATACGCCGGTGCAACATCCACCATTGCTTGGTCAACCATGGCAGAGACATTACAATGTACAGATTGATTGGAGCTGCTACTGCCAGCTAAGAAGTTTCCTTTGCGGAAGAACAAAATAACAAACCATTGGTAGTGGACTCAAAAACTAAGGGAAAACAACTCTTCCTCACCAGTGACCATCAATGGATTCCAAAGGGCAATGTGGAGAAAAGCACAAAAAATATTCTAAAGGATATGTCCGACAAACACACCCATCAACAAACACCAATGCGGTCAACAACAACACCTAAAAAAGTTTGTGTCAAGAAGGTAGAGGTTGCACAATTACAACAAACCAAGCTTAAAGCCACCTTAACAGTGAAAAATGGTAAACCTCGAAAAAAAAACCCAACGGTACAATCAAGTATGGGTGCCAAAAAGGTTGATTGATGCACAAGGTAATCAAGTGCAAATCTAGATTCTAAAGAGACACAACAAGGAACTCCCTTCTACACAAACCCCTCAGGTCCAACCAACATCAAAGCCATTTTCCCAAGAAAAATTGTGAAGTAGATTTGGGTACCCAAGAAATCAGAGCCAACTTCAAAAAAACCAACTCAATTTTGGATACTCAAACAAAGGCCAACACAAATGACATATGTGAATCTTGGGTTCAAACAAGAATGTCATCACAAGCTGCAACACAAACTAGAAGTACCCAAGCCACCATTGTCAATCAGACAACAAGTGGCACAATTAGAATGATTATTATTTCACCTCTCTACTAATGGTGCTACCTTAACAGGAAACCTCAACACCCCCTCAACATCAAATGCCAAAAAGAATGTTGCTTATACCCTCCTCTCCCACAACATCAATTTTTCCCATGCATTGACTGAGTATCCATATAGGGCCGCATTACATGGCTACATTCACACATATTGATACCCATGCACAACATATACCCTAGGGTGATACACCGACGTTCCCAAGGACTCTGACTAGGGGGGGGGAGGCATTCTCAATACGAACCAACACACTTAAAAGGGCATTATTTTATATGTTTTTGGGTTTTGTTGCGTTTAATTGCATGAATTTATTGGCAAACCCAAGTATATATATGCCCTTATCTAATGTGATTCTACAAAGATATGAGGACAAATGCCAAAAATGAGCCCCTAGGTGTGTGTATACATGTTAAAAAAAAGCAATTTTATGGTAAGAAAAGAGAAAAATGGAGCAATCCAGTCAAAAATATTACAAATGAGTGTAGATAGCGGCTTATCGTGTTATTTTTGATTTATTTGGATTTATTGGTAATTTTTGGGTTGATTTAGTTATTTTTCTTCTATTTTTGTTATTTTTTAAAAGAGAAAAACAAAGAAAAATAGAAAAATTAGGTGAGATGGAGACTTAATGACAAATGAAAAAATAAGTAGTGATCAATAAGTCAAGGGCAACATATGGTGAAGTCAAGGTGCAATTATGAAAAAAATTGCGGAAAGCACGATCTGACCAATTTTTTGACGAAATGGCAAATTTTTTAAAAATGGGACAAACGGAGTTCAAATGGAGAAATTTTTGAGCCTAAAGTGCATTTCACAACGAGATAGGAGCACATGTCAAATTTTGTGACAAGTGGCCTGGCACCCCCAATCTAAAATATTGTGGGTCCATACATACACACCTCTCACTCTCAGCCTCTTTGTCTCTCTCAATGGCAAGATCTCTCTCCCTCTTTTTCAAGCACAATTACCTACTCTCTCTTTCTCTCTCATTTCTCCTCTGTCTTGGATCAACCCACAAGCTAAAGTAAGCCGATTTTCAGCCACACACACACACACACACACACACAGTTTCACTCTCATATTTGCCTCCAAAAACCTCATGGATCAGCTCATGAGTTGGAAAAAACTAATTTTCAGCCACCATTGCTCATATAGTCACACACATTTGCATGCATACACACTCCTTGACAAGGCCTCGACATGGATGATGACAGCGACCAAAACACTTGACTTCGGCTTTAGACAACACGGAAAAGCTAGAGGCATACTCAGACGAGCATTGAATCACCAAATTGAGCATCAATGGGTATGTGGTGTGACCATCTGGCACAAGCCTTGGGCATGGTCTTCAACAACATGACCACTTGTAAAATTTCTCCTTTTAACCTACCTATCACTACCCTCATCATTTTTTTTTGTAATTTTAAAACCAAAAATTATTGTATATTCTTCCCCTCTCCCTAGCGGTGGGTACCCAATGGATAGAGGGAATCTAACTTGCATCATCATCCCTAAATAATGCAAAGCAATGGTCTTCCTCGGAGGGTTAGTCCATGTGCCAAGGCCCTCTTTGTCTAGCAATTAAAAAATTGTGGAAGATTCCTCCTCTCCACCTATATAAGGAGGGTTAGAGGTCACTATTTGAGGGATCGTCATCATCACACCATCACTCTCAGAGAGTGATGGTGGAAGATTCCTCCTCTCCACCTATATAAGGAGGGCTAGAGTGATGGTGTAAGATTCCTCCTCTCCACCTATATAAGGAGGGTTAGAGGTCACTATTTGGGGGATCATCATCATCACACCATCACTCTTAGAGAGTGATGGTGGAAGATTCCTCCTCTCCACCTATATAAGGAGGACTAGAGGTCACTATTTGGGGGATCATCATCATCACACCATCACTCTTAGAGAGAGACATCACTAAAGAACACACCACCGCAAAGACATGGTGCATGAGATACAAATGAGGTAGCACAACAACACCATGGGATGCATGACCACTCACCACATGCACTAAGGTAGTAGACATTCACTTGAAGCACCATGAGCATCCTAGGGAAATGAGACTTGACTCCATTCTACTCTTGGGCACTCGTCATCGCTCATGATGTTATTGGAATTTCCATCATCATAATTTTTCCTATATAATCTTGCCACTAATCCACTAATTTGATAACTCTGGAGATTGCCGTGCACCATATGGTAGTCCACATTCCATCATGCATGCCTCGCATTACAAGCTCACTCTCCACCCCTTCTAGATCTTGGTGTCATCTCGTGGTCACCATTGTAAGTATCATTAAGAAATGAGTTTTATCTTCTCATGATTTTGTGTTGATTCTCTTTCTTTCCCTAGATCTCCATCTGGGGATATGCTTGCTATGTCTTTGCATGCCACTTTGACTGGGTTATGTCAAGTGTCTCACATAGAAACACCTCCATTAGTCAGCTGTTCTGACATAAGCCACACACATGTGTCACCCATATCACTGTTTTGAGTTGCTCCTTCTACTCCGTGTATCATAAGTGGTTTTCTTGTTGGCTTAGCTAGACGGTGTGTTACTTCTAGCACCTTGTCCATCTATATCTGCATGTTAACCTCACGCACATGCCTATCACCTAAGATGGATGCCGTATTATTTATTTGGTAGAGTCAGGTACCGGGCTTGTCGGTCCAATAGGAAAAGGGTAAGAGTGATCGCCGATGAGAGGCACACTCTAACTCGAACATTCAAGGGATTAGTTGGCTAAGCATAAGTGCCCAAGTGTGAATGGGGCGAGCTCATATAAAAGTTAACTAAACCTAAAATTCACTCATTCTTTCATTTGTGCAATTGAAGAGTGCTCTTGCTCCATCTCCATCTTCTTCTTCTTCATCTCCTTGTGTGTGTGTGTGTGTATGCATCTCCTTGTGTGTGTGTATGCGAGAGAGAGAGAGAGAGAGAGAGAGAGAGAGAGAGAGAGAGAGAGAGAGAGAGAGAGAGAGAGAGCGATCGAGCATTGCGATGACGGCACGATAGCGACGAAGCGGTTGAGTGCGGCACTTCGGCGGTTCCTTCTTCTTCGCGGCGAGGAATCCTCCACGAAGGCGAGCGTAGGGCGGTGAGTGACACACCCTTGATCTCTTGAGCTTGCTAGGTTATTCTAGTTGTGTGCTTGGAGCCATTTGTGGCTTGCACATAGTGTATTGGCAAGTCCCTTGCATTGACATGTGCAACAGACATGCATATTTTTGGCGCCGCTACCAAGGAATGCCTTGCATTAAGCTTGAGTAGCACTCTATGCTAATTTGTGGTGCATTTTGAATCGTAGGAAAGGTAGAGAAGAAAGGTGTGTGTGTTGAGAAGGAGTTTTTTTTGATGCTGTGTATTGTTTTGTTAAAGGTACTATGTTTTTTTTGTTAATAAGGTGTTGAAACTTGAAAGGTATTGTGTTTTCTCTGTGATAAGGTGTTAGGATTAAGGTAGTAGATCCATAATGTTAGTTCTGTGTAAAGTACAATAAGTAGTTCTGTTAGCTAAGGAGTTGGTGTATTAGTGTGTAACCGTAGCTGTATTAGTTGTAAGTAGGTAGGTTAGGTGTGTGTGTGCTCGCGCGCACAGCGCGGCCGTGGTGACTTTATCCAAAAAAAAGTAATATTTTTTTTAATAAAAATTTTAAAGATAGGACCGGGATCGGGAATATCCCCTAGACCCAAGCCCAGACCCAAGCCCAAGCTCACACTCAGGCTCAGGCCGCAGTCGCCCTTTAAAATTACATATTTTAGCCTCATACGTAAATAAAAATCGACCTTTTTGAGGACCAACAGAGCTTCAAGTGACCGAACGTTGTTCTGTAAAGCACACCACGACCCTCTGAGTGATACGCTCGTTTTTAAGCTATCACACACTTTAATAAAAAAATTGATCATTAAAAAACATAAAAAAACGAGTGAAAACGGACGCTTAAAAAAGTAAGCGGTTAACATTCGAGGTTAATTCGCCGAGGCTTGTAGGGTGCCAAAGGCACATGCATCTACGCTCTGGTCGTGTGCTAGAGGCCGATCAACTAGAGAGCATTTTGACTTACGCGAGTTCTCAATATCCACCTACCTTAGGTTCTGGGTCCTCGGCAGGGACCCAAGGTAGTACAAACCAAGACCCAAACATAGCAGCTAGTGACTCTTCCTCTGACTACGATGTCATTGAGGGTTTCCCGATGCCTAATCTTGATAGCTCAAGCCAAGACATGCATGCCATGGATCCACGGTCTGGCCCGAGCGGGCTTAGTCAAGACATGGAGCTAACGGTGTAAATGAGGGGGTGGAGAAGTAAATTCGCCATTCATGACCAATGTAGAACCTATTCTCTTAGAGAGTGTGCACGAGAATACTCCATTCACTGCATCCCTGACTCTTCAGAGCTATTTCCCTCCGAGGTTATATTACCTGATGGTAGAAGCCTTGCTGAAGTGCAAGAGGTTGAGTGATATGTTATCGTGGATAGGGAAAAGGAAATTGAGAGATTACGCAATGCAGAGCAACGAAGAGAGTTAAAAGAGAAAGCCCCTATGTCAATATCTTTTCTAGGAGAACATCGAGTGCTCCAAAATTAGCAACCACTAAGGGTCAACCCATAGAGAGCCACATTCCATCTAGTTCAAAGGACACCCCTAGCACCTCAATCCTAGATGGAGCGTTCTTAAATGAGAACTGGGAGTACGAACTACAAATGGAAACTCTAACCGACCTATACACATGTCACACCTATCATGTGGGTTGGTTAGATGTCCTACAATCCACAACAGGTGCTACTAGTGTGGAGGATCAACAACAAAGAGTTTGTGAGGTCATCCATAGAGTCATTGAGCTAAAGAGATAGAACAAGGGGATCCACATGCCTTCAACGGGTCTCATGAGATTCTTGGATGCAGGGAAGGCTAAACAACCAACCTTATCGCAAATGGAGACTCCCTCGGTAAGTCTGATGGATCCCCTATATGTTGTTTTGCCAGGGATTTCAATGCAATTTGAGCCTACAAGTGATAGCTTTACTTCTCCAAGTCTAGCTCATCTTTCTCTTGATGACACCACGGCTACCATGCCTACCCCAATGATGGGCATGCCAAGAAACACGCCATGGACCTCATTTGTTAGTAAAGCACCACTACATGGTAGCTCAATGCCTGCAACGGTACCTACAAGTGTGTACCAATCATATGCACCTATGGGTCATCGCACTCATGTAGCCCCTACCCCTCCCATTGTTTCAACTACCTATGCTCCACAACCACAACACCCAAGCTCTTATTTCCATGGGACCATACCGACTAGCATTAGCGTGTCACATCTGACGTCTGCTATGCCTAGAGCCACACATATGAACTTTGGGCCGCCACATGGCGCAACACCGTACCAAACGTGGAATCCAAGGGCTTATTCGCCAAGCCCAATGCCAATACCTACTCCACATGTAGTCTCTGGAGCACCTTCACCCACGGTGCCTGCTCACTTAGGTGACTTGGAAACATTTGCTCAAGCTATCGATCGATCTATCGCTGAGAATATGTGTAACACGCCTGATAGAGAGCCGAACACGCCTGATAGAGAGATTAGAAGTAAGGCAGTACAAATAGCCAAGCTCACACAAAAATTTAGTGGAGACGGGGATGTGAGAAAGCATATCAAAGTGTTTGAATAAATATGCAATTTTCTAGGAGAACACAATGACCTGCATAAGAGTAATGCTTTAAGCCTAACCATAAGTGGAAAGGCTGGGGATTGGTATAGAACCCTAAGGGTGGAAGAAAAAACGATTTACCCTACTCTTAGGAGACTGTTCTTAAAAGAATACATACTGAGAGGGAGTGCTTTGGGATGTAGCCTCTCAGCTCTAGAAAGCCCAACGAGAGGAAGGAGAGTCGGTGAGAGACTTTATTAGTTGCTTGAAGCATTTGAATTCTCATTGTAATCCAAATGAGCGCTTCAATAATAATCAATTGCTTGATAGAATCATTAGGGGATTACGACATGAGGATATCTACAATGGCCTAGTCATTAGAGGTATCACCACTTGGCAAGCAGTCACCACTAATGCGATCCAATTGGAGGATAATTTAATGATTCAAGGAGAAAGAGTGTCTGTTGAGCCTAAATATACTAGCTCGCAAGCATCGAGGCATCAGCCAATGACCCTAAAGCCTATTGCTAAGGAACCAAAGATAGCTGAGATGACTTTAGCAGATCTCACCAAGGCCATTCAAGAGAGTCTTAGAGACAATCGTGCTCCACAAAACAATCAATTGTATCCAAGAAGGGAGCAATAATGGTGCTCAATATGCTATGGACCGCATAGTACCAGCAAATGCCCTACTTTTAGAGTAAAATTCAATGGGAACTGCAATGCTTGTGGGAGGTATGGTCATCAAGCTAATGATTGCATAGTATTTAAGTGCGCGATGACCAATAGACCAACCTTAGCATGGACAGACACACCTCGAGTGCCTGCATTGATGCGGGCCCCACCTCTTGAACAAATAGCACAACACATGGTCCCTAGGGCCCAAAATGTTGTTCAAACAACACCCTTACCACCTCCAGTGCTAGGACCGCCACCACCACATTCGAGAATCACTTCTGTGAATCAAGTGGGTTGTGCCATCATCTCCAAACTATATAAAGACCCTGAGCTAGTGTAGGCTCTTCGAGCCTTTCTCAATGGAGATCTGAAGTTTGGGCTACCACAATTTGCATAGATGGATGGAGCTGGGGAGATGCCAATAGAGGAGGAACACTTAGATCCACAACCCAACCTAGATCCGAACCTTGTGGTAGAAATACATGTTAACAAGTTGGGACAATACGTTGAGGGTGATGAATCCAATGCGACCATACCAATCACTACTAAGGGATTAATTGTGAAGGGAATCCTTGATGGTGGTACTGGGGTTAGCATTGTGACTAAAAATTGCTGGGAAACTATGGGAAGACCTCACCTTGCGACCACAACCATAGTAGTGAAGATGGCCAATGGGTCTATTGTTAAACCTATTGGGATGCTAGAAGAATTTAAGATCAAGGTCTTTGGACAGAAAATAAGAGTTACCTTCATTGTTATGGATTTTACCATGTAGACTATGGCATCTGAGATGATCTTAGGACGTCCTTTCATGAGGGAAGCAAAAATGGTGCATGACTGGTCTAAAGACCATGTCTACTTGCAGTTCCAAGATTCTGTCATTCAAGTGGATCTTGTAACTGGTTGTACACATCCTCTAGGAAACATGTTTATAATTGATTACAGATCTGACACCACATTTTACTCGGCCCCATTGCAGTATTGTTACACGTGTAAAGCGGACATTGTTGTGGGGGAAGATTCTCCTTATATGGATGTACTACCTGGGATGAGTGAGTTAGACAATGTGGATTGGGTCCACCTAACAGCAACCATAGACACTTGGGGAAATAGGGGGACAACCTGAGTAACACCTGAGGGGGATGAAATTCCCGTTCCCTTAAAGTATGCTAGAAGCAATGCATATAGCTTCTGACAAGACTCATCCTCATATAACAAAGAAAACATACAAGTGGGTCCCTAAATCTTCTTTAGCGACCATGGTTGATGCTAAAAAACAAAAGTCTTGTAAGAAACGTCCCACTCGCTCCAAGAAATGTAAGGAAACGTGGCGTTAGATTCCTAAACAAGTATTAGAAGCCCAAGGCTACTATCAAGGAAATGATCAAATCTGGGTGCCAAAACATAGATTATGTTCTTACTTGTCACTTGACCCATGTGAGCCCAATCCTATAGCTCCAAAATGAATTGACGATCGCGGAAAGAAAAAAATCACAGAATGGTACACACCCGCTCCAGAGCTAGTTTGGGTACCAAAGAAAGAACGATTTGTTCCACCTAGCTCAGGAAGGGGGGAGTCCCATGAAGCTTCTAGCTCTTCATGTAATGCATCCATAGAGGTAAAAGCTTCTCCTCAGCCTCCACTTACAATAGTAGAATCCACACCTCCCAGTGTCCAAGAATCACCTGATGAACCACTTCATGTTCGATCCTGGGAGAGTACCTTACCAACCTTCCAACTCGACGAGGCACCTAAGGTAATAGAAAACTACTGGCAAAAATCATCACCTATTACCAACTGGAACAATTGGTTTCAAAGGGTGACAACAAGCACATTTCAAGCAGTATGACCTAAGGGGGGAAGTCTTCATTCACGTCAGCCTATTGAATTATTTCTCTCAACCTTCCTCTCTGACCTCTCAATCTCCCAATCTTAGGGAATGTATATATAAAGCCTTATACTCACAAAAAACAAAAATAGTAAAGAGCAAGAGCAATTAGCAAACGATGTGCACAATAAAAGTCAAAACATTGACCCAGACCTACACATTCACATCCGATACACTGAAACATAAACCTATGTAATCAAACACCTTTGATCCTCATCACTTGAGTGATGGATTGTAGGTAAGATTAGTACGATAGGAGTGTTTCTGTTTTAGAGTTTAAGTATTAGCAAAGTTCTTTCTTCCCACTGACGTGCCTCCTAGAGGTATTGTTTGTGTTTCATAGTGTGTACAGGAACAATTGCTGTTGTTCGGATTTGGACCTTCATGGAATCTTTCTCTCGTTCACACTTCAAATCAAGTGCAATCATCAACTCAAACAGGTGTTTCTTGTCCATTAGCATGGCCCCTTATCTTTTTTGCATCTATGTTTGTCTACTTTAATTGTGATTGGTAGCATAATATTCATCGCATTTGCTTAGTACCAAACATTAAATTCAATGTACATTTTTGTCATAATCACTTGTCTAGGTTTAAAAATCAAGCAGTCCGACTAAGCTAGTTTGACCAAGCTAGGCATTAGAGATCTTCTCTTAATACCATGGGGAATGCATTCCTAATAATCAATGGTTACTTAGGTTCTTAATCCGATTTAGACAGCATTGTGTGAAATGTACTAGGGCTTTTTAGTGGGCTTAGTCCCTATTGACCTTTAGCTTAAGTATGATAAAGTGAGTTTACTAGTGTGATGAGCCTAGGGAGGGTAACAATGTTATATGACCCTCCAAAGTTACAAATTAAAATGCTGAAAACGAGCAAAAAAATTAAAGTGCCACAATGTAAAATCTTAACCTGGAAGAGAAATCTCAGCTTGATTTGGTACTCCACTTATTCTTTCATTTGTGCAATTAAAGAGTGCTCTTGCTCCATCTCCATATTCTTCTTCTTCATCTCCTTGTGTGTGTGTGTATGCGAGGGGGGGGGGGGGGGGGGAGAGAGAGAGAGAGAGAGAGAGAGAGAGAGAGAGTTGTGACGATGGCACGACGGTGACGAAGCGGTTGAGCGCAGTGCAATGGCGGCTCCTTCTTCTTCACGGCGAGGAATCCTCCATGAAGGCGTACGTAGGGCGGTGAGTGAAACACCCTTGCTCTCTCGAGCTTGCTAGATTAGTCTAGTTGTGTGCTTGGAGCCATTTGTGGCTTGCACACAGTGTATCGACAAGTCCCTTGCATTGACACGTGCGACAGAGGCGCACACTGCATCATAGCCAGGTCCCAAGCTAGGTGGTGCCCCTCTTGTGTATCGCCCATGATGAGGCCATCATGCATAATCTTGGTGTAGAGGCCACCGGGTCAGTTTTGCACATGCCACCTCTCACAATCACCCAACCGTTGGAGTATTGCAGAGCTAAAGTAAAGACATGTCATAAGAAATCCACTCGCACTTTGGGAATGATCAACATTAACCTTCTTGTGCGTGGAATTTCTTGTCCTTGCACACATTTATCTGCATCCCAAATGATCACGTGAATGAAGACATGGTATTAGGGGTTCCATGGCTAAGATTGTATTATTATAAGATGTTCAAGATTAGGATGCCAAGGTTTTGGAACTCACACTTACAGTTGGAAAAATAAAAGTACCATTTGCATATAGGAAAAAGGAATGGAAGACTTGCCTACGAAGTTTAAAGTCAACAAAACCATGGCCCATCACAACAATTATGTCAAATGCTTGCCATCAAATACATCCTTATCAAACAAGCATGCAAGGAACCAGGCAATACTAGGTACCAAAATCCCACCTTTAGTCAAATCCTAAGGAAACTTGGGTGCCCAAGGACCAATCCAAAAGCCAACAGTGTACCTATAAGCCTCATGAACCCGCTATGAAACTGAGAAGTAAGAAGAAAGTGCAACCACCTAAGACAATATGGGTTTGGAAGCCAAAGAATCGGCTAGAAATGACACCAATCAAATCAACTCATAAGTGGGTGCCAAAGATTTGACAATCATCAAAGCAATAACCAGTCTCTCAAAAGATTAATCGTCTAATAATATGGTTGTTTTCACGTGAATATCAAAGAATGTGCTCAATTGCTTCAAGATCTTCTATTTAAGAAACAAACGTAGCAAGAAGCATTGACATCTCAGAAACCCTTGAGCAATCCTCTCAAGACTCTCCTCTTGCACCACATACAATGTTACAATGTGTTGACATCACAAGTATGGTAGAGACAACTAGGGCTATGCATAGACACAACTTCTCAACCCATGCACAACACTACCTAGACTGCACACTATGATCTTGAAGGACTCCAACTAGAAGGAAAAGAGGCATTTTGAATGCGGATCCAAATACATGAATGTGTAAATTTTTTGGCAAAATCCAATGAAAATGTCCTTCAAAGTACACATAATGGGGAACATGTAATATTATAACCCTTGAGTGTGTGTACATAGTATACATATGAATAAAAAATTAAAATGTACATTTTTTACTTTGTTTGTGTCTTTTTGACCAAAAAAGTGTCCAAAATGGAGCAATCCATAAAATATTGCGAAATACAATATTTATGTGTGTTTTGATTTCTATGTTTTGGATTGGATTTGTAAATTTTCTTTGATTTTTTTGATAAAAAGAGAAAAAATAATGAATAAATAGTAAACAAGATCAAATCGATGAAGTAAAGGTACAACAAGAATTAAGAAGTTATGATGAACTAAGATGCCAAATCTTGCTTAGTTCTGCCGATGATGGTGAGACAGGAAGCCTAAATTACACCCACGATGCAGATTTTGCAAAATCTTCAAAAATTGGGCAGTCAAGTCCAAATTGTTGAAAGTATAATTCATGATCTATTGAGAATAATAGGGGGTATGAGAGAAAGTGAGTAGGAAAGGCTAGGTATGTATATACTAGGTAGCCCAAATAGAGTCTCATTTTGGAGAAAGCTCTTGGAGATCTACTTTCAACGCATGCTTTTGAGTTTCTACCGGTCCTACACTACACAATCTTGCCCAAGACATAAGGGTGAGATCCTAGCTTACTAATGAGCATTTTTATAAGTGGGCTAGACAAATAGGTAGAATTCTAGGGAAACCCTAGCTCAAAATATAGAACAATGATTATCAGTCCTAGTCCAAAGGACCATCCCCTGTTGCATCCCACAGGTAAACACCTACGCTGGACTTTTTCAAAACATATAAGACAAACTTCATACTTCAAACTTCTATGTTATGCTAGGGCTATCCACGTCAAATCTTCTCAGTAAAGTTATAATATTTTTTGAAATTTAAATTAGACTCATTGAATTATAATCCCTCAGTTCCTATTTCCTTTTAATGTCTACTCAAACAAGACCTTAAGAAAACAACGAGTCTCTTGGGAGTTAATGTTAACGTAAGTCTCAAGGTTAACCCCATCTTTGATCATGTCCATGTTTTTCATTCTTGCATCATTTGCCATCCATGGGCATCTCCATGGAAGTATTGGAAGTTTTATGTGAACAGCAACACGGTCGTCACTTCCTTGAAGCTATCCCCTTACTCCCCCCTAAATCCTTGAAAGAAAATAAACTTGAGAGAATAAAGTAGGAATGAATAATGTGTTAATAGTGTGTTTGCATAGGTGCACTATCTTCTACTCTACCTTAAGTTTTTTGGTTAATTAGGAAAATGTAACCTATTTGTGAGAAGGGGTTGGTCCCACACTTCTTCTTGGAATTAAAAGATGCAAAGCTAATAAATAAATTTGATTCTGTGAAACAAAATGCACCGCAAGATGTCCTTCGACTTGGTAGTGTAAAAAACTCCAAGAGGGACCTTACAATATCAAAGCAGCTATCCACCTCAGTGATGACATGTATATGACTTGTGAAAAAGTATTTAAATGTCAAAACAATGTACAACAAAAGAGAAGATGTAAGAGACTTTAAGAGATGGAGGTTTAGCAGACAAATCTGTGTTGTGGAGACTCCAGCATTTTTATGGATTCAATATCTCTAGAGACCTTGCATATGATGTAATGCATGTGCCACTTTTAAATCTCTTTCAAAAATACATAAAGAGATTGATTTCATCAGCTTCTACTCAAACTAAAAGAAGATTGATCTTGTTGTCAAAGAAGTTGTCAGTTCTATTCCAAAACCTATTTTGAATGTAAGTAGAAAACATGCTACTTTGCAATACAAATGTTCAAAGCAGAGGAACGTCAGAATTTTTTTCAATGGTGCCTACCGCATGTCCTCAATGTGGTCGATGGAATTAGTGAAGAGGATAAACAACTTGGGACACTTTTGGTTGACATTCCCCACATATTGTTTATTTTAGTTGGCAAAAGGGTAAGAATACATTGATGTTTGTTGCTCCTTATTTGTATCATGGTGTATTCTTTCTAAGGAGTATTATGGTGGCAAATCTTCTCCTCTTGAACATGTAGATTTGGTATTATGGTGGAAAATCTTCTCCTCTTGAACAAGTATGGTTAAGTGAAAAAGTAATTAGATTTGGTAAAGATGAGAGAATATTTGCACCTATTAATGAAAATTCTTTGCTTTTACTTGAAGGTAACGGAGAGATCCTAGATGATGTTTATCAACATGGATCTCATGATGGCACATGGTGTTTTCCTCATGAAATAAATGTTTCCAACTATTTGAGCATTCACACCACAACAAATCTAATCAGATATCATACAGAAACTATCATAGTTGAGTTTTGTTGCACTGAAATACACAAATAACTCAATGTCTCACAATCTACTAAAGAGATATGGTTCTTATACATTCATGCTTGATGTTGCCTAAAAGTTTCATTATGGATCAAAAGATAGATGTTTCCCATCAATGAGAATTTTCTTTTCATACATCTTCTAAGAAGAATTCCAAAAATTTTGGAATGCTTATCTTCAATTAGTGTCATGCCCATGTGAGACAATGATCAAGAACAAAGGAGTTCTTGCTGGATCAAAGAGACCAAAGCCAATGGACCTCAACATATTAGAGAAAAATGGGATGATAGAGTTTTGGTTGAGCATTCACCTTGGATGAAATCCATGCAAATGCATACTTTTACCACAAGGTGTTTATAAATAATGTGAAGTATCCAAGTGCACAACACTCAAGGGGATAATATCATTTCTAGGAGATGTTTAGAGAAAATATTTTCTCATGAACAAGAAGGAGAAGTGAATGTCTTTATTGTGGTGAAAAAATTACTAGACAACCTCGAGACGCTTGATGGGATCTCTGGAATGTGTATTATCCTGCAAAAGCTTGAAGACAAATTGTGCTCTCATAGTTTTTCCTATTGGCTGTTTGCAATGCAATTTTTTTTGGTTTAGTGCATAGTTGGATGAAGAAGAGATACTTTATGAAACTAGCGATTCCAAAGTTCATTCGAGGTTAGTGTGTCCAGGAGATGTGGGGTGTGTCCTACAATAGATTGAGAAGGGAGAATATTCCTTTGCAAGGCAGACAAAAGATTTGAGTAGCAATGCATTTGTGAGAAGTGTGGATATGAACAACAAAAGATGAGGAACATGGACAAGAGTTGGTGGATTGGAAACACATCTATAAGGTTATGTAAGGTACTTAACTTATGTCTAGGAGAATACATCTATTTTTTAATTTGTTGTTTTTCTCTATTTTGTCGTGAAATCATGTTTATATTACTTATTTTCACATGGCCGTTTGCAAGTAGTGTTGTGGAATTGACTTTGGATTGTTCAATCATCCAATGAACCTACTTTATTTTTGCTAGCTTGTGCATAATAGTTGCACTAGAAAGATGTATATATCTTTTGTCAATCCATGATTTTTCTATATAAGCAAAATCTATGTTGTGTCATAAAATCTAATATCTAACCAACCCAAATGATTTTCTCATATTAAACTGATCATTTAATGTGGGAGAATAAATGGGAACAAGGGTTAGGATATAGATATGTGCTTATGGATCTATCTCAACATGGGGCCAATGGAAAAGGGGCCCAAATGAGAGATGGTCTATCAAAGAGCAAGGGTAATCAATGGAGCATAAAGACCTTAGGGTTAGCTTCATTGAAGACCTCCAATAGTTAGTATTAAAAGTCCTTTGACCTAAGGTAAGCTAGGGATGTGCTTGAGGTGGAAACCCGGCCCAAGCTTGCGGTGCTTGTCATGCCTGATGACTGAGATGCTTGAGATGCTTGTGGTGCTTGAGATGCTAGGGCTGTACTTGAGGTGAGAACCTAGGCCAAGCTTGAGGGGCTTAAGGGCCAAGCTTGTGGTGAGAACTAGGCCCAAGGTTGAGGGGCTTGAGGTGGCACAAAAGTCAAAGGGGGGGTGGTTTCTTGACCACTCTCTCTCTCCCAAAGGGCACCCTAGCCCCTAGGACACATGTCAAGCCCCTAGCTAAGTTACCCTCATGGTGTGCCTAAAGCATATTGGTTGGCTTTCCAAGGGGTCCAATGCTAATTTAGAAGATATAATTCATTGTTTTTATATTTATCAAGTCCTCTCTTTCAAAGAGAAAAGGGGGACACTTGTCCCAAGGCTACCCTTCTTACTTGATTTACCTCCTACTTGTGATTGGCTAGGCCTGGGGCGGTCCAATGAGCTTCAAGCATGACCTACAAGGAGGGGGGTCGACCAAAGAAATTAGGGGGCCTGCTTAGGGGGTATACTCTCCCACACAAACTCACACACACTCTCATGGTGTGAAGTGTAAAGTGCAAGAGCTCCCTCTCCTTCTTCAAGTAAGTAGAGAGGTTGAGAGCCTACACCAACACTCTTGGCTACGGAGTGAAAATCCAACAAAGAGCCATGCTTCAATGCTTAAGCTTGCCATCTTCTCCATCTTCATTACTTTGCTAGTATGTATGCTAGCAAGAAGAGTGATGATAAGTGAGGAACTAGTTCTTTCTCCTGTGAAATGTTTCTTCTTTCTCTTCCCTACCCTCATTCCCAGCTAGCTCTCTCCACCTTCGAAGGTGTTTGAGGTCTTGGGACTGAGGCTTGGGATAGTTAATGATTTCCACAATATTTATGTTATGCTCGTGATGCATGAAGCTTTCCATCTTCATTGCATCACCTAGGTCACGAGGAACACAAAGATTGTATTGTAACAAGTCTCTCTTGATGGGAGAAACCATAGAACAAATGCCTATTGGAGGGGGGACCGGCTCCACATAAATCCGGTCCTAAATTGTTGTCATGTTCTCTAAATTCTCTCTCTTGCAAAACTATTGTTCATGCCAAGTTAGCTAAATGCTATGTTCATGTTGCTACCATCAATTATGTTCACCCCCTATGCTCACAAAGTAATTTCACAAAAGTAATCTCTTTAATTTCCACTACTCTCAAGTTAATAGGCCAATTACATTACATTGGTATTAGAGCCTTTGGTTTCTCTTTTCTTGCTTAATAAGAGAGGTCCTTAAGTATCCTATAAATGGTTTATTTTGTTAATTATATTAGGGTAAGTAGAACTCGGATCTATTATCGGCTTTGTTGAGCCACTAAGTGGGATATGGTGCACACCGCGAGAGCTTTGGACTTAATAATGTTGTCTTTTTAGACTTGCTTTTAGCTTTACCATTATTGTGTTGCAAAAACAAAATCGTTCCTAGAGAGCTTGAAGATTTTCGCAAGGACCATAAGATTATATGGTGGGGAGCAAGGACATGGCTATCGTTCTTGCCCCAAGAAGAATGCTTGCAATGAGACTCCTAGGGCTTCCACCATCGAAGCTCCAAAAGAGGATGTTCATTGTTGCAAAGAATCATCACTTTCCTATTCTTGGGGAAAGGTAAGAGAGCATGATGCCTTCATCTTGTTTGACCCTGGCTCTACTCACAACTTCTCCAAGAATCATCATCTTCTCCAAAGTCTTTGGAGAAACATAAGCAACATCTCCAAGTAATTTTTCAAGCATTGAGGGAGAATAAAGTTTTTCTCAAATAGAAGAAAAGAAAATTTTTCCTTCAAGAGATACAATACCTAGGTCATATTATCTCTCAAGATGGTATCTGTATGGATCCATTGAAGTTAGAGGTAATAAAAACATGGCCTAATCCAAGGAATCTACATGAGCTAAGAAGCTTTAATGGTATGTGCGCATAATATAGATGCTTTAATGGTATGTGCGCATATTATAGACACTTCATGGAAAAATTCTCTCAAGTAGCAGGACCACTACATGAGCTTTATTGGTATGTGTGCATACTATAGACGCTTCATAGAAAAATTCTCTCAAGTAGCAGGACCACTACATGACTTAACTAAGAAGAACATTAAGTATGTATGGACTGCTAAGGAGCAAAATGCTTATAACACTCGGTCATCAAAAATTACAACAGGACATGAGATGTGGTTTGGATTGCGACAAAAAAACCCAAAAATAGCCCAAAAAACTCAAAAAATGAGCATTTAAGCTCGCAAGTTTTTTTCAAAAAAAGTTATGGCTAAACAATCTTAAAATTTCTACATCATGCTTCATTTAACAATGAATGATGTTGAAAATGGAGAATTGACGAATTTACAATCACATGTTTAACTTAGAAACATTACATTCCCATAATCACATCAATTGTTGACCAATTAATAAAACATAAACTTTGTGATTTCACTATTGTGATGAAAAATGCAAATAAAACACATGCCTATAATTTACAAACCCCAAAATTTTCATCTAATTTTTTTAAAAGTTAAGTAACAATATTATCTCTACTTTTGCAAGCTTCATAAACCAAACTAAAAACTAAAATTATGAAGCAAGTTTAAAAGCATATTTCTTCTCTCTGTCATTCACAATTTGTTTTTCTTTCGGCCCTTCTAGAAGACAATATAAGATATTGTGCGAGGTATTTTCTCTGACATCAACAAGATCACCTACCACTTTGAAAACGCTTTCCTCATTGTTGAGACCTTTATCGTCAACGACATAAAGAAATAGGAGGTTCAGTAATTGTTTGATTGTGGCCAAAAACACCTACTCGAATTGACCAAGCATGACCTTTAGGCTTCTTATGTCATGCATGCTCCCAAGATTTGAACATCATGAGTCGATGCTTTTTTTTTTTTGGTTTATGAGAGGTAGCAAGCATAGCTCTAGGGGGAACAATGACTCTCTGTAAAGGCACCCGGTAAAGTCTCGTCAATACCTTGAGCTTGTTCTAGAAATTGATGAGCAGCTAACAAATGTCATCAAGGAGCACCACTTTCAAAAGCGAAAGGAGGTGGAAGCAATTGTCTTCTAGAATTTGCTCCAGCGATTGACACACGCATCCTAAGTGCATGAAAGTGAGGACTGATGGGAGCAAATTTACTACGTGAGGGAGTGAGTGAACTTGTACGACCTAACCAATTAGAGAAGATGAAGATTGATTAGCGAGATTAGATTATTGACCTCTTCTTTGCTTCTTAAAAACATGAACATCACCAGAAGGAGAAGTCTTTACAAAGAAGAAGCTGCAAACATCGACAAAAGAACCATAAATTCTTGCTATCAAGAATGCCAAATCCAAAATATATATTTAAAAACAACAAGAAGGATATAAAATTTGCACAAAAAAAAGAAGATTAAAAAATCCCTCATATTTCAAGGCTTTCTTAAGTACAAAATAAAGGATTTATGTGCATTTAAAGCATTAAAACCAAAGTATGTCTTTAGTTATGGCACAATAGATCTTTATATGTTAACAAAATGATACCAAAAGCAAGTTTATTATGCTAGTTACATCACCCTTGCTCTAATGTCTCAACAACAATAGGTGCTACAATAGTACTCACACTATCTCTTTGCGGAGTGGCTAGAGCAACACTCAACGATTCAATCTCCAAGCCAACCATATAATCTCACAAATTTCCTGCAACAAGTACTTGTTTGACCCAAGGAAGACCAAAGAGAGTAGTTTATACCATCCAACCTACACTCATTGAAAAGTACATCTCTTTGTATCTACAATCCATCATGATGGTGTAATTCTAACATCCATAGCAATACTTGTTTTCTGTAAGATACACATGAAGTTTTTTTGTATGGCTGAAAACCATCTTTTGCTATGATGCTCAAAATAAAATTTTGAGGGCATAAACAATTCTGAAAGAGGGGTAAAACCATTCCAGAATACAAGATTGAAGTACTCTTTCTTCTAGAATTAAAAAAACTTGAATCCTGAAATACTTATACACAACAAATGAACAAAAATATTCATACTCGTGTATTCTACAAGACAAGTGTATTGTAAATTTGTATTCAATTGATGTTCATTGATACAAAAGAATTTGAGATGATGCAAATACAAGTAAGTACTACTTGAGGTGATCAAGGTGATTAAGAACAAGAAAACAAAAAATAGCAAACTACGTATCAATAAATTAAATTTGGAGGATATAAAAATTCTTGTTTATGGTCTCACTTTGAAGAAGTTTAGTCATCTTTGTCAACAAACCATAAAAAAATTGATGGAAAAATTGTAAGGATTGTAATTGAAAGCCTTGAGTCTTCAATTGTAAGCTTTCGGGGATGTAATTTTTTTTTAGTGGAATGTTGTGTAATTTTTTAAGAAATATTTGCACTTTTTCGTCTTAGAAAACTTTCTATATTGACTTTGGTTCAAAAAATTGAAGTCTTTTTGACAATGTTCGCTGTTTTTTCTTGAGTTGCTCCAAAAATTGATGGTTTTTTAGTTTTTTGAGAACTTTTGGCCAAATTCAAGGTGAGGTGTATTTTTCACGACTTAGGTGTACTTTTTGATGACCAGGTGTTTTTTGATAACCTCAAAGAGAAGGTTACTTCCCAACTAGTCCTCATGCTTCCAAATCTCTCAAAACCATTTGAGGTCCAATGTGATGCTTGTGGTGATTGCCTTGTAGCAGTATTGCTTCAAGAAGGGCATGCCATAGCATATGAGAGCCGAAGGCTCAATATGGATGAACGAGTCTTGGGCATTTATGAAAAAGATCTTTTAGTTGTTCTACATGTCCTAAACACATGGAAGCACTACTTATTGGGGACTCCATTCATTCTACAAACCGATCACCAAAGTCTCAAGTATTTCATGATGCAAACCAAGCTTTCTGACAAACAAATGAGGTGGGAAAAGTTTCTTTCGCATTTTAATTTTCATATTGCTCACATTACTGGTAAGCACAATCAAGTGGCTAACGCACTTTCACGAAGACCAAAAGCTAATGCGGTGTCTATAGCTACTCACAATGATCTATCTTCTATGATAGATGAGTATGCTATTGACCCTGATTTTAGAGACATAATGTCACCCCTTGCTTTGGGGAAGAAAGAGGAGTCATTAATCTTGCAGGATGGTTATCTTCTCCACGGCAATACGCTATGTGTTACACATTCCCTTCGTGAGACAGTTATGTATGAATCCCACGAGACGGATCACGATGGCCATGAAACTTTGCAAGGGTAGGGATTTAGGTGGTGCTTTCCCTGCCCCTATAATGTTTCATGGCCATCTGCCCCCGTCTCCTCGGTCTAGAGTGGCACAATCACCAATTTTTTTGTTTTGGCTTCGCTAAGGGCCCAATGGTCAAGAACTGGCAATTATGCCACAGTAGACCGTCGAGACGGATTGTGTTGCCCATGAAACTTTGCAGGGGTGGATATTTAAGTGCTTTCCCTACCCATGCAAAGTTTCATGGCCATTCGCTCCCGTCTCATCGGTCTAGGATGGCACAATCACCATTTTTTTCGTTTTAGCTTCGCTAAGGACCCAATGGTCAAAAACTGGTGATTGTGCCACTGTAAACCGTCGAGATTGCAATGGCCATGAAACTTTGCAAGGGTTGGGATTTAGGTGCTTTCCCTGCCCTTGCAATGTTTCATGGCCATCCGCTCCCATCTCATTGGTCTAGGGGTGACACAATCGTCAATTTTTTGTTTTGGCTTCGCTAAGGGCCCAATGGTAAAAAATTGGCGATTGTGTCACCGTAGACCGTCGAGACGGATTGCGATGCCCATGAAACTTTGCAAGGGCAGGGATTTAGGTGCTTTCTCCTGCCTTTGCAAAGTTTCATGGCCTTTTGCTTCCATCTTGTTAGCCTAGGGTAGCACAATCGCCAATTTTTTCGTTTTTAGCTTCACTAAGGTCAAAAACTGGCGATTGTGCCATAGTAGACCGTCGAGACGGATTGCGTTGGCCATGAAACTTTGCAAGGGCAGGAATTTAAGTGCTTTATCTACCTTGCAAGGTTTCATGGCCATCCGCTCCCGTCTCGTCGGTCTAGGGTGGCACAATCGCCTTTTTTGTTTTTTGGATTCTATAAGGGCCCAATGGCAAAAAAATGGCGATTGTGCCACCGTAGACCGCCGTCAAGACGGATTGTGATGCCCATGAAACTTTGCAAGGGTGGGGTTTTAGGTGCTTTTACTTCCCTTGCAATGTTTCATGGCCATCCACTCCCGTCTCATTGATCTAGGGTGGCACAATCGCCAATTTTTTTGTTTTGGCATCACTAAGGGCCCAATGGTCAAAATCTGGAGATTGTGCCACGGTAGCCCATCGAGACGGATTGTCTTGCTCATGAAACTTTGCAGGGGTGGGAATTTAGGTGCTTTCCCTACCTCTGCAAAGATTCATGGCCATCCGCTCCCGTCTTGTCGGTCTAGGGTGACACAGTCACCAATTTTTATGTTTTGGCTTCGCTAAGGGTCCAAAGGTAAAAAACTGGCGATTGTGCCATAGTAGATCCTTGAGACGGATTGCGTTGCCCATGAAACTTTGTAGGGGTAGGGATTTAAGTTCTTTCCTTACCCATGAAAAGTTTCATGGACATCCGCTCCTATCTCGTTCGTCTAGGGTGGCACAATCGCCATTTTTTTTGTTTTGGCTTCACTAAGGGCCCAATGGTCAAAAACTGGTCATTGTGACACCGTAGACCATCAAGACGGATGCGGTGGCCATCAAAATTTACAGGGGTAGGTATTTAGGTGCTTTCCCTACCCGTGCAATGTTTCATGGCCATTCGCTACCGTCTTATCGGTCTAGGTTGGCACAATCGCCAATTTTTTGTTTTGGCTTCGCTAAGAGCCCAATGGTCAAAAATTGGTGATTGTGCCACCCTAGATCGTCGAGACGGATTGCGATGCCCATGAAACTTTGCAAGGATGGGTGTTTAGGTGCTTTCCCTGCCCCTGAAAATTTTCATGGCCATCTTCTCGCATCTCGTCGGTCTATGGTGGCATAATGCCAATTTTTTTGTTTTGGCTTCGCTAAGGGTCCAATGGTAAAAAACTGGTGTTTGCGCCATCGTAGACCGTTGAGATGAATTTTGATGCCCATGAAACTTTGTAGGGATAGAGATTTAGGTCTTTTCCCTGCCCTTAAAAAGTTTCATGGCCATCCGTTCTCGTTTCGTCGGTCCAGGGTGGCACAATCGCCAAATTTTTGTTTTGACTTCGCTAAGGGCCCAATGGTAAAAAACTAGCAATTGTGCTACCATAGCCCGTCGAGACGGATTGCGATGGCCATGAAACTTTGCAAGGGCAGGGATTTAGGTGCTTTCCCTGTCCCTGCAATGTTTCATGGCCATCCGCTCCCATCTTGTCGGTCTAGGGTGGCATGATCACCATTTTTTTCGTTTTGGCTTCGCTAAGGGCCAAATGGTAAAAAATTGGCGATTGTGCCACTATAGACCGTCGAGACGGATTGCGTTGCCCATGAAACTTTGCAAGGGTTGGTGTTTAAGTGCTTTCTCTTCCCTTGCAAAGTTTCATGGCCATGCGCTCCCATCTCATCGGTCTAGGGTGGCACAATCGCCATTTTTTTTTGTTTTGGCTTCGCTAAGGACCCAATGGTAAAAAATTGACGATTATGCTACTGTAGACCGTCGAGACACATTACGATGGCCATGAAACTTTGCAAGGGTAGGGATTTATGTGCTTTCCTTTCCCTTGCAATGTTTCATGGCTATCCGCTCCCGTTTTGTTGGTGTAGGGTGGCACAATCGCCAATTTTTTTGTTTTGGCTTCGTTAAGGGCCCAATGGTGAAAAACTGGCGATTGTGTCACTGTAGACCGTTGAGACGGATTGCGATGTCCATGAAACTTTGCAGGGGCAAATATTTAGGTGCTTTCTCTTGCCCTTGTAAAGTTTCATGGCCTTTTGCTCCCATCTTGTAGGTCTAGGGTGGCACAATCGCCAATTTTTTTCTTTTAGCTTCGCTAAGTGCCCAATGGTAAAAAACTGGCGATTGTGCCATAATAGACCATCGAGACGGATTGCGTTGTCCATGAAACTTTGCAAGGGCAGGGATTTATGTACTTTAACCATCCCTACAAGGTTTCATGGCCATCCGTTCCCGTCTCGTCGGTCTAGGATGACACAATCGCCAATTTTTTTGTTTTGGCTTCGCTAAGGGCCCAATGGTAAAAAATTGGCGATTGTGCCACCGTAGACCATTGAGACGAATTGCGATGCCCATGAAACTTTACAAGAATGGGGTTTTAAGTGCTTTTCCTTCTTTTTCAATGTTTCATGGCCATCCGCTCCCGTCTCGTCGGTCTAGGGTGGCATAATCTTCAATTCTTTTGTTTTGGCTTCACTAAGGGCCCAATGGTCAAAAACTGGAGATTGTGCCACCGTAGCCCATCAAGACGGATTGTGTTGCCCATGAAACTTTGTAGGGGTGGGGATTTAGGTGCTTTCTCCACCCCTACAAAGATTCATGGCCATCCACTCCCGTCTTGTCGGTTTAGGGTGGCACAATCACCAATTTTTTTGTTTTGGCTTTGCTAAGGATCCAATGGTCAAAAACTGGTGATTGTGCCACCGTTGACCTTCAAGACGGATTGGGATGGCCATGAAACTTTGCAAGCGCAGGGATTTAGGTGCTTTCCCTGCCCTTTCAATGTTTCATGGCCATCCGATCCCGTCTCGTTGGTTAAGGGTGGCACAATCGCCAATTTTTTTGTTTTGGCTTCACTAAGGGCCGAATGGTCAAAAACTGGTGACCACTCAAAACATATTGGATGGACACAATACTTTTCATGGGTGGAGTTGAAAACCATTTTACAACCCGTGCAAAGTTTCATAGCCATCCAATTTGGTATGGGTGATCAAAGCCCATAATATGTGCTAAAATGTGTCATATGAGCCATGCGGCCCATTTTAGCGCATAGTATGGTTTGGGACTGTCCAACCCATATTAGATGGCCATGAGACTTTTCACAAATGGATGTGAGCAGCACTTAACCACCCTCACAAAGTTTCATAGCCATCCAATATGGTATGGGCAATCAAGGCCCATACTATGCGCTAAAATGGGACATATGGCTCATATAACCCATTTTAGTGCATAGTATGGGTCGAGAACGACCAAACCATATCGGATGAACATGAGACTTTGCAAAAATGGGTGTGAGCACCATTCAAACACTGCTAAAAAGTCACACATCCATCCGATATGGTTTGGGAGGTCAAGGGCCATAAAATGGGACATATGGCTCATACAACCCATTTTAGCTCTTTTATCATGAATTAGGACATGATCATCTGATATTGTTGGATCTTTGTCTATGTACATGGATCTTTATATGGTTCATATTTTCATCTATATGATTAGATTGACTCCACATGTGTGGACCTCTATATGTCCATCTACATTGATATCCTTTTATAATGGATTAGGACATGCTTGTCTTTATAGTTTCTATATGGGTGTTTACATGGTCCTCTACAAGTGCATCTATAATGTTGTCTCTATGGTCATCTATACAATTGTCTGCATGGACATATACATGCTTAATTTGGTAAAGATTGGTTGTCTATATGGATCATCAATAGATCGGCTAATGTCATCAATAGGGTCATCTTCATTGCTATCTTTCTATATGATGGATTAAAATATGATCATCTTTATATGGTTCTATGGAAATCTATATTAGACTCTATATGGTTTTCTCTCTGACTATCTACATGGGAATTTATATAGTCCTCTACATTGGCATCCATATGGTCATCTAAATATAGTGCACTCCTTTTTCCATAGACCGCATGTATATGGTAGCCTATATGGTCAGCTCTATGCTAGTCTAAATGGCCAGTTCTATGATCTTCTACATAGGGATACATATGGTCATCTATATGGTTGATGCTCTGATCCTCTATATGGCCATCTATATGGTTTCTTATAGGACCTTTTAAATGGTTCTTTGTATGGTTAACTAGATTAGATTATTTTCTATATCATCATCTTTATTATCGCATATATGGTCAACCAGATTGGTGTATACTTAGACAACTAGCTCTTTGTCTATATGGACAACTAGATTTTCATCAACTAAAATTAAAAAAGAAAACTCTCTCTCCCTCTCTCTCTCTCTCTCTGAGGATCCAAGGGGGGGTGGCAATAGCTATTTAGCCCCCCCTTGGCGGGGGAGTTAAGGGGCAGTGCCCCCAAAGGTTGGAAATAGATGTATTTTTTTGGATATGGATTTGTATATAATTTACAAAAAATGATATGATATTTATCATGTGGTAAAGAGACTCTTATACACATGTTATGCTCGTGATGCATGAAGCTTTCCATCTTCATTGCATCACCTAGGTCACAAGGAACACAAAGATTGTATTGTAACAAGTCTCTCTTGATGGGAAAAACCATAATACAAATGCCTATTGGAGAGGGGACCGGCTCCACGTAAATCCGGTCCTCAATTGTTGTCATGTTCTCTAAATTCTCTCTCTTGCAAAAGTATTGTTCATGCCAAGTTAATCAAATGCTATGTTTATGTTGCTACTATCAATTATGTTCACCCACTATGCTTACAAAGTAATTTCATAAAAGTACTCTCTTTAATCTCTGCTACTCTCAAGTTAGTAGGCCAATTCCATTACATGTTGTGTTGACGATGGACTAGTATAAAAAAGAAATGTATCATGTGTATGGGTACTTAAGCGATCTCTATATATGCTATCATATGTATGGGTACTTAAGCGCTCTCTATATATGCTAACATATATTGGCTGCGAAACCACACAATTGTTGGTACTTCTGGAGTTTTGACATAGTAGAGTGACATGTGGTTTTATTTGTTAAAATACTTCTAGGTTTTGTTTTCTTATTTTGCATGTTCCAAGGTGAAACATATAGAATGTATCTATAAAAAACGAGGTGAGTGTTAAGAGTGAGCTTGGATTGATGTGTTGTTGAATTGTATAGAAAGGTGGCTCCTAACTTTTGCTAAATGCTACTTAACCATACTTTTTTGCATGTAAATGTCTACGTTCTTTCAATACCAGGCTCAAGAAATCAAGATCAAAGAGAGACATTTTGGTGGGCTTAATGCATATCCAGGTCCCAAATAATTGTGCACCAATGACTCTCACTCAAAATGATGGCATGATCAGTGCAGATGTTTCAACAATACATTCTTGCTCAAAAATCTGGAACAATCAGCACATGCTCTTCAACGTTAACTTTCTTTTTTAATGTCATCTTTTCAATAGTAGCTCCATTTTTTGTAGCAAGGTTTTTTTCATCATGATAATCGTGGGGTTTGGGACATAGAGTATGATGATTGTAGGGTTTTAGCCAGAAAACCACTAGTTTCATTCATCCATTCATTCAAAGTTTCTCTATGTTGTTTTTCACAAGCCAATATTTTATTCTTCTCTTATTCACATATTTACCATGCCAAGTGAAAACCATGGACAACGCAATCAGCGTGGTCCACTTGCACTTGCACAATATTATACACAATAGCATGTATGCTTACTAGCATGTAACTAGCATACACAATAGCATCTATGCTAACTAGCATCCACAGTACCATGTATGCTTACTAACTGACATAACTAGGTATGCTAACTAGCATACACATTAGCATGTATGCTTACTAGCACAGCTGTGTATGCTAACTAGCATAATTGGGTATGCTAACTAGCATACACACTAGCATGTTTTCTTACTTTCAAAACTGGGTTTTCTTACTAGCATACATAGTAGCATGTATGCTTACTAGCATAACTTGGTATGCTAATCATCATAACTAGGTATGCTAATTAGCATGCATAGTATGCTAGCCACCATACCCACTATGCTGACTGGGTATGGTAACTAGCATACAAACTATGCCAACCACCATGCCCACTATGCAAACTATCATATATGCTAACTAGCATTCACATTATGCTAACAAGCATACCAATATTTTATTGTTATGCAGCTACATCACCTGGTCATATATATTCGGGAGGTTTATCTCTTAGACATGTAAGTTACCATGTGAGTTCAAATGAATAGGTTTTTAATTGCCAAAACTTTAAAATTTTAACAAGATGATATTAACAAAAGGGGTTTTTTAGTTGGTTTTAGAGAAAAATTCGTAAGTTTTTGAAGAAAAAGGGGTCATTTTACTACCTTAAGCATATAACTAAAGGGTTTTTTTATATACCCTTTGAACGCACGCTATATGAAAGTTTCTTAAAGGTGCACCCCCCAAGAATATATATTGCTATGTATAGAATTGCATTTAATTCAATATTTGTTGCAATCCTTCAGCTCTCTAAATACACTAAACCACTCCATATTTGTGATTTCATTCCACTTCACAAGTTTGGGGTTAGCAACATCCATCGAGAGGCCATTGAAATCTTCTGCTACAATACAAAATTTCTCCTGCACTACTGGGATGTTGAGCTTGGGAGCTTTCCATCGGCCTACACACCCCAAATGTCACAAGATATTACAATGCAAGGCTAACTATGGCAAAGGAAAAAAATTCTATTTATTGGGAAAAAATGTGTATCTCACATTTCGTGTGGGGTCTCCACCCTGTTACCATAACCTTTTGGCAACTGGAGGGTACTCTAACAAGTCGCTAGTCCCTAATTGCTTGAGAAAACATAGTCAAGAAAGAATTGATTTTCAATGGACAGTGGCCTCTCATCACCAAGTAACTTGAGTCCGAATCATTGAAGAGGTTCCTAGCCCTAACTTGCAAGGAAAGCATGAACTAACACAAGAATTTTATACATCCCTAATTCTCACCTTCCAAACGAGACAAAACCAAAATACATTTTTTTCCCATAGCTTTCAGAGGCACGTATATTTGGGACTTGTCCACTCTGAGCACATTGAGTCTCTAAAATTGCTTCTCCTAACAAGAGGGAATGGCGAGTTCTTGACTAATTGAGACCACCTATTTTTGACTAGCAACCTATGCCAATCCCCCCCCCCCCCCGCACTCACACTTTTTGCTTGTTTCCTTATTACTACCACATGATTTTTCATACCCAAAATTCCTTTTTAACATTTCCATCACAAGTTCGTTATTAAGATAATCCTTCAAACATTATCAAATTGGCAACAAGATAATATTTCCTAGATAAAAACTCCACATACAGCATTACTTCATTATATTCCAATACTCCGAAATCGTAGAAACTTCTTTCGATGGATGTTTACTCCATCCGTTGTCATTGGCTACCCATACAACCAATAGTGGACTACACCTCCTAGAGTGTGTGCGTATGTCACACGTGTCAATGCAAGGAACTTGCCGATACATTGTGTGTGAGCTACAAATGGCTCCAAGCACACAACAAGCCTAAACTAGTAAGCTCAAAGATGGCGATGGTGTGTCACTCACCGCTCTACGCTTGTTGTCGTGGAGGATTCCTCACCACAAAGAAGAGGGAGACGCCGCTACGCCGTGCTCAACCGCCTCACCGCTGTCGTGACGCCGCAATGCTTGATCGCACACTCTCTCTCTCTCTCTCTCTCTCTCTCTCTCTCTCTCTCTCTCTCTCTCTCTCTCTCTCTCTCTCTCTCTCTCTCTCTCGCATACACACACAAACAAGGAGATGAAGAAGAAGAAGATGGAGATGGAGCAAGAGTACTCTTCAATTGCACAAATGAGAGAATGAGTGAATTTTAGGTTTAGTTGACTTTTATATAAGCTCGCCCCATTCACACTTGGGTGCCCATGCTTAGCCAACTAATCCCTTGAATGTTCCAGTTAGAGTGCGCCTCTCATCAATTATCACTCTTAACCTTTTCCTATTGGACCGACAAGCCCGGTACCTGACTCTACCAAGTAAATAATACAATGTCTGTCGTAGGTGATATGGTGTCCGTGAGCCGTGAGGGTTAACATGCCCCCCTTCTTGATGTAGATTCCGTCCTCGGAAGCTATTGAGTTGAAGCTCGTTCGTCAAGGTGGAAGAGCATTTGAGATGAATGTCCTTAGCCTTCTTCAGTCACTGCAAAATCAAATAACATTGGCACAGTAATTGCATTCTCATAAAAAATTAAAAAGCATATGCACTTGTAGGCAGACAATGTGATTGGTAACAGAATTTTAAACCATTTGTCAGCAATAAAGATTAAATTGCAATATAATCAAATGCATAAATAGATGTAAAGATAAAAAATTAAACAAGTCTGGGGTCGCTAATTTAACGGTCGAAAGGCACTAGAGATCGACTATTAATACCATGGGTAATCTTCTTAATTTTCTCTGGTCAATTAAGTTGTTTAATCGCGAGAGCCAATTATTTCATGTTTAAGGGCTGACTAGAGGCTATACCTAGAAGACCTTGTAGTTAAGCTACAATAAAAGGAATTTCTCATGAAATCATTGCTTGAATGATTACCTTTTCTTTGACCCCCCAAAGTCTTTTCACAGTGATTCAATTTTGATGTGTGTGCTTATTTTGTATGCCTTGGGTTTTTTGCTTTTCAAGGAAAAGCGCCCACACTGGGAACCTCTAAGGCTCTAGTACCATAGACAATACATGTGAGTGAAGTACCAAATCAAGATGAGATTTCTCTTCCAGTTTACATTGTGGCACTTTGATTTTTTGTTTGTTCGTTTTCAGCATTTTAATTTTGTAACTTTGGGGGGTCATATAACATTGTTACCCTCCCCAGGCTCATCACACTAGTAAACTCCCTTTATAATACTTAAGCTAAAGGTCAATAGGGACTAAGCCCACTAGAAAGCCCTAGTACATTTCACACAATGCTACCTAAATCGGATTAAGAACCTAGGTAACCATTAATTATTAAGAAGGCATTCCCCATGGTATTAAGAGAGGATCTCTAACACCTAGCTTGGTCAAACTAGCTGAGTCGGACTACTTGATTTTTAAACCTAGAAAAGCGATTATGACAAAAAATCACATTGAATTTAATGTTTGATACTAAGAAAATGCATTGAATATTATGCTAACAATCATAATTTAAGTAGACAAACATGGATGAAAAAAGATAAGGGGCAATGCTAATGGACAAGAAACACCTGTTTGTGTTGATGGTCACACTTGATTTGAAAAGTGGATGAGAGAAAGATTCCATGAAGGTCCAAATACTAACCACAGCAACACGTTCCTATACACACTATGAAACACAAGAATACCTCTAGGAGGCACATCAGTGGGAAAAGGTACTTTACTAATCAGTAAACTCTAAAACAGAAACACTCCTATTGTACTAATTTTACCTACCCTCCATCACTGGAGTGATGAGGATCAAAGGTGTTTGATGACATAGGTTTCTGTTTCATGTACCAGATGTGAATGTGTAAGTTTGGGTCAATGTTTTGACTTTTATTGTGCATACTCGTTTGCTAATTGCTCTTGCTCTTTACTTTTTTTCTGTTTTTTGTAAGTATAAGGCTTTATATATACATTCCCTAAGATTGGGAGATTGAGAGGTCAGGGAGGAAGGTTGAGAGGGGAGTAAGTGAATGATGACTGTCAGCAAACACTCCCCCCTTCCTTGGGTAGATCATACCGTTTGAAATGTGCTCGTCACCCTTTGAAACCAATTGTTCCAGTTGGTACTTGGTGAGGATTTTTGCTAGTAGTTTTCTATTACCTTAGGTGCCTCGTCGAGTTGCAAGGGTGGTAAGGTACTCTCCCAGGATCGAACTTGAAGTGGTTCATCAGGTGATTCTTGAACACTGGGAGGTGTGGATTCCTTTATAGCTTTATGGAGGTCCACTATTGTAGGTGGAGGCCGTGGAGAAGATTTTATCTCTATGAATGCATTACGTGAGGAGCTAGAAGCTTCATGGGACTCCCCCCTTCCTGAGCTAGGTGGAACAAATTATTCTTTCTTCGGTACCCAAACTAGCTCTGGAGTGGGTGTATAATATTCTATAATTTTTTTCGCTCCACGATTGTCAATTTGTTTTGGAGCTACAGGATTGGGTGCACATGGGTCAGATGACAAGTAAGAACACAATCTACGTTTTGGCACCCAGATTTGATCATTTCCTTGATAGTAGCCTTGGGCTTCCAATAGTCATTTAGGAATCCAACACCATGTTTCCTTGCATTTATTGGAGCGAGTGGGACATTTTTTACAAGGCTTCTATTTTTTAGCACTAGCTATGGTCGCTAAAGAAGATTTAGGGACCCACTTGTATGTTTTCTTTGTTATATTAGGACCAGTCTTGTAAAAAGCTATATGCATTGCTTGTAGCATATTTAAGGGTACGGGCATTTCATCCCCCTCAGGTGTTACCCAGGTCGTCCCCCTATTCCCCCAAGTGGCTATGGTTGCTGCTAGGTGGACCCAATCCACATTGTCCAACTCAGTCATCCCAGGTAGTACATCCATATAAGGAGAATCTTCCCCAACATCAGTGTCCACTTTACATGTGTAACAATACTGCAATGGGGCCGAGTGAACTGTGGTGTCAGATCTATGATCAATTATAAACCTGTTTCCTAGAAGATGTGCTCATTTACAAGATCCACTCGAATGACAGAATCTTGGAATTGCAAGTAGACATGGTTTTTAGACCAGTCATGCACCATTTTTGCTTCCCTCATGAAAGGACGTCCTAAGATCATCTCCGATGCCATAGTGTGGTTGGAGAAATCCATAACAATGAAGGTAATCCTTATTTTATATCCAAAGACCTTGATCTTGAGATCTTCTAGCATTTCAATAGGTTTAACAATAGACCCATTGTCCATCTTCACTACTATGGTTGTGGTCGCAAGGTGAGGTCTTCCCATAGTTTCTCAGCAATTTTTAGTCACAGTGCTAACCCCAGTGCCACCATCAAGGATTCCCTTCACATTTAATCCCTTAGTAGTGATTGGTATGGTGGCATTGGATTCATCACCCTCAAAGTATTGTCCCAACTTGTTAACACGTATTTCTATAACAAGGTTCTCATCTAGGTTGGGTTGTGGATCTAAGTGTTCCTCCTCTATTGGCATCTCCCCAGCTCCATCCATCTGTGCAAATTGTGGTAGCCCAAACTTTAGTTCTCCATTGAGGAAGGCTCGAAGAGCTGAGACTAGCTCAGGGTCTTTATATAGTTTGGACATGATGGTGGTTCTAACTTTTGAAGACATGAAATCCATCAATTTGGAAATGTTCAACAGCACCTTTTGGACTTCAGTCCCTTGACGTGGAGAAGATGGGATCTCCATTTCTTCGATAGGATCATGTAGTCCCTCTGTAAACATTCTTTCCATCAAGAAGTGAGTACGCCCACTTTCTCATGACTTTAAATCACTTTCTTCTTGGATGACACTAGGTATGGCTAAGGGTCTATGGACTTGGTGAGGTTGTTTTTGTGTAGGGAACACGATGTCTGTAATCTGGATCTGCCTAGGTGCTGGTTCTAGATCCCTTTAGGTATCTTCTACCAAACTCCTTAATTGTTGGACTCGCTCAATCTCTTCTATAGGGTTTGGATAAGTTCCTATCTTCTTCTTGGATCCTAGCCATTGTGGCTCATGAAGATCTTCCTTATTGATTTCTATCTTAGTGGTCATTTTGATCTCCATGGTTTCACCTGAATCAGAATCCTCTTCAGTGTCGTTCATATATACGCGGTTGTCACCAATCCCTATGTTGGTCATTGAATTGGGGTCTGACTTTGCTGCTTTTTGCGATCTCTTCCTTCGTGTTTTCTTCTTTTTCTGAGATTGGGCAATTGATGTTGTTTCTCTTTCTTCAAGAATATAATTTGTTTTTGGAGCATCCATCATGTGAGTACGTTTATCGATACCATAGGTGTACTTTGTGATGACTCCTCGGTATTTTGGTCTCCATGGTTTCACCTGAATCAGAATCTTCTTCATCGTCGTTCATATACACGGGGTCGTCACCAGTCCCTATGTTGGTCTTTGAACTGGGGTCTGACTTTGTTGCTTTTTGCGATCTCTTCCTTCATGTTTTCTTCTTTTTCTGAGATTGGGCAATTGATGCCGTGTCTCTTTCGTCAAGAATATAATTTTGTTTTTGGAGCATCGATCGTGTGAGTACGTTTACTGGTACCACATGTGTACTTTGTGATGGCTCCTCGGTAACTTCAATCAAGTTTAATGGCGTGATCTTTGGTGCATTTGAATTATTTAGACATTGGGCAATCAAATGATCTATGCCACATTGATTACACATGAGTATCGGCATTGTAAACGTGCTCGCTTGATTGGTTTGCATTAGTGTGGCATTCTTTTGTAGCCTAATAGGACACTCGGCTACACGATGTGGACCTCCACACTCATAGCATTGAAGAGGTGGTCTCTTAGCAGTGTAATTGATATTTTGACCTCTTGCTGCAAGAGCAGCTACTTGATATACAGGTTTGACTTATCCCCAATAGTCCTCCATGTAGTATTGTGGACTTTCTTCAAGCACATCCATCCCATAGGCAATATTAGGATCTATATCTTCCTCACAGTCTTCCAAACAAGCAATAGATGACTCACAACCCACTTGATTCACAGAAGTGATCTCGGATGTGGTGGTGGCGGTCCTAGCACTGGAGGTGATAAGGGTGTTGTTTGAACAACATTTTGGGCCCTAGGTACCATGTGTTGTGTTGTTTGTTCAAGAGGTGGGACCGGCATCAATGCAAGCACTCGAGGTGTGTCTGTCCATGCTAAGGTTGGTCTATTGGCCATCGCACGCTTAAATACTATGAAATTCTTAGCTTGATGACCATACCTTCCACAGGCATTGCAATTCCCATTGAATTTTACTCTAAAAGTAGGACATTCACTGGTACTATGCGGTCCATAGCATATTGAGCACCATTGTTGCTCCCTTCTTGGATACATATGATTGTTTTGCAGAGCACGATTGTCTCTAAGAATCTCTTGTATAGCCTTGGTGAGATCTGTTAAAGTCATCTCAGATATCTTTGGATCCTTAGCAATAGGCTTTAAGGTCATTGGCTGATGCCCTGATGCTTGCGAGCTAATAGATTTAGGCTCAACAGATACTCTTTCTCCTTGAATCATTAAATTATCCTCCAATTGGATCGCATTGGTGATGACTGCTTCCCACATGGTGATACCTCTAATGACTAGGCCATTGTAGATATCCTCATGTCGTAATACCCTAATGAACCTATCAAGCATTTGGTTATTGTTGAAGCGCTCATTTGGATTACAACGAGAATTCAAATGCTTCAAGCGACTTATAAAGTCTCTCACCGACTCTCCTTCCTCTCGTTGGGCTTTCTAGAGCTGAGAGGCTACACCCCAAAGTACTCCCTCTCGTATGTATTCTTTCAAGAACAGTCTCCTAAGAGTAGGGTAAATCGTTTTTTCTTCCACCCTTAGGGTTCTATACCAATCCCCTGCCTTCCCACTTAAGGTTAGGCTTAAATCATTACTCTTATGTAGATCATTGTGTTCTCCTAGAGAATCGCATATTTGTTCAAACACTTCGATATGCTTTCTCACATCTCCGTCTCCACTAAATTTTTGTGTGAGCTTGGCTATTTGTATTGCCTTACTTCTAGGATCTCTATCATGCGTGTTACGCATATTCTCAGCAATAGATCGACCAATAGCTTGAGCAAATGTTGCCAAGTCGCCTAAGTGAGCAGGCACCGTGGGTGGAGGCGCTCCAAAGACTACATGTGGAGTAGGTATTGGCATTGGGCTTGGTGCATAGGAAGCCCTTGGGTTCCAATTTTGGTATAATGGTGTGCCATGTGGTGGCCCAAAGTTCATATGTGTGGCCCTAGGCATAGCAGACATCGGATGTGACATGCTAATGCTAGCCGGTATGGTCCCATGGAAATAAGAACTTGGGTGTTGTGGTTGTGGAGCATAGGTAGTTGAAACAATGGGAGGAGTAGGGACTACATGAGTACAAGGACCCATGGGTGTATACGATTGGTACACACTTGTAGGTACTGTTGCAGGCATTGAGCTACCATGTAGTGGTGCTTTACTAACAAATGAGGTGCATGGCATGTTTCTTGGCATGTTTGTCATTGGGGTAGGCATGGTAGCCGTGGTGTCACCAAGGGAAATATGATCTAGACTTGGAAAGGTAACGCTATCACTTGTGGGCTCAGATTGCACTGAGACCCGTGGCGAAACAACATATGGAGGATCCATCGGACTTACCGAGGGAGTCTCCATTTGCGATAAGGTCGGTTGTTTAGCCTTCCCTGTATCCAAGAATCTCATGAGACCCGTTGAAGGCATGTTGATCCCCTTTTCCTGTCTCTCTAACTCAATGACCCTATGGATGACCTCACAAACTCTTTGTTGTTGATCCTCCACACTGTAGCACCCATTAACCCACATGATAGGTGTGACCTGTGTATAGGTCGGTCAGAGTCTCTGTTTGTAGTTCGTACTCCCAGTTCTCATTTAAGAACACTCCATCTAGGATTGAGGTGCTAGGGGTGTCCCTTGAGCTAGATGCAATGTTGTTTTCTAGGGGTTGGCCCTTAGCAGTCGCTAAGTCACGAGCACTCGATTGCTCTCATAGCAAGGATATTGACATACGGGCTTTCGCTTTTAACTCTCTTCGTTGCTCCACCTTGCATAAGCTCTCGACTTCCTTTTCCCTAGCCGCAATGATATATCGCTCAATCTCTTGCACTTTGGCAAGGCTTCTACTATCGGGTAATATGACCTCGAAGGGAAATAGCTCTGAAGAGTCAAGAGGTGCAGTGAATGAGGTATTCACGTGCACATTCTCTAAGGGCATAGGGTCTACGTTGGTCATGAATGGAGAATTTAGTTCCCCACCCCCTCATTTACATCATTAGCTCCATGTTCGGAGCGAGTGGCTCTACTAAAGGTTTCCTTCAGGCGGCTAAGCACGCACAGCTCGGACCACGGACCCATGGCATGCACGTCTTGGCTTGAGCTATCGGGATTAGGCATTGGAAAACCCTACATGATGTCGTAGTCAGAGGACGAGTCACTAGCCGCTATGTTCGGGTCTTGGTTTGTACTACCTTGGGTCCCCGCCGAGGGTCCAGAACCTAAAGTAGGTGGATATTGAGAACTCGCGTAAGTCAAAATTCTCTCTAGTTTCTCCGTCTCTAGCACACGACCAGAGTGCAGATGCATGTGCCTTTGACACCCTTTAAGCATCGGCGAATAACCTCGAAGATTAACCGCTTACTTTTTTAAGCATTCGTTCTCACTCGTTTTTTTAATGTTTTTAAATATTTTTTAATGCTATTTTTTGATTAAAGTGTGTGATAGCTCAAAACGAGCATATCACTCAGAGGGTCACGGTGTGCTTTACAGCACAACGTTCGGACACCTAAAGCTAAAATTCGTAATTTTAAAGGACGATAGATGCCTAAGCCTGAGCATGAGCTTGGGCTTGGGTCTGGGAGATATTCGCGATCCCAGTCCTACCTTTAAATTTTTTATTTTTTTAAAGGATAAGCTCGCCGCGGCCTGCACGAGAGCACACACACCCTCTACCTACCGATTTTCAACTAATACACCTACTATTACACACTCTATTAGCTCTCACAGATCTACTTTCTACTTATTGTACATTACATTACACAGAACTAACAACCTTAATACTAACACCTTACACAGAGAAAAAACACAGTACCTTTGAAAACTCCATTAACAAAAAAAATACACAATAGTAACACAAAATCCTTCTTCTCAACACACACACCCTCCTTCCTTACCTTTCCTACAATTGAAATTTCACCACAAAAGAAGCACAAAGTGCCATTCAAGCTTAGTGTATGGCATTCCCCAATAGTGGTGCCAAAAATACGCGCGTATGTTGCACGTGTCAATGCAAGGAACTTGCCGATACACTATGTGCAAGCCACAAATGGCTCCAAGCACACAACAAGCCTAAACTAGTAAGCTCAAAGATGGCGATGGTGTGTCACTCACCGCTCTACGCTTGCTGTCATGGAGGATTCTTCGTCGCGAAGAAGAGGGAGACACTGCTACGCCGCGCTCAACCGCCTCGCCACCGTCGTGCCGCCGCAATGCTCGATCGCACTCTCTCTCTCTCTCTCTCTCTCTCTCTCTCTCTCTCTCTCTCTCTCTCTCTCTCTCCCTCTCTCTCTCTCTCTCTCTCTCTCTCTCTCTCACGCATACACACACACACAAGGAGATGAAGAAGAAGAAGATGGAGATGGAGCAAGAGCACTCTTCAATTGCACAAATGAGAGAATGAGTGAATTTTAGGTTTAGTTGACTTTTATATGAGCTCGCCCCATCAACACTTGGGTGCCCATACTTAGCCAACTAATCCCTTGGATGTTCCAGTTAGAGTGCGCCTCTCATCGGCAATCACTCTTACCCTTTTTCTATTGGATCGACAAGCCCGGTACCTGACTCTACCAAGTAAATAATACAACGTCCGTCGTAGGTGATATGGTGTCTGTGAGCCATGAGGGTTAACATGGAGTAAGTCTCCGGTTTGCCACTTTATATGTTTATTGAAATAAACCAAGTTGTCTCATAGAAATGGCTCAGTTTTATGCATAGAAATTCATAACTCGTGCGTAGAAACACAAGCTACCTCCCTGTGATCAAAAGGGAGTTCAAACTAAATCATTATTGAAATAAAATGAAGTAAGGTTGAGAGAGTTCTTCCTAGGCAAACATTTCTTTCCAAGTTCAGAGAGTCTATCATCAAACAATTCCTTCATTTAAATTAAACTTGAAAGAAAATAACAAATTTAGATGATGCAATTTCCAACTGGGAATGACCCAATGTTTAGTTTTTTTTTTTCCTTCCTAATTACCCATGATGCAATGAACATAAAAAATAAATTCCTACCTTCTCTTGGCCAATAATGTCGCTTCATGAGATGGTGGCATTTTCTCAATCATAGGGGCCTTTCCCTTTCCTTTTCCATCACTGGTACCTGCCTCATGATCGTAAAGTCTTTCTTGTGTGACTCCAGCCTAATTCAATGATTATGCCCTCAGAGTATATATTGATGATACTATTCTAGGCTTAACACTGCAGCCAATCTCAAGTGCAATACGCCAGGTTTGCATGTGATGGCCTACTTGGAGAACATGCAATTTGTGGGTTGCCCAGTCCAAAAAATGCGTGGGCTAAAGGGATAAGTCCTGCAAGTGTTCAGCCATGAAGTTAATGCGCAGAACCTTGGGCATCTAGTACTACACTCATTTGTCTTCTCTCTTTGCCCACCTACTCAACTCCTACTCAAGAACAAATGCATACAACCTAGCCAATGTGTGACCAACCATGATGGTGGATAGTACTTGAGAAGCATGGGATCTCCTATCTTGAAGATAGGCACAATCGTGGACATACTCCAAGTCTCAGGAAAACCCTCAAACATGGCTCGATTAAACATCATAGAAAGAGGCTTTGCAAGTATATCTTTGGTATGAATGAAGTGCTTCGCTACCAAACCATCATGATCATGTGCTCTCCCTGTGTTCATCCTATCCATGGCTTTACTAATCCTCTTAGCAATAAAGGAGTAGGGGAATGGAGGGAGCTTTTGAAGGGAAATTTAAAGGGAGTTTTTTTTTTGGAAAATGAACCGTTTGGCAAAATTATTGAAAAAAATATATCTATCAAGTTTGTGCTCATTTCTCTAATCTTATGCAAAAATCTCCCTCCACCAAATGACTGATAGCCACATATCTGACACAGTACTCCATATAACTTCTATTTCCCAATTTCTCTCCTCTCTCTTTCAACATAAAGATGCTGCCTTGGGAGCATGGTCCACTGGGTCAAACCCCCAATAAGAGCATCGATGTAATGGTGGGTAGCAATTAAAGCAAGGCTATTGATGTTGTGCTTAGGTAAATGACAAGTAGTGCGCTTCTTTTCATTACATTTGTCTTTCACACCCCGTCACCTAAAATTGTGCTGCCACATCAACAAAAACCACTATAGAGTGGTGGTTGGAGGTCTTATATCTTCAATGCATTAGACCGAAGAAGGGCATAGATAACATCTAACACAAGTGTTCAAAGAAATCTACAAACACAAAATGATGATCAACGTAAAGAAGAGTAGATCTTATGTCCTCAGCGCACACACACACACACACACACACACACACACACACACACACACACACACAGAGAGGACGAATCACAATGTGAGAGTTGGGTACTTTCAAGTGGCAAGCTCAACTACCAAGAAAGGGCAAACACAGTGAACTCCAAGTTAACATTACAAGTCCGGACCTTTAAATATGGTGCTTAGTTGCGTATGCCTTCCATATATCTCTATTACAGTTCACAAAAAGGGTTGATAAAATAGTAAAAATCTACTTAATTACAAGAATAGACAAGTCCGTAAATCTCTCTCACTGTTCACGGAAACAATTAAAGTAATAGAAAAAATCCATTTAATCCCAAGATTAGACTACTTGAGAATAAACATATCTCTTTATTCAAAAGAATGTTAAAAAGAGATTGTTCACAATGGTTTACAAAAAAGACCATTGTCTACATAATGTGAGGTGTTGTTTGAAATATCTACTCTAATTCATGGACCGGTGGATCTAACTCCACAATGTTTGGATGCGGCTCCAATAGAGATGATGCCTTAAGGGCACAATCCACCACATCTGCATGTCTCTTGCTTTGCTACTGCATCTCTCTCAATCGACGGGATTGCATTTCCAAAATAGTGCATAGTTTGGTGGAGAACTCTTTGTTTCTCTCAAATATTTTCATCATACGACCCATCTGGCTCCTCAAAAAAGCCAATGCACCACAGTCTCCTCCGAACTAGACGACAATATCATTCTCATAGGTATACTTCACAAGCAATTGTCAAACAAACCAATGTCTTCATTCCATACCCCCTATACAATAAACAAAGGTTAAATAAAGTCAAAAAACATTATTTAAAGATAGTGGGTGTTAAAGTGTAGCTCATATAGGTGTCCCATCCTCCTCTTGTGTCCAATCATCCTCCTCTAGTGAATCAAACCAGGCATCATCCGACGGTCAATGTCCTCTAATGTCCAAGTGTGCTCTTTCCTCATTGCGGGTACCAACATTGTGCGCACGGTCCTACTTTCCTTCTTGCATATTGGTGTCTAACAGACTACCACATTTTGGTGGTCTTCATACCATCTAGTAGAAAAAACAAAATTACAAACCATGCCATAATTTTTTGACTGACAGACAACTAAAACCATGTCTTTGTCACGGCTGTTGCCAGCATGACTCGAGCAATTTGTCCAAACTGGCATACTTCCACTTTGTTCCAATTTGGCACATCAAAATCAGATAGCCCATATACAGGAGTATTGGATGTCAAAAACAGAATAGAAGCATTCACTACAGACTCAACAGCCGATCCATCACGCAATGGACGAAGGCATTTCTTCACAATGTGTGGCCTCACAGTGCTCAGCAAAGGACTCTTCAAGTCATCCTCCATCTTATCCAAGCTGAATTGCCCAATCTGAATACGATTGCTATCACTATCTACATAAATCCCCAAACATATCAATCAAGATCCTGATCTATGCCACAACTTCCATACAAGAAGGCCACTTACCGGTTGAGGGTATGCAACCAATGGAAGGTCCGAGACATGAAATTTTTTTGTTTTTAGGCTTGTTGAAAATTCAATTACTTCCTTTGTAGGCATTCCACTTCTTTTTCCTGAACACGGTAATGATAACAATAAAGAGGTGAATTATTCTTTTTATTTCTATGTATGACAACAACACTCACATTCTCCCTTGATATGAGCCGCTCTTTTGGAGCTCAAAGCTTCCCTACAATGCTCCATCTACACAATAATATTGAAATGATTATTAAAAATTAACTCGCATGTAGGTACAAATAGACGATCATGTTGAAAGTAACAACTTTGCTACCTCAGATGTTGTAGCAAACCCCTTGATGTGAGGCATTTGCACACTAGAGTCTGCCGCTTTGGAAAATTGTGTCCCTTCGCGTGCTCTTTCTTCCCTATCCTTCGCAGTGTCATTGTGTGCCTTTTCCTCGTTGGAAGGGAAGAATCCCTCATTATACTCCAAGAACCATGGAAAATCTTGGTAAACTTTGCATGCTATCTACATTGGGTCAAAAATATGCTCCACTTTCTCAATTTCCTGCATTGTTTGCAAGCTTTTGACACTTCTAATGTTGAAGTTGCACTTCCGTAAACATCTAACACAAGCAACAACATTGTAAGTAGCACAATTATCTTCTTTTTTCTCAATGTAAATATATAATGCACATACCTTCAAAGACATCTTTTCTTTGCATTCATCAATGCCTTGCACACCTTAGATTGTGATCCTTTTTTCATAAGATCTGGCTCATAAGCAAAGGTCTTTCCCCTATGTATCAGTTTAGCGTCATCAAGGAATGAGTCAAGGTCAAGAGTCAAGGTCAAGACCCGGCATTAATTTCAAATGAATACTCCGGATACTGCTATATACATTCTTGGCCTCTTTTACAATAGATGACCAAAAAACTCGATCCGCAACCACTCTCGAAAGATAGCCGATTCTCCTGTATTAACAAAACATTAAATATTTCAATTATTTTCTCCACCTAACTAGAGAACAACAACATTGAGAGTCAATGTACTCACCAATCAGAGGGATGTCCAAACTTTTAACATCTCTTCGATGACTAGAAGCCATGGAACATAGAATGAATGTTTTTTTGATAGCGGGAAGGTCTACATAGGCTAGCCTATACAATCTTTCCTCCATCACCCACTTTGGATGGCTGGTCCACTCGATTGTGCGCAATGTCCTGCACATCATGTTGTGCATAGAGATCATTTTTGAATTGTACTCTAAACATATTTTCTTATATCAATAGAGAGTTCAAAATAACCAACCTCCACCAATCATCTCCCAAGGTAGGATCAATAGTAGCTAGCATGTTTTGTCATTTTTTTGGATGGCGTGTCCGTTTTAAAGAATTGGGCTTGAAACTTTGAGGGAAGCATTCTATCCTTCTCTGCTATAATGTTTTTTAGGGCAAGGATATATTTTTCTTGCACACATGGTGCTAGTGTAATAATTTATGCTATTATTAATTGAACACTTCGATGCCACTTACAGGATGAAGAAGGTGTGACATTAGTGCGATGGACACATTGTACCATGATTTCTTTCCTACCCTCTTGTCAATGTCTTCCTACATCCAGCTCTAGACTACACATGGCAGTTTCTCCAGGATTGCCTCCTTTGAAGCAAGGCCCATTTCTCACACCATCCAAAGCATGTCCGTGTAAGAGGTAGCCACGTATCTTGTCCCTTTCAATCTACATGGGATTAAAGGGGAAAAAATGATAAGATAATTTGATACTAAAGCTAGTTGCACAAGCAAATAGATCCAAATGATCTTACATGTTAAAAAAAATCACAATGCTCATCATAGCAGCCTCATTTGAAGAATCTACTATCACTAGCTCTACTCGAACTCTTGGATGTAGATCGACGTCTTTTTTGTAGGAAATGCCTAAAACCAAAGGGAAGGTCAAGCATTAATTGCATTTTAGAACATGCAAGAAAATTAACACCATTCAACAAAGCTTACTCTCTTTAAGAACTCCCATCCAAGCGGCTAGCCTATGG
The DNA here is from genome assembly GCF_014529385.1 of Adiantum capillus-veneris. Classification (NCBI taxonomy): domain Eukaryota; kingdom Viridiplantae; phylum Streptophyta; class Polypodiopsida; order Polypodiales; family Pteridaceae; genus Adiantum; species Adiantum capillus-veneris. The sequence continues at coordinate 69,308,752 of NC_140950.1, forward strand.
TCCCAGGTATACAACATTTTGCTGCACAGCTCACCCCAACAAGTGTCTTTGAGTTTGGCCTCGAACTCCTTGTTAGCCACTCGCTACAAGGGATCCCATGTCTGCATGGTATCATCGTCTACATCAATGGAAAGATGGCCGGTGTATCAAGAGATCATATGAAGCATTCCTTGGGATCATAATGCCCCTCCAACAAGAATGTATCAGCCATTGGTTGCAGCCGCTTGGGGTCCCAACTAACTTGTCTTGCTTTCTCTAGCTTTACCAAACAACAAAGACGAACCCAAGGCAATGGAGTTTCATGCTCTACCTACATTGTTCAAAGTATGTTAAAGCCCTAACTTTGCAACAATTATTGCTTCTTTAAACTCAAATTCTCTTATGTACCTTCAAAAACCAAGATGTTTTGATAACATATCTTGGCGAACTATAACATCTTCATTAATTGGAATTCACCTCCAACATTCACCCCTGCTATCATGTATGTCTCCATTTCTCTGTCATAGATCTCCTCGTCAGAGTTGTACGGAGAAGCAAATATCTGGAAATTTTCTCCCATGAAGCTTGGCCAAGTTTAAAGTCTTGTCTATTTGACCTACACCAATCGCCTCTTCATTGTAAATGAACTCAACATAAGCGCCATCATCAGATTTCTTGGCCATCTTTAATCTCAAATAAAAGTAAAGCACTCTTGCTCTTATCTGTAAAAAAGAAATAAAAATTTTATATGTTTTTTTCTCTGTCTTTCTTTTTCTTGTTCTCTCACCCTTGCTCCCTCTCCCTCCATCTTCAATCCACTCTCTCTCTCTCTCTCTCTCTCTCTCTCTCTCTCTCTCTCTCTCTCTTTTTCCTTTATTTCTCTCTCTTATTCTTTACCTCAATTTTTTCTCACTTGCATGTCTCTCTCTTTCTCTATCTCTCTCTCCTCCTATTGTTCTTTCCTTCTCCCCTCCATACCAACCTCTGTGTGTGTGTGTGTGTGTGTGTGTGTGTGTGTGTGTGTGTGCATCCAAACCCTGCGTCGAACACGTGCGTGTAGCTTGTCTCTCCCTAGGCGAGGGTAGCCTTATGGGGGGTGTTAGAGTGAAGCTCTACCCTATGCTCAAGCTCAATAACACACACTATGCCTACTGCTTAATCTATCATGTGTGCTCTCCTCTTGCTACGTACAAAGAGCTGAGCTCTGGCATTCAGTTTATTTGTTGCCCAAGTCTCCGTGCAGATCCTCTCCTTGATTACAAAAAGATTTTTTCTTGCGATTATTCACCTCCAAGGCTATTCACTGTAAGCCTATGGTCTCACTATTTTAAGATTAAAAGCCTTTGAGCTCTCTGTCGCCACTAACATAGATCTTAGCTTCATAAGCCTTTGATCTCACCCATGTGCCAGAAGACAGTTGGGGTTTCAAGCATTCTCTAGTCTCACCATTGAGAAGGTGTCACAAGTGGTACTCGTGTCTTCCTTTGGCACTCTAGCGTTATGCAAGAGCTTTCTTGGGGTGGCAGCGGCACCAAAGAGGGACCCGATTGCTCACCAACAAGCACGAATCACAACCCTTGGAGCTAAGATCCAAGAACTCATCGAGGAAAATGAGAGACTCAAACAACGCATATGTAAACTTGAAGATGCGAAGGAAGTAGAGAGCCAAGCTCTGCTTGCAAAAGCTCACAAAGTTAAAACTGCCCTTATCAAGACTGTCATGGCGGCTCAGAACGACTCCCATGAAGAAACATATAAGAAAATTGACACCAAAATACATCTGATCATGCAAGAATTCTGGTTACAAGAATCTCTTGCCCTCAAGGTAAGAATTGGGGGCCTCCACCCACCATGGTGCACCAACAAGGACACCCTCGAGGAAGCAATCACCAAGCTCAATGAAATTCTTCAACCTGTCCTCATTAAGCCTAAAAGTGTCTCTTGGATCAATGACACACATAGGCATGTACCACCCAAGCATTGCATACTCACTTTAAACGACAAAGAAAAATGAATGGAGTTGTTACGCCAATCTCAACTTTTCAAGGGAAAAAAGCTTTGGATTGCTGAGGTTAATGACTACAAATAAACTCAAGAATAAAGCAAGTGAGCTCAAGAAGATGCATCAAGTGTGCAAGCAAGGTAAATGGGCATTCTACCGAGGGGGAAAAGCCGTCATCCAAGAGTTTCGAACTCCCAAATCATCTCTCTCCTTAGTTGACCCACCTTAGATTTTATCATTTCCTTTTCTTTCCTTTATCCTATCTCCCAAATAGACCTTTAGTCCTTAACTGATATGTACAGATCATCCTCACTTAGAAGAAATCGATGTTTTTTTTTGGTCCCATGGCTCATATATGACCTCCATGGACAACAATTCTCTCTCTCTCTCTCTCTCTCTCTCTCTCTTATGCCTCTTCCAACTCTCTCTTAGACTCTTTCACTCTTTCTTGTTTTATCCATCTAATTAAACATAACAATTTAAAGTCAAAAGATATATAAAATCTCCTCTCTCTCTCTCTCTCTCTCTCTCTCTCTCTCTCTCTCTCATGTGCAAGCTCGAAGTGGGCGATAGCGCTCACCTCTCTCTCTCTCTCTCTCTCTCTCTCTCTCTCTCTCTCTCTCTCTCTCATGTGCAAGCCCGAAGTGGGCGATAGCGCACACTACGAGTGTGTACATGAGAGAGAGAGAGAGAGAGAGAGAGAGAGAGAGAGTCTCTCATGTGCAAGCCCGAAGTGGGCGATAGCGCACACTACAAGCGTGTACATGAGAGAGAGAGAGAGAGAGAGAGAGAGAGAGGGAGGGAGGGAGAGAGAGAGAGAGAAGGAGAGATAGAGAAAGAGAGAAGAATATAGAGACAGAAGACTCACCTCAGATACAAAAGTGTTAGTAATTCTTAGCAAATCAAAAACTTACCTATTAACTCCTATATAGGCTCTCCAACTCGCAATCTCCTACCCCTTTCTCCCTCTTTCTTTCTCTCTCGCTCTATCTCTTGTGCTCACTTAGAGAGGGCGCTAGTGACGAGTGTCCAAAAATGCAAAAAATTGAATGCAAAAACATAGCATCTCTCTCTCTCTCTCTCTCTCTCTCTCTCTCTCAAGCCCGAAGTGGGCGCTTCACTATGTGTGTGTGTGTGTGTGTGTGTGTGTGTGTGTGTGTGTGTGTGAGAGAGAGAGAGAGAGAGAGAGAGAGAGAGAGAGAGAGAGACTTCAGGTGCTAGCACTCACTACGAGCGCGCGCGCGCGTGTGTGTGTGTGTGTGTGTGTGTGTGTGTGAGAGAGAGAGAGAGAGAGAGAGAGAGAGAGAGAGAGAGAGAGAGAGAGAGAATTCAGGTGCTAGCGTTCACTACGAGCGTGTGTGCGTGTGTGTGTGTGTGTGTGTGTGTGAGAGAGAGAGAGAGAGAGAGAGAGAGAGAGAGAGTTCGGGTGCTAGCGCTCACTACGAGTGTGTGTGTGTGTGTGTGTGTGTGTGTGTGTGTGAGAGAGAGAGAGAGAGAGAGAGAGAGAGAGAGAAGGAGATAAAGACAGGAGACTCACCTCAATGGCAAAAGCATTAGTAATTCATAGCCGATTAAAAACTTACCTATCTACTCCTTTATATAGGCAATCCAACTCTCAATCTCCTACCGCCTATCTCATGTACTCACTTAGAGACGGCGCTAGCGCCAAGTTGAATAGGGAGAGAGGGATAGAGTCAAAGTGAAACATTATCAAAAAATGCCAGACATAGAGATAGAAGACTCACTTTAATCTTGAAAGCATAAAAATTTCTTAGCAATTTAATATTCATCTCTCACCTCCTTTATATAGACCCTTCTCTTCTCAATCTAGCGCTTATTGATAGAAAGAGAGATGGATAGAAAGTTGCAATTACATTGAGAGGGATACAACTCCAAATGAAAAAAGAGTGCATGTATCATGTGAGTGCAGCATAAGCGGATATGAAATTTCATTTTTCTCACATTTTTTACATTCAGAAGCGTAACATAAAATGGAATTGAAAAACAAAATTACAAATTGAATAACAAAAGGGTGTATTTTATTTGTCAAACATTCACAGATAAAGAGTTTTAAGAATAATCATTAAACGCATGCGATATACACAATTTATACATAGTGACCCTCTCTCTCTCTCTCTCTCTCTCAAAGAGAGAGAGAGAGAGAGAGGGAGAGAGAGGAAAATAGGGAGAGATAGATTGGGAAAAGAGATAGAGATAGAGAGAGGTAGAGGAATGGAGAGAGAGAGAGAGAGAGAGAGAGGAATGGAGGGAGATATATATATATATATATATATATATATATATATATATATATATATATATATATATATATATATAGAGAGAGAGAGAGAGAGAGAGAGAGAGAGGAGTGTAGGGAGAGGGATAGAGAAAGTGAGGATAGGGAGATGGGAGAGAGACAAGTGGACAAATAGATATTGCTATAAATATAAGCTTAGGTGTCAGCTTAAATATATCTAATCGCTAAGCTCTAAAAGATTCTCCCAGTGATGGATTCCTCTTCGTAATGCAAGGTGAGTTCGTTCTTGGATATTATTAGCAATGAACTTTTGTTGCTTGATTGGCTTGCAAGATTTGTCATGGTTAATCCTAGAGATTATGGAGGTAGTAGTAACAACGAGATTTTTTTCATCATTTCCACTCCAGATGGTGACATTTAGACTTGTGTGAAAGATGGTGTGACATTAGGTCATCAATTTTAATTTGTATTGGATTACAAATATGGATGTGGATATGTCCTCAAGATCAAATGTGTCAATGGTGGAGTTATTTGATAGCTTCATTGATGAAAAAGAAGGTTTTGTTGCTAGAAACTCCACCAAGAAACTTTAGGAATCATTTTCTATTTGCCAGGAATCAATGCTTTTGGATAGAAGAAAAAAAGGAAAACAAAGAAATATCTTTTGCATTTAAACTAGGTAGAAAAAACATAGAGTACATTGTATTACATTGTGCTAAATAGCCACAAGTACCCCAAATTGAGCCGAATGATTTCTAGGTGTACAATTAAGAAAAAGGTAGATGAATTTCCCCAGGTGTACAATGGAGATTGCGTTTATGAGTTAGACACTGTGTCGGATGGTGTTCCCAAAATGGTAGGGATGTATCAAAAGTATGATGGCCATTGTTGGGTTAAGTCTGCTCATTTTAGAATAAGGTATCGATCTTTTATCAAGAGAAGTAAATGTGGCGGATATCTCGTCTGCAAAAATAGCTCATGCTCGATCAATGCAATGAATGGACGGCAAAATGAGACCTTGGATAAGGGAAATTTCTAACTTCTATTACGCTAGTTGGTAGGTTGAGCTCCAAAAACGGAACACTACAATGCTTCCAATGTGGTCAAAGTTTAGTTTTGTTGAACGAGTGTTCCTGTGATATCTATTACTTGCTCGTTAAATACAACTAGACCCGGTTGTTCATCCACATCAGAAGCCATATCCACCCAGTTCTCTCATTTGTTGAATTGTTGATCGCAAAACTCCCTCTGCAACGTGTGTCTCATGTGGTGTCTAAATCATCAATGACAAGACCTAGGCATTTGGAATTGAATCTTGCAAAAAGAAGATGGTAATGGGAGAGGTGGTTTGAGAAAATGGGAAGCAACTAAATAGAAATGAGCTCTTCTCTATACTAGAGTAGATGCAACCATTGATCCATACGCAAAGGTGTTGTTTTATGTTCTTTTCTTCAAACCTGATACACTTTCTCTTGACTGACATGCATGCATGTAATATTAATCTCAAGTTCAAACACTAGATGAGAGAAGCAACTACTACACGGACTGGAGTCGGTACGGAGTCCCAGTTGATTCGACTGAAAAACGGTTGCGGCTATAGGTTTTTCCACGGTATATTGGGGTCGTCTTTCGCCGCCAGGCAGAAGTGCCAATGCTATGGCCGCGTGTGCTCGAAGTCAAGAAAACGCTCGATGTCGGCTTTCACCGCCGAACGAAAGCGCACTAGTCGAATAGCCGCAATTCGGTGTCGAAACCGATGCGTCGAGCCGTAAATGCAAAATGTAGAGAAGAACGCCGAGACACTGAGACAAAACGCCAAAATCGGTGTCGAAACCAATGTTGGATCGTCGAAATCCGAAGTCGAGAAGAAGAAGAAAAATCACCAAAAAGATCGACGAACTTGAACTGATGCCGGGTGATGTCCAGACTTACTTGTCGGTACCTCCCCACGTCTGCTTGTGTGCGTGAGCGCACGCAAAATAGGCGGGCTCTATCTCACCTCTCACTCACTCGGCTCGATATCTCTCTCTCACACTCGCTATCTCTCTAGCTCTAGCTCTCAATCTCTTTCAAGTTGTCAATCTCTCTCATTGTTGTCTATCTCTCACACCTCAGGGGAGAGTCGAGATGGGGAAAAACGGGGTCAAAAGTCGGGGGAGGTGGGGGAGTGTGAACCCACCCTTGCACGCAAAGGACAAAGTGTTTTAAAAGAAACTTTAATTTTTTTATTGCTTTTGTCAAGCTCTCTCAAGTTGCAGCAAATTGACAGGCTTAACTTCTTCTGCTCTATCCCAAGCTCCTATGCGTGCATGTGTGTGTGTGTGTGTGTGTGTGTGTGTGTGTGTGTGTGGGGCTTAGAGATTCCACAACTCGGATCTGCAGACCATTGAACTTCTCTTGAGCTCTGCCCGAGTCTGCTCACGGTGCCTGCAACACCTGCTGCTCGTGAGCCGATTGCCAAGGCAATCCCCCTTGCTTATTACTGAGCTGCTGCTCTGCTTCTCTCTCTCGCTATTGTCCGATTCTGCCAAGGTGCTCAATGTCAAGCTTGGCAATGCTCTGCCCGCTCAAATTATCCCCTATGTCACACTCGGATGCCCGCCCAAGTGTGATTTGCAGGTGTGGCCAGCCCATTGCTGGCACATTGGGACATGTAGCAAACATTGGCCATTTTTTTCAAGCAATGAGAATAGCCCAAGTGGTAGGTCGTTCGACCTTCACGTTGCACGTCAGGGCTCAAAACCTCTCCTACGCTTTCGTGCGTACACTTTTGTAGATGGCCGCGGGTCTGGAAAGTTGGTCGGGCATGCGAGGCCACCCCTCTGACATCCTCTTGCGGCCAGCTTTCTCTTTTTGCAACGGCGAATGAGCGAAAGCCAAATCAGCATGGCCATCCATTCCCCGTCCTAGTGTAGTGTGACACCAGCGTCATAGCCCCGAATTGCACCCAATTATGCCTGCACCAAAAGCTGCTCTCGGCTTAACTCTGTCGACTCACCTGATTGCACCCCCTACTGCTTCAAGGCTTTCAAATTCCGACCATGCTCACGAGCTCAGACACGATCTTGCAGCATCTCAATGATGTGCGTGTGTGTGTGCAACACACCACCACACATCCAGGCTTGCTTGTTTTGTTGATCAGTGCGACAAACCTTCTATGCTTGGAAAATTGTTGAGCACCAGACAAAAATTCCGCCAATTGTGTGTATGACACACACGCTCAAAAGCACTTCTGTTGCTCGTAGCCTTGAGCCCTGCTCCATGCCTTTGCACACTCAATTCTTTAATGCTCTATGGCCGATTTCCTACATAATTTTGATTTTTTCCTTTCTGCTCGATTTCTTTCAAGCATCCCTGTCAAGCTTCCGACTTGTCAAGCTTGCAAACCTTTCGATTTTCCCTTCAAGGCTTGTCTATTCCAAGCTTTGCAAGGTGTTGAGTTTCCCTGATTCCTGCAGATCTCAAAGCTTCTATTTCCTGCACCGATTCCAAAAAACCTTCAATTCCCCCACATGCTTAAGAGGGGCTACGCATGTCGGGTAGCCGAGAACATCACCGACCTCGTTTGACCTCCTCCAATCTGTGTCGGATCCGATTCGAATCAACGATTTGGTGCCGTGAAGCACCAAGCTCTAATTGAGATCCGTCGCCGCCGAGAGATCAACCCCATAGCGTTGCGCGTGTACACGGATGCATGCTCTGATATCACTTGTGAATGCGCATGTACGTGGATGCATGCGTGCGTGCGTGCACGGTGTGATGCATGCGAAAAACGAGAGAAACAAGAGACTGGTATGAGTGGAGCAATCTCAGGAAGTGGGAGTGAGGAGCTTCTTATTCTTATGTATACGAAGAATAAAGATACATACATATGTGGACGGACGGCCGGACACTAGACGTTCGGACGGAAAAAATGTGGAGCGCCTTTACCTCAACATGTACATGGAGATCAAAAGGAAATATACAGTAACTTTGTTAATGACCAAGTAGCATCCACAATGTATCACAAAGATCTTTGTTCTAAAACCTTACAAACCAATCACAAGTTGACGACGCCCAAGTGATTATATGGATGGTTAGTTGCCAATACAAAGTTGATTGTATGCAAAAATGGGATTATTTGTCCATGATATGTTAAATTTATTCTTTTGTCAAAGTTCTTTCCATCATAATTAAAGTCTAGAAAATACGTCTGGTAGATTTTTCTCTATTCTCTATATCAACATTAGGTAGCACATCTTACATAACCATTGCCCTCAAAGTCCAGGAAGGTGGCAAGGAGGGTGCACAGGAGAGAGGCAGGGGAAGGGTGGGATAGGGAGAAAAGGCACAAGCACACACGGACGTCAGGCACGAGGAAACAAGAGATGGGAAAGCAAAAGGGGGCACGATAGCTACGCATTTACTAGCAAAGTTTACCAAGCATCACGATCTTAGGTGAGAGATAACACTTGAGCCTTGTGCTCCAAGGTGGATAAGAAAATAGACACACGCATACATGTGTGTGTATGCGTGCAGAGTTCAAAGATCGCATGTTTTCAAATGTTCAAATCGCACAATTCTCTCAGAATTGCAAGGATTAAATAAAACAACAAACAATAAAACCATAAGAAGACCAAAAATTTTATCTTCTCCTCAACTTTAGATTATAAATTTTCTTTTGGGAGCTGACAATCAAGGGGGAAGGCACAAGCTTAATATAAACTTGCAATTTAGAACCCAAAAGTTAACTTCACCAACACTTACATACTAAGTTCAATTGTTACTGTTTGTGTTGCAACAATGACCTAACAATTAAAGGGACATGCACAAGAATAATTCATATCAGTAATTAAGAACATCACTAAATTTGTTTTCAACACTTACAAAGGAGATTCAACTTCACGTAATGATTACTATTTACCTTGCGATGATGTTTGGTACTTTGATTTGAAATCCCCTCATTCATAAGCTTCAACTTAAGGTACTTTACCTGCAGAAAACTACCAATCATTCCCTTTTCACCCATGTTGTATACTGCATGTCTTGCTAGATCCTTGATATCTGCAAAAACCAACTTTACATATAGATCATCATGAAATCTAAACTCCTCCCGCCACAAAGATCGGACCTTGCAGCTACCGGACATCTCCAGATCATCAAAAGGTGATGGTGTTCCATGATAAAAATCATGGTACTTTGTGTGATAGCTTACATTTTGAAAAAAAACATAGATATAAGAACCATCATATTTTTAAAGAAACAAAACTCAATCAAATGAGTCATACTTACTCTCAAAGTGAATGCCAACCAATTTTCCTTGACTGCTAACCACTACACTATCCGATGTATTTATTTTCCTCTTCCTCATGAGAATCCACACAAGAATATCCTGCAAGAAAAACATCCATTCAATCGAAAGACAAGTACGTTAGTACAATTTTAGAAAAAAATAAAGAAAGACGTTTCAAAATAAATAAAGATGTGATCTTTTACAAATGCAAAGGATTTTTTTGTGTGTGTTTTTTTTCAAATCGGCACCAAAACAGGTTCAAAACAGATATCATCCATTTCAAACAAATTTCGAGCAAGATCACCAAACAAGTTCTCAAACAGATTTCAAACTTAAAAAGCAATCTCGACATCAATCGAGCTCGAAAAGTCGACCGACTTTCCATCCTAGAACCTGCACCAAAAATTAGGGTTAGGTTCATTCCGCAAGGTCGTAGCCGAGCACAACATGGTCCATCAGCTCTTGGACAAACAATGTTTCTTTGGTGGTGATAGTAGTCCCAAGATAGCAATCGCACTGGACCTCCAAGGCCATCTGCTCGTGAAGAGACATCTACGGAGAGATATCGAGAAATTTCACGTTGTAATCTGCTAGGGTTTCCATGGCAAGCATTTCAAGATACCCCACTCTGCCAGAAGTTGCACTCTGAAGGAAGATGTCAGAAACCATATAACTTTGGGCAAAATTTTTCTTGAAAGCTTGCCAAGTCCTTAGAAGTGTGCGGCTTGGTAGCTATAGACATCAACATCTACATGGCACTACCTCTGAGAAAAACAGCAGCTCGAAACAAATCTTGGATCCTTCTCTTGTAAGTGATCTTTATGGCTTATGCCCTGTAAGACATGAGCGATGAAGACGAGAGCGCGCCCAATACGCGATGAAATAAGGGTGGGAGTGGCTAATAAGTCCAGGTTCCAAGTTAGAGGGCGAAGATACCTCGAATAAAATTCCAATAGCTCTATCTGCTCTTTGATAGGACCGGTATGATCTCAAAAAAACACACGCCTGATGCTCTAATACCACTATCACAAGACGGGCACCACGTGTCAATAGAAAAGAAGAGATTGAACATACTTTTAGCACTTCAATACAACTGACCTGAAAGAGAGAGCGACACGAGACACGGAGTGGCGGAATTCCACCCCAGAGAGTATTGGCCCCAAACTTTGGCGCCCCTTTCGATATTTCTTCATATTCCATCAACACAGTACAAGCCGGTACTCAAGACTCTGCATCTTCTCCAAGAAGCATCCCAGAGAATGAGTCCTAACCTCATATATATTTAAAGGCCCTTGGCCTGAAAAGCAATTACAGTGAAAAGCCTTCAAAACTCATAAGCTTCTAGTCCAAAAAGCAAAGCCAAAAGCTGCTAGCGTTAAATCACGGAAATCCGTACAGCCTGCCACGTCATCATGTCAATGCAAATTTTGAAAATCTGCCATGTCATCAATTTGTGTGTGTGTGTGTGTGTGTGTGTGTGTGCAGGTCTTGCTATATTTTAATCCTTTGTCACTTAGGCCCCATCGGATGGGGTCCCCATAAGTTGGTAGAACTTCTTTTTTTCTTCTGCTACGTGTTCTTCTTAGGATTTAGGTCCGCTCGGCCAGCATGTGCAAGTTGGATTCATTCTTTAGGCTTTGACATGTCAGTAGTTTGTGACAACCGCTAAGGAAAAAGGACGTTGGCGTTTCAAAACGCAGCGCTCAGTGGAAATTGGTGAGGAAGGCTCCAACTAGGCAGTGTTTCACAATACCATTGCAGAGAGGAATTGGTGACACCGCCGCCTGCTCATCAAGGTTTCTCCTCTTCTCCGAAATCTCTTCTCTAGGGAAGATCCGTAACGCCAAGGCTCTTCACATGCTAAGCTCCACCAAGAAGCTCTGATACCATGTCAAAGTCGATGATGTGGAAGCGTAGAGACCAAGGGGAGTGAGCACGCGCGAGAGAGAGAGAGAGAGAGAGAGAGAGAGAGAGAGAGAGAGAGAGAGAGAGAGAGAGTTCTATTATCTTCCTCGGAGGTCAAATATGACCTATGGAACTAAATGAACATGTCACGTGGTGTGAGTGGAGGTCGTAAGTGACTCTCGATGCTCAAAAATGACTGAAACGAGCGTCGTAATAGAGTCTCCACATCGTGGCTGGGAGAGGAAGGTATGTAGGGAGAGCTCATTGCTGAATATATGGGGAAAAGAGGACCTAATGTGGTCAAAAGCTGAGCACTCAAATAGTGTGCGGTACTCTCTCTCGCACTTGACGAGGGCATAAGGTGCAAAGTCGATGAGACTCCTCGCCAGTGTCCCAACGTCTTGTCTCGCAGCGTAGAGAATGGGAGCTAAGACGAATGGAGACAATGGTGCGGATCGCACTCAACGGGATGGGCTTAAGAATGTAGGGATGGGTTTGGTTACCTCTTTCGGAGAAGAGAGATTTGTAGTTTGGGGCAACATGTGTGGTGTAATAGCTGAAGCAAGAACCTCCGGATTTCTCCCAAGCCGTGATACATTGGCGTTGTAAGAAGGCTTCATTGACTTGGAAGTCGAACGACGGATCCTCAACCAAGTGACATGCATCCCATCTTCCAAACCATTTCTTGATGTCAAGCATCCACCGTGAACTTAGTATTTTGCTCTTGCATGTCTTTTGGACCTTTTGACTTGCTTCATATGCGATTCTATGAAGTCGATGCAAAGGGCTACGTTGTGTCTTAAGCATGTACTCCACAACCCTTTGCATGCCCAAGACCTCAATGGGAAGCGATCCGGACTCAAGAAGTAAGAGCATGTAGGGTGTTTGTGTCTTGACTTAGAGAAAGTTGGTGAGAAAACGCTTTTGAACATTCTCAAACTCTTTCCAAGTAGACTTCCTTATGCTTCCATCCCACACCTCCACTCCATAAAGAAACACCGGTGTCACCAATGTGTCAAAGAGGTACTTTTTGAAAGCCCAACACTTGATCTCTCCAGCATTGCACATATTTTCAAATGCATAATAAGCCCTCTTTCCGGCTTCCAAGCGACGCATTGCACAATCCTTCCGTTTATGATTGGATGGAGCCTCAAGGCCAAGGTACTTAAAGTGATCTACCACTTCAAGTTGCTCAGTGTTGTATAGAATGCATGGATTTTCGTCATTGAGGGTCGTTACAAGCATGACCTTGGTTTTGGATCCATTCACGATCAGCCCGCTATGTAGGCAAAAGCGTTCCAAGACGCTCATAAGCTTTTGCATCTTCTAAAGTATGTGCCAAGAGCACTACATCATCGGCATAAAGCAAAAGCATGATCACCGCATTTCCGATCTTAACCTCTCCTATGCCTTCTTGCTGCATAAAATCAAGAACCATGCATTCCAATTCATCAGTGAGTAGCCCAAAGAGGGTTGGGGAAAGTGGGCATCCTTGTTTGACACTAATGAGAGAGAGAGAGAGAGTCTCTTGAACCAATCGACCTTGGCAATGAATAACTGAATGTGTATACAATGGAGGCAAGGGGTTGCTTATATAGCAAGCCTAGTAAATTTCCCTACCCAAGACTTTGACAAATAAGTAAAATAAATACCTAAAAGCCAAACTAAATAATGGGATCACATTGGACAGTTCACTTGAGATGCCTAAACTTCAACACTTCTACATTTCCCAAGCCCGTGCAATCTTAGTGAAAGGGCATAGACAGCAGCCTGGTATCCTCGTACAACAAGAGCAAACGCAGATGCTGAACATGAGGAACATCTAGAAACCAAAAGACAATTTTGCAGCAACAAGCTACAAGCACGCACGCACCCCCTCTTGTCTCATTAGGTTTGTGTCTACTTGCCTTACGGTAAGCATTGTCATATAAAATATAGATGTTATTGAAAATTAGTTTGATTTGTACATGTTCACTTTAGCAATGGGCTCCCACGTCCCGAAGATGCATAATGTTGCGCATCTTTGCATTGTTGTCTTGGCAAAAGTTTTGTGCATGGTCTGAGCATGTCTGAGCATGTGCCATGCTGGTTAGTCAGACAGCAAAGATACCAAGCTACAATGCAAGACAAATCCAAAGCTTGCTCAGGTGGAACATTTGCTCATCCTCCCTCGTATTTTGGATCTTGTGAAGCTGTAACATCGCAAATTTTGCAATCCCTAAATTCTGTGTGGAGGTGCTAATATTCTTCTGTATTTGTTTATTTGCTGGGAATCTCCTGAGTCAAGTTCCAAAAATGAAGCCCAAAAAGACATGCTCATCCTCCCTCATATTTTGGATCTTGTAGAGTTGTAACAACGCAAATTTTGCAACCCCTAAATTTTGTGTGAAGGTGTTAATATTCTTTTGTATTTGTTTATTTGACGGGAATCTCCTGAGTCAAGTTCCAAAAATAAAGCCAAAAAAGACAATGTTTTTGAGACTGAGGCTATAAACGATGCAACAGAGCTTGTGAAAATAGACCTAGCCAAAAAGAGCGACATTGATGTCGTTGTGAAGGCTGATATAAGAAAAAAAGGTGACACTGATATTGCGAAAACAGTAGATGCATCACCTTTTATTTCTACCAATGTCACTTGCATGCAGCTGATACTACTTAATTTTCAGGTTTTCCTCTAGCCATGATAATTCTTGGATTGTAGAGAAAAAACGATGTAGGTGTACTTACTTTTTTGCTTTGATCTGCTCGACTACACATTGTGGTTGTTGCTATGCATTTTACATGGATCCCTGCTCTGAGATACATTATCATCAATATGAATCAATGGTAGATTCAGTTTACATTTTCAAGGCTACACTGCTATGTCCTCATACACTTCACTATGTCTTCATGCACTTTGTTCTATGCAATTTCTAGTCTACCACGGGCTCAAATCGTCTCTCTCTCTCTCTCTCTCTCTCTCTCTCTCTCTCTCTCTCTCTCTCTCTCTCTCTCTCTCTCTCTCTCTCTCATAACAAGTCTTGAGTTCAACTCCTCGCCGGCTAGATCTTTAAGGTCTCTCGGGATAGTTTCTTACGACGTTAAAACTCTCTTCTCGTGTGTGTGTGTGTGTGTGTGTGTGTGTGTGTGTGTGTGTGTGTGTGTGTGTGTGTGTGTGTGTGTGTGTGTGTGTATGCACCCGCGCGTGCTAATAAAAAGAGGAAAATGGTATAACCTTTCTATCACCCAAGTATGGTTATGCCATTTTCCTCTTGAATAACAAGTCTTGAGTTCAACTCCTCGTCGGCTAGATCTTTAAGGTCTCTTGGGATAGTTTCCTACGACGCTAAAACTCTCTTCTTCTCGGGGGGGGTGTGTGCGCGCTAATAAAAAGAGGAAAATGGTATAACTTTTCTATCACCTAAGTGTGGTGGATTGATTATGCCATTTCCCTCTTGAATAACAAGTCTTGAGTTCAACTCCTCGTCGGCTAGATCTCTAAGGTCTCTTGGGATAGTTTCCTACGACGTTAAAACTCTCTTCTTCTCTCCCTCTCTCTCATTCTCTCATACATGTGTGCACACTTATGCTTGCCCATCAACCGCAGAATCTACCTTGTGATTTCTAGGTTGTCACTTTCTATTGATATTGTGCATACTATGTATCCATATCAGCATATATCGATTTATGTTACTTTTTGATTGCTACCTGTTGCTCTTCTGCTCCTAGGCGATTCCTGAGCGGGCAGAAACTCTCACTTTCTTTTATATCTTAATTTTATGCCGTTAGAGAGTCATGTGCATAGAGCATACATAAAATTCTTGTATGAGCTTTTTATGTTCCAAGGTTCAAAAAATGCAGAGAACAAGACTTGTGTGTTCTTGACGTCTTGATATTTTCACTAACTCTCATTTTGCAGGTCAGATCAGTCACAGAAGGTGCTTTATTTGCAACAAAGGCTTCTAGACATCAAGAAAATGTCCAAGGCAAGCTCAGTAATAAGAATTATTTGCACACATGGTTGAAAGCTTTAGAGCAGCATTTGATGGGCTACAAGGGTAGCTAGGTAAGGGCCCTTGTTGATCTTAATTCTAAAAAAGCAGAGAATCTATTTAGATGTTGTATGGGGGTTAGACGTCGTACATGCTGTAGCACCACAGACGAGCTCTGCTGAAGCTGTGGAGAAGATCTTGCGGGAGGCTGTCTAGTGTAGGGTTGCCCAGCTGTGAATTTCTGCACTTGATCGCCATTTTTTGCTTGTGCAGATAATTGAGGTCACAAAGCAGTAGAATACTCATGCAGATTAGTTCTGGAGGAGTGGTTGATCAATTGGCTTCAGAGCTCCGAAATTGACCAGATGGGGATGTTGAGGCGCTCATGACAGTGTAGGATAGGGATGCTAAGGCTGGGCTCAACGCACTGACCATGCAAACAACGATAGTACCATTTGTTTTCCTTTATGTACATAAATAGTGTTGCCTACTGCTTGTTCTTTTATACAACATATATTTGACATGATGCTGCCCACAGGGGTGATCCTACATTGTGAAAAGTCCTAAGCTTTTGCAAATTAAAACAAGAACGTTTTTCACATTATCTAGTACAAAAAAATGGCCTCTTTCACAAACTACACACCAAACAATCAGAAGTCATTTTTTGGAAAGAAAAAAAACCTTATGGGAAAGCCAAAAAGACGAGCAATAAGAAATGTTTTGAGTGGAAAAATTTACCATCTATGATTATCGAAGTTGTTTCAAAGTCAAAGTATTGGAGTTGTGGCTCCTCATCCTGAAGCAAGACTCTACAGATCAAGAAGTCGTAATATGGATACGATACAACATGTTTCACTTGTTGACCACTCAGACAATGAGTCCTGAAGAATCGTACTCCCTCTCAATATCTAATGCATGGTACAAATACCTAAAATGGAAAGACATAAAATGCATAAGTAAATTCTCAAGAGTTGCAAAAGAAAGACAAAAGACACGTGTGGAAGGACCGACACATATGAAAAGACCCAATGCAACAACTATTCTTCATCAATTTGTGGACTTTTTGATCATACGGAGTCCAAAATCGAAGCAGACATTGGTTTGTGATTGATCGTTTGTGGATCATCATCATTGTCCACATGGTTTTCATCAACCATGTAACAAATTCAATGTCTGCTTCAACGCATTGCTTCAGTCTTTCCCAAATGGATGTTACATTATTTTCAAGCTCCTCCACAGCTGAATAGATTCCAAGTGGTAATTGCATTTCAATGTCACACACCAGCAAATACTCACTGATTGTGAAGGTTTGATTTTCAAAACTTGAAACTCAAGATCAAGTTTCTAAAGACAAGATTGAGCACCAACATAAAGATCCTCTTTGTAATTATTCTTGTGCTACTGGATTTGTGTCTGTGTGTGTGAGAGCGAATGGAGTTTCAAAATCAAGATGTGAAATCCGACCACTTGCATTTCCTTCCATCATTTTCCCTAATTTTTAATACTCTGATTCAAAAGTTTCATAATTTGGCTGAACAATTAAAAGCAAGAGCAGCCACTGCATAGCTGCAACTAGGTCTACCTGCTGATGTGTCAAAAAAGAATCACCAGAATGTAACTCCAAAAGCTGCTTCATAGAAGCTAAAGGTGTGTGTAAGTCACGCTCTCTTTGAGCCATCTCTCTCCAATGGCATGAGGTGGCCGCGTGACAAGCCACATTAGATGCCTTTATACATAATCGAAATAATCTGCGGGACTGCCATTGTAAGCATCCTCCTATTTCAAATCCCCTGAATGATCTCTAGAAGAGAAGAAGCTATGAGTACTGAATTAGGAATCTTGCATCCTTGTTAGAGTGTTGAACAATGCTCAGAACAAATAGTGAGTACAACTGGCGCATGATCAAAGAGAGCTGTATACGAGGAATAGTGATAGTACCACCTAAAGACGCAGCCCACTCTCTCAGGTAAAAGCGGTCCAGTCTATTCGATAGGGGTCCTTGCTAGCAGTGATAGCCCCAAGTGTACTGCAAAGAGTTTAAATGATGGGCATAAGAGGGCTAAGACCATGCATTATCACGACCCAATGAGAAGACAAAGTAATTCTAAGCAGGCATCCCAAGCTGCTTGCTCATGATGGGAAATCAAGGAGAGCACATGTGGTACTGTAGCTTGGCAATCATGTAGCCCCTCTACATTGTCAAAGTCAACTCCAACAATCCAAGAATCAACAGTGGGCAGTACATGAAACAACTGTCGCCAAAAGTCAACACGAGCCATAGGCTCTGTGCGTGAATAGACTGACAAATAACCAACAATCACATGGTCAATCTCAAATGCCACATACATAGCTCTGACAGCAATCAAAGTATCATGATGGAAACCAACGACACCCCACAAAAATACATACACCACAACTGCTCACTCGAGTGCCCAAGGTTGGCTCCTTTGCTTCATTGACAAAAAGCATCAAATACAGATCACATAAGCTTAAAAAAAGCTCAGACATACTGATCATTACAAGCTCACGAGAAACAAAGACTCAATTGGAAAATAACCTATCTAATGTATGAACCATTCAAAAAAGGGCTGTAGAAAAGACAAAGACATATACTGAAGAAAGTGGCCAACAAATGGCTTAATGATCAGTTTCAAGCTACATGAAATGCCTATTTTGCCTGCTTGGTTGAACAAGCACCGGATTTTTTTCATATAAAGCTAGCTACCGTACGTGGCGGACATTGATACGCTACAGCAAGAAAAATTGTTTTTTGACTCATATATACACAAGAAGATTTAGAAATTTTCTCATGTAGGAAAACAGAGTCTTTCTCAGTTTTTTTCATACGATGCATAACATCATGAGCTTCTGCTCGAGAGGCACCGTATACCTAGCTAGGAACGATCAGGGGGCAGGGGACCCCGGCCCCCCCCACCGGGCCGGCGGTCCCCTGTCCCCAACCTTACCTAGCTAGGTATGCAGCACCTCCCTCACAGAAGCTCATGATGTTGAGGTAAGTCACAATGTGGGAAATATTGTGAGAATTTGTCCAAAAGTTCCTGTGGTACAGGGAAAGCGAGCACACAGACACAATGAACACTAGTTAGAAGACTACAAGGCCAAGGAGGATACAAGAGAGAATTAGGAGAGGATGTGAGTACCTGTGGGGTCTCCTTTGCGCAGATGATGACCTTCAAGGTGAGAGCGAGCGCGCAAATGATGACCTTCAGATACAATAAACACCAGTGCAGCAGAAAACGAGGCCAAGGAGGTTGGCAGAGAGAAGTAGGAGAGGGTGTGAGCACTTGTGAGGTCTCCTCTACATAACACCGACAAAGGCCATAGGTTATTTGTACTCTTCTGATGTAACTAGTCTTGCTTGGTTGGCCTTGTCGTGACGATTTATCTCCCCAAGATATAATACAACACTCTTGAAGAACTTTTTTTAACAAATAACACATCCAGTGTTAGAAAAAAACCGGGGTCTAGTGTATTTTAACTGGCTGAAATTATAAATCCCGGTTAGATTTTGAGCTTGCCTTTAAGAAAATCGGCAAATTTACACTAGTTTTAGTGTAATTATTGGCAAAAGCTTCAAATTTTGACCTCGAAATCGGGAGAATTTCAAGTTTCCCCTTATTTTGTTCGGTTAGGAAAAATGTATTTTTCTAGCCCTGAACACATCAAGATGCTAAAGAAGAATTGGTTTAGCCCCCTTAACAAGATATGCAAAAAACAATTGTCGGAGGAAAGGTGGGAGCAAGTAATGGAGAACATATGGGCGCCAAAGGTTCTGCATCACATGAAGGTATTTCTATGGAAAGTAATTAGGGGTGCTCTTTCGACGGGGGTGAAGATTCAGGAGAGAGGGATAGGGACAGATCGATGCCTGGGGTGTAGGATGGCTAGTGAAGATCTGACCCACCTGTTTATGGAATGTCCAGCCATCAGAGGCCTTACAGGAAAAATTTGCGAGTGGGTCCAAAGAACATGGAAAATTGGTTTTTTCAAGACTGATTTACTCCTTGGAGGTAAGAACTTGGGTAGCCCTGCCATCCTCATATGCACTCAAATTATCAGGTTTTGCTTTTTACATAATGTATGGCAAACAAGGAACCGTCGTGTGTTCGAAGGAGTTCTTGAGGTGGCAAGCTTCGCAGAAATTATACAAGAAAGCAAAGTGTTAATATGGACGCTCGGGCGCAAGCAAAACTCGGATGATTGGTCTAGGGTTACTTGTGCTCAGCAGAATGCTTAGGTAAGGGAAAAATCATGAAACCAAAAGATTAGTGAAAAACATGATAATGAACCTTGTGTATCAAGGGCATGGGGGCAGGTCGTTAGGGGTGGCTCCCTAGATAGCTGATGTAAGTTTGGTCTCTGGATGGTGTCATGGCTCGGCACGAGCATGGCAAGTTCTTGTAATTTTTTGAAGATGATCAATATAATTCACTCACAATTGTGAGTTTTGCTATTAAAAAAAAAAGATGAACATTAAAGATTTTTTTTCAACACATTTTTAAATGTGAAAATCGTTTCGTAATTGTAACGTTACAATAAAAAAATCTTTTTTTTGTGTAACGCACTGGTGCAATGTATACATCAAGATAGAGCACTCACCTTATTTGTAGTGGTTTCTCTTGAACAATTACGCACTTCAAAAAGCTTGCCTTTGATGAACTACGAGCAAAAGTAGAAGAGTACTTAAACTTTCCATGCCATGAAAATTTTAAATTATTAAAAAATTAGATAGTGCATGGTCTACGTGAGTATGGTGGAGAGTCGGCACTGTGTCTCTCCAAAATTTATAAGAAATGTAAGGCGTGCCATGCCCTGTAGTCCATTTTCTACCACATAGTCATGGTATTCAAGAACAAGATAACAAACCTGAATTTTTCTTTGATAATTTGATATTCATGCTTCAAGTCCGTGCCATGAAGATGTGAGTTTGTATGTCTAATTTCGTATTGAAGTCCTTGTCGCGATATGTTAGCTTACCATCTCTCAGGTGAGATGATTCTCTGTAGTGGTTGCCTAGGAGAGCCATGATGAAGGTTGATTCATAAAAGTGGGATTATATTACTCATTCATCCAGTGAGCTTCTTTTCATCGATAAAAGATCTTGACTTGTCTTTTGGTCTATTTCCCTCATGGAAAGACTAGATTTACTTCTTTGACTAGCACGATCTCTATCATTGTGTCGATCATGTCTATTGCGATCTCCATCATCATTTCTACGACTTCTGACATTGTCTTGACTATAGCATTCACTCTTGCTATCATGTCTACCATCACCACTGCTTCTGTGTTGTGCAAGTTCCTTTCACACATCTTTGATTCTCCCTCTGTTGTTAAGGATAGAAAGCTTAGGGAAGGTTGAATCTCAAAGCTTAATTATGTGTTTAATTGATTGACCTGCCAGCTGTTTTAGCATTGTTCTCTTTGTTAATAGTCATGCTTTTAGGAAAAAGAACATCATGAATTCTCGTGTGAAAACTTTTGTTGAAGTACTTAGGAAGCTCATAGCCATTCACTTGGAGGATTTTGACTAGAAAGATCGATGATGAACTCTGCTAACTCTTTGTCGGAACATGTGATGTTGGATTCCAACTCTGTAGAATTCAAAACGAGGAACAAGTCCATTGTCATCCTACCAAAAAGCTGCTTCAATCAGGCATGGTGGGTCTTGGAGAGTGGCAGTTGATAAAGGTTGTAGAGGGAAACTGGAACGCACATTGTAGAGGGCAGATGGGACTCAGGGTGTAGTTGAATGACACAGGGTTGATCAGAAAGTACAGCCATCTGTTGCTTGGTGTTGTTCCACTAGGAGTCAAAGGTGTTCTGTTGTTGTTGTTTTTGTTGTCATAGGTCCTATGTACAATATCGCCAAGGATTTCATTAACGTGATCACAATTGGGTGATTACGTCAATAACTCTAGTATTTACACAAAAAAATCATGTGATCACGTTAATTGTTAACGTGACTTTGATTTTGACCTACAAAAACCTATAGAGCCGGTTAGCCCTCCCGGTTTTCCATTTTTCCCCGCAGGGCCCGTCGGGCTTCTGCATATACCCGGCGGGCCCACCGGGAAAATGAAAAAGCTCGGCAGAAATAATTATATATAGTAAATAGTGTGCTAACCCCGGTCTTTTAGCTAGGAAAATCTTTGGGGAGTGTATTCGAGTGCCGGGTATAGTCATCTCCTTGTGAATTAACCTAAAGTTACAGAATCACACGTCCTTTTTTGGGCCGAACGTGATTCTTAATTTGGTAACCACTTCTAAAAAAATTTAATTCGTTTACCGACATAAAGGTACGAAACCAAAACAATTGAAAACTTGGAGAATCATGCTCATTGCGAAGAAGCCATTGGTCCAAATGAGGGTTGTAATTGGTCTTAGAAGATGAGCATATGTAAATGATGAGTCGATAGTCAAGGGTCGGATGTCCTACACTAGTGTACCGGGCATATAAAGATCCTTGAAGTCTTGCATTTGAGTTGATTTACACTTCTCACTCCACAATATAAGAGCTATAATCCCTGATTGGGTTAAAATAGCTTTTATATATTGAATTGGTTGCATGGGTGGGCTACAATCCTTCAATGGGTACAAGTAGTCCTTAATTGAGTGATTATATTGAAGATTTATTTGCGTTAGTTCATGCATTGGTTTATACAAAGAGTGCATTAAGTATTACGATAGATTATTAGTGCATGAAATGACCAATCATATATTTTATTGCTTTCGTTCGTTTTTTTGTAGCAAATGAAATTAGATGTGTCTTATTGTTTGCAAATCAAAGTGGACATATAAATAATCATTATAATAATAATTGCATAGAGAGATTCATAGCTTTGTTATAGTTATTATGCCATGCATAGACTACATTGCAATGTGTATGGTTGCTCACAATATAAGTGATCGATATGTGGATTGACTAGCATGCATTGAAAATCTCATATTGTGCATCATGCTTACTTTTATATTGAATGGTTTTTAAATTATAATATATATTGAAAATAAAAAAATGTTTCAAGAACTGAACATCTGGTTCTTTTGTCTTCAGTTTTAATTTAAAAGCAATGGAGCAAAATGTGGGCGCAAGTGGTACGAAGAAGCCAAAGAAGAAAAAAACTCCTAGCAAAGAGTGGGATTATCCTCACAACATAGCGGCCGATATATGGAGTAACAATGTAAATTTTGTCGCACAACAAAATCAGGCGGTGCACCATGTACCAAGGATCATTTTCTGGGTAGCGCTAAAAACAGTTGTATGAAATGTGAACATCCTTAGGCACCTGTAGTTGCAAAGCGTTTGAGAGAAGAGCTCGCCAAAAAGGGTGGCAAGAGACAACAGATTTATAGCTCTATGCCTTCGAGTCACTGGAGTTCCCAGAGCCAAATATTAACTCCGTAGATCCTATAGTGACACCAACTAACCTTGGAGAACAACCTGCGCAAGTAGAGGAAATTCCATGCAGTGTTCCTTTTAAACGTCACAATGAAGGTGGACTTTGTAAAATGCGTCAAAAATCATTACATCAAAGCTTTCGAGTGTAGTCTCTAGAAGAAGCACAAACTTCACTCACCAAAGCATATTCTTTACTGGAAGTGCTTTAGTCATGGTAGACAGCAATCATTGAAAGGCTGCTTGGAAGAAAATCGGTGAGTTTGGTCCAGGATTTTTAGCTCCTTCTTATCACACGATAAGAAATGTTTTCTTGGACAAATGTTACATCGAAGTCAAAGAGCGTGTTGGCAAAATAATACTCGGGAATATTTCGCTTTCAGGATGTACGATTGTGAGTGATGGCTGGTCAAATGTTCAGAGAAGACCACTGATCAATGTAATGTTGGTTTGTCTAAGGGGAGAAACATTTATAAAGACGATTGATAGTTTTGGTGCAATTAAAAGTGGCAAATACATTTTTGAGGTCTTGATTAATGTAATTAAAGAAATTGGTACTAAACATGTCGTTCAAGTAGTCATGGACAACGCAAAGAATTGTAAAAACGGTAGTAAATTAATAAAGAAGTGCTTTCCACACATTTTTGCCAATGATTGTAATACGCACAGCTTGAACTTGGTGCTGAAAGATTGGTACACTAGAGAAGAAACCACATGGTTTGTCAGAATCAGTACGTCAGGTTGTGAAATTTATTTTGAAACGACAAAGAGTGCTCGATTTGTATAGGATGCGCATGTCAATGATGATGAAACTTCCTATTGAAACTCGGTTTTGCACACACTTTTATACCTTGGAATCACTTCTCCGTAATAAATGCACTGTGATTGAGACATTCAATTGCGCGGCCTTTGATGAATGGCATCTTGAGCCGAAAGAAAAAGTGAAAGATAAAATTACATGTCTACGTGGCAATGTAAATAAGGTTGCTTGGTGGAGGAGTGTAATGGATGCATACCATGTAATGATGCCCATTATGTTCGCGATCCGTAATCTTGATCAAAGGTCACCAAACTTGGGCAAAGTGTAGATGACATGGTGGTCAGTCCAACAGAGTCTTGAAAATCCTGAAGAGCTGAAAGAGTCTGTAGTAGAGAAGGAGTGGCGATTACCATTCTCTGGAAAACAACGAAAAATATTGGCTAAGTATTTTCATGCAAGGTGGAAGAGCGCTCATAGTCCACTTCATAGTGTGGCTTACATGCTCGATCCAGAGTATTGGAATTTAGATTTGATGTCCAATATAGAGGTGGTAGGCGATTTTTATCATGTGGTCAACATGTTCTACTCCAACGTTCATGACCGAATTGATTTCATCAAAGAAATGAGTGCATTTAGATTAAAAGAAGGTCCTTTTGCGAATGATTTTATACAGGTAATGGAAAAAGAGCAACCTGCATGGAAGTGGTGGATGATGAATGGTGGAGAGCATTACTCTACCTTACATCCCCTTGCAATGAAAGTACTCACACAATGTGCAGTAAACTCAAGTTCAGAGAGAAACTAGAGTATGTATAAGTATGTTCACAACACTATTCGCAACAGACTATTAGCAGACATAGCAGAAAAATTAGTGTATATGTTTTGCAACGAAAAGATACTGAATCACATCGAAAGTGCTGGCTACGAGGAGGAAATGCCAACCTGGTTGTATGATTGTCAAAACGAAGATGAAGAAGGGTTCAATGTTGGTGTATCTCAATGCACTGTAGACGAAATAGAAGAGAATTTGATAATAGATGTGGAGGTTGAATTACAAGGAGAACCACAACACTCGGACTTAGAACCAGATAACAACTCAATTGATTCAATATAGTTTGAGAGTAGAACGAGTAAATGTCAAAAGCCATTGTAAAAGACCTTGTATTAAAATGTGTTTTGAGTAATTACAATGCTTCATATTCTCGATAATACATAGTTTGTCGATCTCAATTGTGTTGCCTTGAAGCAACATCTTACTCATCAAACAAATTTATAATTGTGTTAGGGGTATCTGGGCGTGCTTGCTTGAATTTATTTCCGTTTGCCATGCCAAACATAATATATATTCTCTATGGAATATCTTGTGAACAGATTGCGCATCGACTACTATTTTGCATCAAACGAATAAGACAAACTAAATGATAATAATGACCACATGTCAATGTATAATATCCACTCCATCCATCAAAATTCTTGTAGCACATTGGACATTAGGAAGATGAGGATGCATCTGAAGTAGATGAGGGGACCAACTTCGGATGCATGACAAGGTGGCTAATGTGTGTCCCTTGTACAGGTGTTGGATTCACTCGCTGTGTCAAATTTTGAACGTCCTGACTTAAGCAGTGAATGCTTTTCTCCATCCGGACTTGTGAGGTTGGGGTGTCTGGGTGGCTATAGAAAGCCATGTTATTTCTGCATCTTTCTCTGCCAACTATGTCGTGTAAATATCTTTCTGTCTTTTTAAATGTAGGTTTGTGCCTTCCACTATCAATGCCAGCTCATCTCGGGCGCAGAATCTGCATTGTGCAGAGGATGGCCATAAACCTCCAAATAAATCCTCTCAGCATTATCTTTGATCGCATCATGGTTGCACTTCGAAACCTTCCACCTTCCTTTCTTGATCTCTGCGTCCTCACATGGTCATATTGTCTTGATCATGTCCTTTGCCACTTCTTTATTGATCTCTTTCCATTGCATATGGTTTGGATTTGTCCACTTTGAGAGTCGGCGAGCAGTGCGCATCGCTTGTTGTGCCGACATGCCGTGTGCCAGAGACTTCATGTGCTAAAATGCATTAACAGCCGCTTGTTGTTGATCATCAGGTAGTGATTGGGTGCCAATATCTTGTTCTTCATTGTCCATTTTCTCTTAGAGCTGCAGCCAACAGATAGACAAATATTCAATATCATTGGAAAATATATATTCTCACTCATTGGGACACTGCGCGGAATCCACTAAATCAAACCACAACAAATGCGACTAATTGAACCACAAGGCAAATTTGAAATACTGATAGTTAAATGACAAATTTGAAATGACTAAAGATAATTGACTCAATTAGGTGAACCACTTCAAACCAGATAATACACTTCAATTAAAAAAAGAATACCCTGGACAAGACATATGTATATCATAGAAATGTTTAAATCGGATAAAATGATGGTGCAAGTTCAACAAGTGGATGTTGGACAAGGTTAGGGTCTATCTTTAAATGTTCTTTGAAAAATATCAACACGTCAGAAGCATTCCTTCTTTGGTCCCGCTCTTTTAACTTCATCCAACAATCTACTTTATTTCAAATAGCTCTCATAACATCTTCATCCGGGTGGTGAAAAACTTCTTCTAGAAAATAAACTTTTCTGGCTACACTCCAAAAATCTGCCAGCATGTCGAATAGGTAGCCCAATGCATAAATGCCGCTCGCTTTTGTGTATGCATCTGTGTACCGTGGATCGTATAGTTCGGGAGCAATCCACGATCGCTTAGCCATCTCGGCATTCCCTGCTCTCTGTGCATTCAAAACCGCTTCGTCTAACTGTGCGCTTGGATACAGATAATTATTTGTTGCGCGCTTAACTGGTGTTCTCAGCATCATACCCCAATCAATGATGCCGACGTGGGGTTTAGTGGCATGAGCAAAGTCCAACATTTCGTTGAACGGATGCAGGTCACTGTGCACTATACCGATCGAGTGGGCAGCTGCAATGCCGTTGATTAAGGCGTGACAAATTGCTGGCATCTGCTCGATCACTGCTTTGATCCGCACCATGTCTATCTTGCTTACAAGAAGATTTGCTACAGTGATGACATCCAGCCGTGTTGTAGCCTGTGCATGTGTCGTTTGAACAATCCACAAGCGACAATCCATGAGCAAACGATAAGCGACACATCATGTCATCCACTGTATCCCCATTGTAGTATGGGAATATCGTGATCTAAGGAGCTTCTGTAGTAAACCCAATGCACCTTACAATGGAGGGGTGAAGCGTTTGCATTCCTTGCTCTATCTAAAAGCTGTCAAATTTCGCCTCACTCCCTCCCTTGTAACATTTTTCCACATATGTAATGTGGTCTCGAAAAAATGAGATGCCTTTGATGGTGTACAATGTGCACACATCGAAGGAGCCTGCTCCAATCCTCATACCTTCTACCAAGGCTTCGTGAGGGATGCCAACAAGATGAGCGCACTTTGCATTCAAAGCAGTGCACATGATTGTGACGGTGTCGTTGGCATCGGATCGACCTCCCAAAGCTGCTTGCGCATCTTGGGCCATCTTCAATCTCTTGGGTAAGGCTGCTTGGTCCTGCGCTTTCACACGCTTCATCTTTACCTTTTGTTCTTCCCACAATTAATCCCAGAGCTCTAATTTTGACATGTCGCAGGCAGGTGGGATATCTTCCTTTAAGTCTCTGCAACATACTTTCATATTGCCCAACACTGTCCTGACCTTGTGGTGGGGGTCAAATTCTCGTATCCCTGCTGGAAGCAACACCTTGTATTGGCTTTCAAGTCGCAACCTGCACTCTGTGTTCTCCCATATAGCGCTAGTTATGTCTTTGATGTAGACATCGTTTTCACTAATCTGTTGTATGCGATCAAGCTGCACATGATGAAATTGCCAAAATACATTCTTTACGAATGGCATGTATAATACATTTCTTTTGATCAAGCGTCATATTTACACTGGACAATAAAAAGCCAGCATATCAAATACAAATTCATGGTTGCAAATGACACTAACACTCTCACACTATCACAGGTAAACTCTTAACCAACACTTGAAGACTTTAACAAATGTGTAAGGAAATATATTGATAAAAATTGAAAATAATATTCACTTAAAATTGCAATCTCTTACATGTGTAAAATGCAGTTCAAAAAAGTGGTTTATAAGAACTTAATTCAGATCAAACAATACATGTTAACAGTGACACATTTCAACATATATTGAATTTTTAACTTATATTCTTCTCTGTGCGCACATGCTAATTCAAACAAAGCACACACCAACTTAAAAACTTCAAAAACATGTAAAACATTGAAAGTATACAAATTGGACTAGTAAATTGTGTTCACACACTACAAGAGGCTATTCATATTAGCGACGCTCACACAGCGACGCTCAAAAAAAAAATCCCGACGTCGCTATGAGCGTCGCAAATTTACAAAGAAATTTGCGACGCTCATAGCGACGCCGGCTGGGCTAAAAAAATAACCGAGCGCGCCCAAAAACTCAGATCTCAGATCTGAGTTTTTCGGCGCCCTCAAGCAAGGAGCAGGTAACGCTCTCCCTCTCTCTCTCTCTCTCTCTCTCTCTCTCTCTCTCTTTTTCTTCTCCACACACACACACACACACACACACACACACGAGGAGAGGAAGGAGAGCCAGGTATGCTCCTTCCCTCTCCTCATTCTCATGTTCCCTTCCCCTCTTTCTCTCTCCCTCTCTCTCTCTCTCACACACACACATACACACACACACATAGTGTTTTTGAGAGAGAGAGAGAGAGAGAGAGTACAAACAAAAACAAAAACGCACACACACATACATAAACAAAGAATGCACACACACATTGAGAGAGGAAGAGAGAGAGAGAGAGAGCATGCATAAACAAAAAACGCACGCATTGAGAGAGGAAAAGAGAGAGAGAACATGCATAAACAAAAAACGCACACATTGAGAGAGGAAAAGAGAGAGAAAACATGCATACGATCCAAAAAAACGCACACATTGAGAGAGAAAGAGAGAGAAACTAATTATAATTTAACGTCGTAGGAAACTAATTAAAATTAAAAGACCTAAAGATCTAGCCGACGAGGAGTTGAACTCAAGACCTATTATTCAAGAGGGAAATGGCATAATCAATCTATCATACTTGGCATGGGTGATAGAAAGGTTATACCATTTATCTCTTTTTATTGGCACACACATCCACACACGCGCACACACACAAGAAGAAGAGAGTTATAACGTCGTAGGAAACTATCTTAAAAGACGTTAAAGATTAGGTTAGATGTAGACTTACGTTAAATTAGATTTAGGTTTATTTTTAACTAGATTTACGTTTATTTACGCTAGATTTAGATTTACGTTATATTAGATTAGATTTAGGTCTCCATAGACTGCGATGCCTGCATGAAGCGGGTGAAGAAAGCCCTCAATGGAATATAGGGTATTGCTGCCTTCACTCATGGTGGGCTCCGTCGATCCAAAAGTACTGGTGAAATGTCTTCAGAAGATAGGGAAGAAGGTGGATCTTCAGGGCGGCAAGAGTCACTACATCCCCGACACAATGACCATCTAGACAACCTCTAGTCATTCAACAGCAACTTCAAAGTTAGTAACAAGAGCAAGAACGGTCTAAAGGGCCAATTGCTGTCGTCAGATGTGGATGGAGATGAGGCAGCGTCACCGCCGGAAGTTAACTCTCACATCTTTAGTGATGAGAATGCCAACTCTTGCCGAGTTATGTGAAAAATTATGTGTTAAATCAGTTTTAAGGTTCTTATAATCCCTGTTAGTTTAGTTCTTTGTTTTTAATATAACATAGTTTACGTTAGATTTAGATTTATGTTATATTAGATTAGACTTAGGTTTATTTAGGTTTACCCACACACACACACACACACACACACACACACACACACACACACACACACACACACACAAGAAGAAGAGAGTTTTAACGTCGTAGGAAACTATCCCAAAAGACGTTAAAGAATAGGTTAGATGTAGACTTACGTTAAATTAGATTTAGGTTTATTTTTAGTTAGATTTACGTTTATTTAGATTTACGCTTATTTACGTTAGATCGAGTCCACGCAAGAATTACTTACGGTTTAGGGTTTAGAGTTAGACGAACAGTGAAAAGATCTACTGTGAAAAGATGTTAAGATGCTGTGAAGTGCTACAGCTAGAGAAGAGGCAAAGGGGTTTTGTCCACTACATGCAGTATCATGTAGACGTGGGTGTGTAGATTTCTTGTACCCACAAATATAGGTATTGATCAATAAAGACGAGATTATAACCCGGTGGTTCTGATCTCCGTGCACCTCTAGACCGAGGTGTGCGGGGATTGGACATGACTAGAGAATGTGAGGTAGAGAGAGAGAGAGAGAGAGAGAGAGAGAGAGAGAGAGAGAGAGAGAGAGATAAGACGAAGAATGCCAATAGAATATTAAATTTGTTGTCCAGGTTATAAGATTTTTATCCTCATTATGAGTAGTGACGAGGATGTGGGACCGTCCAACCGAAACACCTATCTCTTAACAAGGGTCTTATGTCCTTGTAATCAATGCAAGCATGCTGTGCGACGGACAAGACGTGTTTCTTTGCAGCACGTTCGCGAATTTGGCGAGTTCGATCCATCTATCATAGATCGAGTTGTTGCCAATTATAACTCGTCGGACTCTGACGCTGGCCAATAAGCAGCAATCTTGCAACCCAATAGACGTGTTCGCAGGCGCTTTGGTCAAGCAGCATATGTGAGGCCACAAGATGTAGCCTCTGACAGCTCGGGGGATGATCATACAGAGCACATTCCCAATGAGGCAATGTTTGAGCCCGAGATTGATGAAATGATCGAGACGATCATGGATTCAGAAAGGCTTATCTATGATGATATGAAAAGTGAAGCCGATACGCCATTGTATAATGGAGCACGTATGTCTAGATTGAAAGCACTCCTGGTTCTTCTCAACATGCAGGCAAAGTTTGGATGGAGTGACACTAGCGTCACAGCGCTTTTCAGATGATCTATTACAATTAGTTTACTTTAATAAAACTCTAAATGTATAATGATCTGATAGATTTTTACATGACTGTATCGTATTTTTATGTTGTGTAGATTGCTGAAAGAGCACATACTACCAGCTGACAATGTGATGCCAGATTCCCGAGATGAAGCAAGAAAGATTTTGCGAAACTTGGGGATGGATTACAATTCTATCCAC
This sequence comes from Adiantum capillus-veneris, assembly GCF_014529385.1. NCBI lineage: Eukaryota > Viridiplantae > Streptophyta > Polypodiopsida > Polypodiales > Pteridaceae > Adiantum > Adiantum capillus-veneris. The sequence continues at coordinate 69,339,549 of NC_140950.1, forward strand.
GCTTGTCCTAATGACTGCATTCTTTTCAGAGGGGAATACATAGACATGGAGAAGTGTCCGAAATGTGATTCCGAAAGATATTGAGTAGATCTCCACGGGACAAAAATTCCACAAAAGGTTTTGCGACATTTTCCTCTGCTTCCTCGCATCAAGCATTTCTTCGAATGTAAGTCCATGGCCGCCCTAGCATCATGGCATGAGGAGAATAAATCTTCGGATGGTGTGCTACGAATTCCTGCAGATTGCGCAGCCTGGAAACATATAGATGGAACATGGTCGGATTTTGCCAGGGAAGGTCGAAATTTGCGCTTAGGCCTGGCTATGGATGGCGTAAATCCATTTGGTCAAAGATCAACATCTTACAGTGTATGGCCCGTTGTCATCGTCAACTACAACATTCCCCCGTGGTTGACTACGAAGAAGGGGCACCTATGGCTAAGCTTGATTGTGCCAGGGCGATATAAAGTGGGGAATATGGATGTGTATCTTCGTCCACTATTGGAAGAGCTACAACAATTGTGGATTGGCATAGAGGTGGTGGATATGAGCCGACACACAGGACGACGGAATGCTTTGATCAGAGGCATTCTAATGTGGACCATGCATGACTATTCCGGGCTAACAGAATGCTCAGGTGATCTATTGACACTCCTCACTCAGACACTGTAAATCTTTTTTTTTCCCATAGTTGATCTATTATCATGTGTATACATGCAGGGCTTCAAACAAGCGGATACAGAGCATGTGTCACATGTGGACCTAGACTGAATGCACGTAGGGCACCCTCACTGAAGAAGCAAATCTACGAAGGTCATCAAGCGTATCTTCCAGAGAATCATGTGTTACGCGACGGCTTTTTGGGAAGAGAGCCACCAAGGATGTCTGCACAAGCATGGTTAGAGCAGAAGGAGATGTGCGATGACGGATTGCCTCCAGGGATGAAGAGACTATCTCTATGGTACGAGTTACCATACTGGCCCCGACTCATGATCAATCACTTGCTCGATCCAATGCACATATTCAAGAATGTGGGTAATCTACTATGGGACCATCTGACCGGCAAGAAAGATACTTTGGGAGCCAGAGTTGACCTTAGAAATGTGGATCGTATGGAGCAATATTGGCCGCAAACAGCGTCTGATGGATCGATAAAACTCCCTAAAGCACCATGGATTTTCACAGGAGCCCAAGAACGCAAAGTAAAAGAGACCATTCGATCTTTGCGGACCCCCACTGGCGTAATGCACTCGCTCCGAACGTGTTTTACTAAAGAAGGAAAGCTTACCGGTTTGAAGTCACACGATTGGCATAAAATGTGTCAGGTACGTTCATAGTGGACTTTAATATCATTGCATAAAATGTGGACTTTAATATCATTGCTGCACATACTTTACAGTTTATTTTACCGGTTGCCATTGAGGGATGTTTGTCTCTCGACATCCGTAACACAATCTACAAACTTGCAAAGCTGGTGCAATGGATCTCACAAAAGGAGATCAACGTAGACTCCATACCATTCGCCAAACTAAATGCTGCGGAGCTTGTGTGCATGTTTGAGAAACATTTTCCTACTACCATGCTAACCATTCAAGTGCATCTTCTTGTTCACATAGTTGATGAGGTGGAAATAGCTGGCACAGTTCATTCCAGATGGATGTTCTTCTTAGAACGTTTCATGAAAATGCTTAAGGGATATGTGCGTCAAAAGGCACGTCCGGAGGGTAGCATGGCAGAAGGTTGGTTGGTATCAGAGTCCCTAGTGTACATTGGAGAGTGGCTAGACGGATTTGATAAAGCCCGGGACACGCTATGGCGAACCATAGATGATGAGCGCATATCTGGGATTGTCATGTGCAATCTCGGTGTTGAGAAGAAGATGACGGAAGATCTAGAGGCTAAAATCAACCGATTTTGCATGCTTCACAATCCAGTGATGCAAAAGTGGATTTCACAATATGAGGATGCAAAGCAAGAGCGTCAAAGGGCAGAAATCGAGTGGAGACGGGGAAGACGACCACCGATGCACTATCCAACGGTTCTGGAGAGCCTACCAACCTTCATGAGCTTAAGATGGTTGCACAACCAATTGAAAAGCGCACAACAATGCGGTGACGAAGTGACTGAGGAAGAGTGGGAGTACTCTCGGGGTTGCGCGACCAAGGTAAGTTTGCAATGTACGACTAGCAAGTGAATTTATTTATAAACGTTTGAACGGCCACTCATAATCTTTGTTCGTTGTAGTATAAGTCATACACAGCAGCATGGTGTAAAGGTCGACATTTTAGGGTGGAACGAATAGACAAAAAGCGTTTTACTCAAGATTGTGGAATCATGGCAAAATTTGAACAGTCTAGTGGACGACGTTCCTCTGATGCAGATCCTGTGGTGGCGGAACTCACTTACTTCGGCACGCTGCAAGAGATTTTGAGGATCGATTACAGAGGATTTTTTGTCGACTTGTTCGGCATGCAATGGTTCAAGATAATCATGGAGGGTCGCAACGCTACTATGCATAGAGGAGAGTCTGGTTTTCTTGAGGTGGATTCTACTAAGATGCTCAATCAGAAGCCGCTGTGGTGGTGCCAGATGAGCATCAAGATGCTACTACTCTATATGGGGTGCATGCAGAGGAGCTACAAAATGAAACAGAGGATATGTGTTTAAACGGAGAGCTCTATATAGATATAGGAAGTTATGCTGAGTTATGCGAGGATGAGAGAGAGATCTCTTAAAGCCACAAATATTGTATTTGAACAATTTTGCTCCGTGTTGTAAAAGCTCTGGCTCTCTAAGTACCTTCTATGGTGTATAACGCTCTTTTCTACTCGCGCTCACATCTTTTGATTGAAAATTCTGAGTTTTCGACTTGTCTCTTCTATCACTCAATTCATTACGTCATTGTATTTATATGCATCATTACGTCATTGTATTTAATGGTCTTTGCGTCATTGTCTACTCTATTTATTCAATATTAAGTTTAAATATTCGTGTGTTTAATGCAGATATGGATGATGAGGAGTTTCTTTCTTCTTTGTCACCGCAGCAGAGACAGTGGTACGTGGAGCGTCATCGCTATGGCGCATCATCGCGCGTTCCTACTCCATCCGCATCTCCCTCTCTTTCGGAGCATTCGGCGCGCTCCGAAGCTTCGGTGTCGACGAGACGAGCTTCACACTCGTTTAGACACCGGCGCTCTAGTGGTGGCGGTGGCAGTTGTTGTGGGGATTCCGCCACCGATGCCTCCACACCGCCTCGTGTTCGACGAGGCTCTTTACCCTCCCCTTCTTTGCCCGCCCCCACACTAGCCACATCATCGCCATCTACGCCAGGTTTTGCACGGCTGACTGTTCCTAGAAGCTACACACCTCTACCTACTCCGCCAGGAGCCATCCCACTCGACACTCCTCGCTTCGGGGCCCAGACGCCGGTGGAGACACCTGACGTCCGTACCCCCATCGACACGCCGCTAGAGACCCCTGTCGGGACACCCAGGTTCACACGTCACCGGCCAGAGGGCTTGTCTTACTCCGTCGACTTCAGCGGCGGCATCATCATGGATGATGACGGCAAGAAGGTGATCTCGCGCATGCGTGGTCTTTGCTCTTAGCTGTTTAGACACTACATACTAAACAAATGGAGTGAAGTACCAAGTGATTTAAAAAACAAAGTCATCAGCATACTTCATGATGAGTTTCCCGTTCCAACACAGGATCAGCGCTTTAATGAAGACCTGATGAAGATTCGAATGCGCGAATACTGCAAACACAAGCGTTCCGAAGTGCAAAAAGCAATCAAGAATGGGTGGAACAGGCCAGATTGGCTGGCCAAAGAAGATTGGAAGAATGCGAAGAAAGCAGCGCGCGAGAATCCCGACAAGTGGAAGCAACAAAAGGATGCAGCCAGAGCGCGAGTAGAGGCAAGGAGCTCGCACCACTTGGGGAGCGGTGGATGGACATCATTTGAGGTTGATTTTGTAAGTGTTTTCACATTGCTCTTTATGTTCGATAGTTCAGGGTTTACGAGTTTTTTAATTCTAACATAATGAAATCTTTGTATGTTTTGACAGTGGTCGATAACAGGACGTGATCCCACACCGTACGAGCGCGAGTACGCAGGCAGGAAGGGCTTAAACGCCCTGATGGACATTCTCAGTTCTCGCGACGGCATGGTTAGTATTAGGGTTTACTCTTTTCTATTTTTTGTATTGTTTTATAAATGTCGTTATATGTTTATACTTACTGAAAGCTGTCTTATTGTCTTTTTTTGCAGAATCCGACAGATACGCCGGTTGGACGCGATGAGACGTTTGACTAGACGACGTCAGTTTAGCCGTAGCTAGATAGCATTTGTTTAGGGTTTCTCATAGCTTATGTATCATGAGACGGATTTTATACGTCTTTTTGAACCATGTATATTATTACATTTGTCACCGCAGTTCCTTTTGCCAATCAATTCTTTATGCCTATGATGTTGTACAATTGTCATTATCACATTTGCCAATCAATTCATTTTGCCTATGATGTGTACAATTGTCAATTTTGCAAACAATGCGTCTTGTGGGTGACTATTTTGGGTCTATTATCTACCCTTGCACTTTTTTTAAAAAGTGAATCAAGTACAATATGGTTGATGGGTGGCAGGGCATTCAATGCCCTGCCACCAAAAAAAAATTCTCTCGGGCGTCGCTATAACCGTCGCTATTTATGGCTCTGTAGCGTTGCTATAGTCTTCTGTGTAAACGTCGCTATAACCGTCGCTATGAGCGTCTCTATGAGCGTCTCTATATAGCGACGCATATAGCAACGCTCTCGTAGCGACGCTCTTAGCGACGGTTTTAGCGACGGTTTTAGCGACGGCGGGGGTTATAAAAACCCAGTGTATTTCCGTCGCTAACAGCGTCACAAGAGCACACAACCTCTTGTAGTGACACACTTTTTTACATAGAATTTATGTAAATGTAGCAATCAAAAAGCGATGATAATTGATGCTCTTTAAAATATACGAAAGAATATTTAACATGCAAATTGTGTGCATTTAGGTTTTTTATAGAGAATTTATGTAAATGAAGCATTAAAAATAGCGATAATATTTGAGAGTCCTTTAAAAAGATTAAAAAAGAATATTAAACATGCAATTTGTGTGCAAATACTTTTTTACATGTAATTTATATAAATAGAACATTTAAAATAATGATGATTGATGAATAAAGTGTTCTTTTGAATATGATTAGCTAGTATGGACAGTTAAAAAAAACAAAATCAAACAATTCATACATTTTGTATATGAAATACTCTTCACAGCCGCGTTACCGACCAAGTATTTCATATACTTAATACTTAAAAAATTAACTGCACATGCACATACAAATTATATGACGTTCGTACGGTCGGTTTAACGACTTGAACGCCATATTTATGCAAAAATAGATGCAGCTTCTAACAAACGACACTCTACTAGCCGCGTTACCGATCGAGTGCCGCCTGAATCTAAGAAAAAACAATAGCCTGCATATGAGCATCATATAGCCGTGTTACCGATCGATGCCCATATGTTTTTTGGAAAAGGGGAAGGGAAGTCGACTTACCATAAGGATACTAGATTCGCCACGTTACCGACGTAGTACCCAGATAGTAAGCCAATACTTACCACAAGGACACCATCTTCCCCGCGTCACCGAGGTGATGCCCCCATGATAAGCACTGTTCCGTAAAACAGCTTACACACACACTCCCATTGTGTGGTAAGGTACATTATTATTGCCGCACACTACGAAAAAAGGCACGCTACCACACAACACATACACACACACACAACACATACCCGGATCGTGTGGTCAGGTACTCTGCTGCTACTGCCGCGCACTACGACGCAGAGAACACTCCCACACGACCCCCTCTCTCTTGTCTCCTCTCGACGTATCTGCAAAGGTGGTCAATGAGCGCTCTCTCTCTCTCTCTCTCTCTCTCTCTCTCTCTCTCTCTCTCTCTCTCTCTCTCTCTCTCTCTCTCTCTCTCTCTCAGAAGATGACAGCAAGACGAAAAAACACCCAGCGGGCCCGATCGGGGCTGCGTATATATAACTCTATGAGCCTACCGGGCTTTTCAATATTCCCGGAGGGCTCGCAGGGAAAATGACAAACCTCGGCGGGCCCGCCAGGGATACTGAAAAGCCCGGCGAGTATTTAGTGGGTTTGCAGGTCACCATTAACCTGGTTGTGTGTGATTATGTTTAGTGTAATTATGTAATGTGTCAATAAGACCTTGTGATCACACAAAATTTGAGGTAATTACTTAAATATTAAATCCCTGAATGTTGGGAATGGGATCGTGCTAGCTATGGTGGATGAAAGAGAAACATAGCGTCAATGTGTGAGTGTGTGTGTAAGCAAGGTTATCACTCAAGTGAATTAGGTTCCAAGATAGAATTACCTTGGATTCATAAACACAATCTTGAGTATTTACTTAGCTTAGCACAAGCTCACCATAGACAAGCATGTAGTGCAAAATAGAGTTGTGTTTATTCATTCATGAAATGAGCTTTAAGTAGCTCTACAACCTTGCTCCACAGTATGTGGGATAAATCCACTCTCCTCTCCTTGACTCACACTTTGGGACAAAGCTTACACTTTACAATCCTCCCCTTGAGGTTTGGACTATAACAAGATACTGAAGATGCAGAATCCACACAGGATGATAAGTTGCTATCCACACAGGATGGTAATATCCACACAGGTTAACAAAATCCACAAAGGATGGTGATGTCCACACAGGATGATAAAATCCACATAGGAAAAATCCACAAAGGATGGTGATATCCACACAGGAAAAAGTCCTCCCCTACAAGTAGAGAGGCTACATCTTCAAAATGGGTCTTCATAAAAGACAATGTTGCTCTCGTCTTCATCTTCTTTGTCTTCTACCATGTGAGATGATCCTTTGATAGGTCTCTTGCCTTCGTAGCTTTTGCTGTTTCTTTCAACTGCTTCATGGTATTTGACTTCGTATCCTCCCCTCGCACAAGTGCTTTTGTCCCCCTTTTTGTTGTGCAATCAGGCTTTATTCCATGCGTCATAATGACATGCAACAATATGCTAAAATATCCTATAAAAGGGTTTATGTAAAAATTAATGCTTTCTCTTCCATCTTGGTCATACTCCAAGAGCCCAATCATGCGGTGTTTCTCATACTCATTGTCACAAAGTCTTCACACATAGAGAGGTTTTAGCAAGTTGGAGACTCTCCAATGCCAATGTCTATCCCCTTACAAAAGCACATAATGTCATCCATGTAGACAAATATAATTACATACATTGCAAGAAGTTGTTGTGCTTGGCTGCAAGATCAATGTGTACGTTGGAATTTCCCTTCAATGTGAAATACCTCTTCACTTGCGTGAAGTCACCCTTCACGGTTTTGTTTTACCTTGGTGTATTTGGCTTGGAGATGCCTTTGCCAAAGCTGGTGGAGATGCTCAACTCTTGAGGCCTTTGGTTGCTTTATTTCTTCCACTTGGAGCCCTTTGTGTAAGCTATGGGAACTTTATGCTTCTTGAATGGACGAGCACTTGGTGCTCTGCAGTGAGCACAATCTCTAATGCCTTGGCCTTGGAGGCCCTTAGAATTTGAAATGCAAGTAGGTCGTGGGATAGGGGGTTTTAAAAGGGCTTTGGGCAGCTCGGGCAGGCGGGGTCAGGCCGGGCGGGCGTCGGGCAGTTTGGGCGGCGAGCAGCACTCTCGGGCAAGCGCGGGCAAATCGCCGGGCAGGCGGGCAAAAGAACTGTGGTAGGAACAGTCTCTTGCGAACCCGATTTCTTGAGAAGAATTTATTGCATTCGCTGCTTCACGTCCACCCAAGTTTCTATAAAGCAGGGATACGATTTGACCCCTCAGTCTTGCGTTCCAAACATAGCAAATCCAACTTTAGCTAGCCAACAAGCCCACGAGCTTTGCTTGTGATGGAGCTCCTAAAAATAAAGTATTAAACTTGAGCTAGCAGGCTCCATACACACACAAAAGCTTCACACACACCTAGTTATAGAAAATTAATCAGTGATGCTTTTGATGTCAGATTTGATTGCTTAGGGGCTCTATAGAGAGATCTTGAGGATTACTTCAAGATAATGAAAATGATGTACGTTGATAATGAAAGTGCGGGGAATAATTGCAAATGCAAAAGTAGAAAAATCGACACTATATACACACAAATTTGAAGAGAGATGATTGTTAAATGATGTGACCAATCAATCAAGGCACTAATTGATCATTGGGATGATCAATTGGTACTTGTGTAAGTGGAAGCACAAACAGATTAAGAAAATATGCAAGATTTTTAATGATTAATGCACCTACACTCTCCTAATCAACCCTACCTAGCCATGGAGGGTAGTGGCCTCTTGGGTGTGCCAAGGACATGCCCACACATAGCTAGATTAGTGCTTAATTAGTGAGAGATGCTAATAATTAACACACGCTAATGCATAATGACAAATATAGCTAGCATAACCTAAAGCTCTGATACCAATTGTTGGGAATGGGATCGTGCTAGCTAGAATGAGCTTGGACTCATACTCACAATCTTGAGTATTGACTTAGCTTAGCACAAGCTCACCATAGACAAGCATGTAGTGCAAAATAGAGTTGTGTTTATTCATTCATGAAATGAGCTTTAAGTAGCTCGACAGCCTTGCTCCACAGTATGTGGGATAAATCCACTCTCCTCTCCTTGACTCACACTTTAGGACAAAGCTCACACTTTACACTGAATATCGCTCACCTATGCTTCCCGAATCTTGCAGTCTTGACAGCTATTGCCTTTTGTTGTCAGCTGCTTTATGCGATAATCTGAATCGTTCATCATTTTTATTAATCTAATGGTGATTTGCTTGGCTACGTGGTTGATTGACAGAACTCATTTTGAAAAACCCCTTAGGCGAACCAAGTAAACATGAGAACAATGCTCATGTAAAGCAGGGTACAACTAGGAGAAGAGGTGTTGATGGCGGTCTTTCCCAATGAAAAGTCACTATCTCGAGAACTTCTTTCTCCAATCAGCTTTTGAAGAGAAGTCGGCTTGAGTCTTGACCTGCTTGATGAGAAGCACCAAGGCTCAACCTAGCGCATGATCACATGCAATGGTCACATTCTTGACTACATGTGGATATCACCTTCTAGATCAGTTAATATATCAGCTTAATAGCAATAAGAGAGGATATTGGTGTGAATTTTTCCCTTGCATGTGCTTCATCAAGCATGATAATAGAAAATGTTGAGAGCTCTCTATCCACAAGCATTTTCATCGTAAGCCACATGTCATATACTCGATTACTATTTGCAATCCTCAAACCTAATCAGGTAACTAACCTCTTCGCCAATCCTGCAATAATCAGGTAACCAAGCTCATCTTGTGTAGTGCCACATGCCTTCAATATGCAAGCAAAGGTGATTGCATCTACAAAGCGATCCTCAGTTCGTGTACACTGAAAACAACACTAAGCTTCATGGACTTCCCCTGTTGGACATGTTCCACAATCAATGCACTCCAAGAGACAACGTCCTTGACAAGAAGCTCCTCATCCGGTGCTGTTGTTGGCATGCAATCTTTTCTTTATAGCCTACGAATTAACTTTGACGTAGAAAAGCATCTGGCTGCGCAGAAAATAAAAGTGGCCGTTGGATTATGGCACCGAATCATGCATCAAGAAGGTGGCCAACGTGGACGAGGCTACGACCAAAACAGTTGAAAAAAAGACTTATGGCAACCAAGTAAATAGAAGAACACGTAGACAAACTCGTCATATCTTAAATTCCCAGGTCCGAATCAATCACTAGCCAATGTGAATCAAATCTTAGCCAAGAAAAAGATTGGTTGTTTTTGATACTCGAGCAGGAAAATAAAGAATATTTCTAAATTGTTTTGGATCTGGTCTGGTAAGTCAAGGAGATTTGTGCATATTAAAACTTCAAAGGGTGCATGGTCTTGATGGTGATGGTGAATATATTGGTGATGTAATGGGTGGACAAAGTTGGGGCGTGATGCACAATATGCAGCCCCAGAGTAGATGGTAGAGATGGATTTGGTTTGCACGTAAACAAAGATTTCACCAAAATGAGAACAAGCCAAGAGACATCAATACATGCAAACATGGAGCAACATGAGAAGTTGCAGCTGACATGTCATGAACCTGTCCTGTCATCAACCAAATTGGAAACTTCTTATGTCATGAATTTGTCTTGTTTGTCGTTGCAAATGCAACAAAAAAGCCTCAAAACATGTAGTTTTAGCCTTGTAGCTGTATTGATTTGGAGTTAGTGTATATATTGGTATATTATAGAACAAGAGGGGCAACAAGTCTCAATAAGGAGCACCATAATAGCATTCATAGCATCACTGGTACATTGCAAGATGTCGAGAGAAGCATAAATGCATGTTGTATGTGTATTGTTGTAATGGTACTGACATATTGTACTCAAGTGCATTACCCTACAGTAGTGAAATCATAACAATCCAATAGCATTAGATGGAAGATAGTAAAAGGTACTTTGTGAGCCCTTACCATTATCTAGAGTCAAGCCCCCACTAATCCAAATCCTTATTTGTTCATCGATACTTTAATTGTAGTGTCCTCATACCAACAAAGTGCAGTATTTCGTCGTGATCATTGTGGGTATTATGGTAGGCAAGGATAATTATAAGCTCATTACACATGGTTACCAAGACATTTTGGCTTCCCCTAATGATGTAAGCTATGCCCCAAAACAAAGATCCAAGCTTCAATGCCATAATTGAAGAGATAATTGTCCAAAGGGTTACCCATATCATGGTTTTTAATCCTACGATGATTTCTCTTTCTTGACCCTCCATGTGGAGGAGCACATCTAGGTCATCAATGATGTGTCAAGCCTATGAGTGATTGATGCCTGAGCTTGGGCTATCTACAAACTCTTTGGGCTTGCATATGGGATGTAGAGCTTTGATTGATTTACTTTGATTACCCTTTTTCAGAGCTTGCTAAATCATCCTCACTCATTTAATGCTGCTACAACTTGGGCATGCTTTGTTATGTGCACATCAAGCTGTTGTCTCGATTTTTCCTTCATTAAATATTTCATTTTGATGAGTGTACACTAATCTTCAAGTTGTTTCATCTTATTCCCCATATCGTTTTTCTCTCTTTGCCAAATCTGCATATTACTAGTTTGTTGCAGAAGTAAGTAATCATCAAACACAATATAGGCCTCCTTTGCCTATTCTAAAGTGATATTGAAAGAATAGGGGTAGCCAAGCATGCTCATCACCTCCCAACCATTCTCTAGTTGTAGCCCTTGGTCCTAGATACCCCTTGATTGCATTCACAACACATGGCAGTGCCATGTCCTAGGGCCTCATACCCACACAGCCACCTTCTCGAACCTTGTTCGAGATGTTTGTAGGACCTATATCCTAAGATTAATCCCCCCTTAAGGAAGAGTTTTTGCCCTAAAAAAAAAAGGCGAGAAACCTCTTCTTAGAAACATTGATGTTTTCATCCTCGAAAACAAAAGTGAGAAACCTCTTCTTATGAATATTGATGTTTGCACCTTCTTCAGGTCTATCGTTTCACTTGACTTGTTCAATATGGCAATCATAATGCTATGGAGGGTCAGATTCAAGTAGCAAGTTGGGATTTTCAATGAAGTCACCAAGACTATCTTGATTAACAATATTGTTTAAACATTTTACATAGATTATCTCACTTGAGATAGCTTGTTTTAAAATTGACTAGCAACTTGGGACTTTGTGAGAACACATAATTAAAGAATGGGCGTCAGTGCCATATTATGAGGCAAGGGGTACTGAACTCATAATCTCCTCCCAGTCTCTTGCCATTATATAGGCAACTCCAGAGCCAAGTTTAGACTTGGTCCCTGGCCTCCAGGCCCTTGGCCTGACATTATTCCCCCCTTGGAGAAGTGTTTTCATCTTCAAAAACAAAAATGGGAAATTTCCTTAAGAACACTAATGTTTTTTTAAGTGGAACCTTCCTCAAGTTTGTCTTTCCACTTGACTAATGCTTGTTGACGACATGATGACATTGTGGGCGGGATGAAAACACACACAGCGCCTCTATAACGACCCGACACACACTCTTGGGAAGATACACACACACACACACTATGGGGCACCACTCGGCTTACACAACACACCTGGCCGAGACAGGGAACACACCTCTGGAGTGAGAGGAGAGAGACTATCCACTTGCCCACTCCACACAGACACACACACACACACACCCAAAAAACTCAGCTCAAAAGAGGAGAATTTCTGATGTTTAGATACAAATGAGCTTGGGCCAACACCAATGGGGCAAACAACTCACACAATATGGGTAAAATAAGCCAGATACAATCACAAACTGGAGCAGAAACTTCGCTCATAGGAGAAACTTACACAAAAAAACAGCAGGAAAAGAGTGAGGAATTTGGCAAAATGGACAGCGCCATCGCGTCCGGAACGGCCCAAAACCCCAGTCTACAATGTCAAAGTGCTCAAATCCGACCTCGGATGAGCAGTTTACGGCCAAAACAGGCTCCAAAATGAACAAAAACACAGCTGCGGCTGTTCCTCCTCTCTTCTCCACGTTTTTTCTGGTCTTCTCTCTCTTTTTTCAGTTCCCACACTTAGCTTTATTAGTTGGGCACCCTTGGCCTTTTAGATGACCTCAAACGGACCCCGAACAGGCCAAAAACTGACCTCGCAGTGCATAGTTGTCACCTTTTTGCATCATTCGCACACCTGGCACTCAGCTTCTTTCCAATAATGCACCTCGCCACCACGTGAAGTGGCCCCAAAAAAAGGTCTTAATGATGACCTTTCTGCATAACTCTCACAAGAAAACACCCACGTTGTGTCCGTCCTCATCCGCGTGCAAATATTGACCTCGTTCGCCCTCCTGACGCCACTAGATGCCATCTGACGCACCTGCTGACCTCACGTCGTCGGCCCGCGGATAGCTTCCTTGAGAAGTTTTACGCGCTATAAACTCCTCATTATTGTAGAAAAAACATACTGGTACTGGTGATAGTGAAAATCGATGCACTATGTACACGGTGTCCTTCCTGTACACATGTGGGCCCCACGTAACCACCTGGCTCTAGAAAATGGGCAATACTTTATTTGATGCACCATGCATGTATATGTACATATGCGCAATCCCTTGCTCCAAAAAAATCCTGACATAATTTGCCCATCCCCTAGCCTGCTAGATCATTCATGATCAGCAGCAGCAAAGAGAGATATGAGACTCGCCGCATCACAGGTCTCCTCATCCCTCACAGACATCACTCGCTCTTCAGAAAACTCATCTTGCTCCACCATCATCAATCTAGCATGATACAATTTAAGACGCAATCCATTTACCCTTGACTTATGTAGAACACCATCCAGGTTAGCCAGCTGATATGTGCCATTTGGAAAACACTCTACTACCTTGAAAGGGCCTTCCCACTTAATTTGAAACTTCTTTTGGAAGGTGTTGTCCAGCTTACTGTTGTAGCGCAAAACCAAGTCATGTTGCTTGATACCCTTACTTTTGACCTTTTCATTTATCTTTGTCAAAGCCTTATCCTGCATCTGCCCATAATGCTCCAATGCGCTCATCCTATCCAACTGGACCTCTTGTAACTGCAAGAGCCTCTCTTTGAATGCATCACTAGGCGGCCCAAGCAACTTCTCTAACATCTTGACCACAGGCAACTCTACCTCCACAGGCAATAGTGCTTCCTTTCCATACACCGAATGAAATGGAGTAAACCCTGTACCTGTCTTCACCGAAGTACGGTAAGCCCATAATGCACTAGGCAATTCCAAATCCCAATTCTTTCCTTGGTGCTCTGTCACTTTCGAAAGAATCTGTACCAACTCACCATTGAATCTTTCATTCAAGCCATTACACTGCGGGTAATAAGGAGTGGTATGCTGGTGCCTAATCTTCATCTTTGCACATAAAAAATCTAGCAGTTTAGCTCTAAAGCCAGGCCCCTTATCTGAAAGTAACTCCAGTGGCACCCCAAACTTGCAACATATTTCATCATACACAAATTTTGCCACATCCTTTGCAGTGATCTGTTTTACTGCTATAGCCTCTGCCCATCTAGAGAGATAGTCCACTGCCGTCAAAATATAGCTTTTGCCCCTGCTTGTGATAGGTAACGGGCCTATTGCATCAATTCCCCACTTTTCAAACACATCAAACGCCATAATGGTTTTTCGTAGCTCTGGCTTCAACACTCTCTTCCCAAATGCTTGACACCTATTGCAAGACCTACACCAATGGTGAACATCCTTGTGCAAACTAGGCCATACATACCCCTCTTGCAAAATCTTATGCAAGGTGATCTTTAGAGCAAAATGGCCACCACATGCGCCTTCGTGATTCTCTTCCAACACTCTGTAAAGCTCCTCCCGCCAAGGTACATGTCTCAACACGAGATCAGCCCCTTTCATGTATAAGACATCACCAATCAATTTGTACCTGTATGCTCTACGCACAAAGCCATACTTCTTAGACTTCTGAATCTCCTTTGGAATGATTCCTGTTAGCAAAAACTCCTCTTCTTGAGCCAAACTTTCCCGGCCATGATAAAGAGGTAAAGTGGTCCTCAACACAAATAGCTCCCCAATCATGCCTTGAGCTGCTTCATGTGCCTCTCCATTTAGAGCACGTTCAATGTGTCTGATACTCCATGCTTCAAACTTTTTTAACAGGCCTTTAATTCTGAAGCACATTTCCTTCAATGAGGTGTTCTTGCTCTTCCACACCCCCAACACTTGCTTCACCACTAACAAGGCATCACCTTTTATGCTCAACCTTCGAACCCCATGCTTCAAACAAATGTATAATCCGGCTTCCAATGTAGCATATTCAGCCTCATTGTTACTATGCGCATCCAATTTGAACCCTCTCTTGCATACTAGCTTCCCCTCTGGATCATAAAGTGCTATACCCCCTGAAGCTGCATCATGGCTCTTTCTGTATGAACCATCAAAGAACAACACATGTGCATTGCTGATCTGTGGCACTTCTTCAACTACCTTTCTCACCACCTCTTCCTTAACAATAAGGGGATTCTCCTTGTAGGTCAACAAATCAGCTAGGGTAGCCCTTGTACTATCTTCCACTAGAAAAGAGAACTCAAACTCTTGCAGCTCAATTACCCATTTCTTCACCACATTTGACATGTTAATACCATTAATTAACTGTGGCAAAAAGGCATAACTCGTCAAGAAAACAAAAGGCCGTGGTAGCAAGTAATGACGAAATCGTCGACAAGCAAATATTACACTGGCCATCACTAGCTCTACTTCCGATAACTTTCTCTCCGCTACCAACTTCACTCGGCTTGCACAATACACTGGCCTCATATAATGGCTGCCCTTCCCCTTTTGCAATAGCATGGCTCCTATGGCATCATCCCCTACTGATGGATTTACATAAAAAACTTTCTCCCAATCAGGAGCCTGCATGGCTGACAACCCCCCTAACACCTCTTTTACCTCTTGAAACACTTCTTCACACTTGTCATCCCATTGCAATGGATCATGCTTTGCCACTTGCTGTAATGGATAAAGAAGCTGCGAAGACAATGGAATAAACCGTGCCATGTACTTCACTTTGTGTATAAAGGTTGCCAATTGCTTCGTACTCATAGGTGATGGAAGAAGAATAATAGACTTAACCTTATCTGGATCAGCCTCAATGCCATTTTCTGACACCATATGGCCCAATAACTTCACCCTTGGCTGTGCTAGATGACATTTCTTTGGATTTAGTTGTCCTCCACATTCATCATATCGAGCCAATACCATCTGCAACTTCTCATGATGCTCAGCCCTACTGCTATAGACACAGAAGTCGTCCATAAAAGCCTTAACACAACTACCAATGAATGGTTCCAACACCCAATTTGCTCTTTCTTGATAGAAAGATGGTCCATTTGACAACCCAAATGGCAATACTGTGTAGCAATAGCAGCCCCATGGCGTAATAAAAGTTGTCTTTGTGCGGTCTTTAAGAGCAATCTTCAATTGAAAATAGCCTGAAAAACCATCACACACACTGTACCTCTCATAACCTGCCACTGAATCCAAGATCTGATCGATGAATGGAAGAGGATATGGGTTCTTCTTAGTGGCTGCATTTAAGGGTTTAAAATCTACACAAATCCTCCACTTCCCATCCTTCTTTGGACTGACTACTACTGGACTCACCCATTCTGTGGTCTCCACAGGGACTATGAACCCTGCCTTCAATAACTTGTCCACCTCTACCCGCAAGGCTTCCATTTGCTCTTGACCCATCCTTCTTAGCCTTTGCCGCACTGGCTTAGCACCTTCTTTCAGCTCTATATGCATCTCTTCACCCTTGAACCCTCTGATCTCTTCATATGAAGTAATGAACAAATCAGGAAAACTAGCCAGCATATGCAAATATATATCCTTCTCCATAGCTGAGAGGTCTCCACTGATCATTTGTGTCATCAATTCCTGCTTCTTTGACAACTCAACCTTGGTTTGCATCAGCCTTTCAATCACTTCATAAGGCCCTTCACTTTCATCTTCAACTTCCTTCGCAAATGCGACTAAACCAATCTCCTGGATTTCTTTGTCCATCAAAAGAAATGCAACATCAACATCCTCATCACTGCTGGTAGTGCTATCACTGCCCTCATCTGTCACCGTGGAAGAGTCTTCATCACTAGACTCATCCTCATCTTCATAAAGCTCCTCTAATCGTTTCCTTGTGTCCATATTATAAAGCTTCTTGGTACCTGTCTTTCCATAGAGGCTAATCGTACCATGTCGCCAATCTTGAACAGCTCCCACTGCACGTAACCATGGTCTGCCCAGTATAATAGGATATGCTCCCAACCCTGCTGGCATCACATGAAAATCAACCACTGCCTTTGCATCATATGCCTCCACTTCTAAGCTCTTTACAACACCCAAGCATTTTACTTTTTGATGGTTTGCCAATCTGATTCGAAACCCTGACACCCCAGCCACTGTGAGACCCATCTTCTCAACGCATGAGTGTGTTATGACGCATATTTGGGCTCCGCCATCCACATAACCTTGTCCCAAATTTTTCCTTTTATGCCACACATCTACTATTGGACAAATGTCTGGTAGCTCGTCCATTGCCAACACCTTCACTGAACCTCTCTCTGGCTCTTTCTCCATTGGGTTAACCATCCTCTTCCACTGTCGCTTTAGCTTAGGCACCATCTCTATAAGCTGCCCAAAAGTAACATCTGCCTTCCTGCTCGTCAGATCCTCCTTCAAGTCATAGCTTAATTGCCCATCCCCTAGTGGAAAATCTGAAACATGAAACTTTCGACGAGCTCTCCTTTTCCTCTTGGCCTTGACATCCTCGCCTTCATGGCTCTTTCCTTTCTTCTTACTAGGACCTGGGGCACTTCTTCCATCCTTTTCCTCTGTGGTCCTCTTCCCAATAGGCATCACTAATGTATCCTCTAGCTTTGATGCCTTCTCCAAGGTGACTACACTTAGCACTTTTGTCTTTCCTTTTTCCTCCTGGGTCAGACCACTGGTTCCTTCGTCTCCCTTAATTTCGATGCCATAATCATTTGACCTAGTTAGCACCTGTCTTGGCAATGGATACATGTCTCCCCCCATCCTTGGTGGCTTATCACATTGCGGGCTGATGTGACCCAACTCTCCACAATTATAACATGTGGGCGTCTGCCTCTAAAACCTACTATTACTTTGTCCAGCACCATTCCTAGGTCTTTCTTCACCTCCTGGCTGATTTGCAAACCGCCCTCGACCTCGATTATTTTTCACTTGACCTAGCATGTTTAGGCTGAGATTCTTCATCAGATCAACCACTTGCCTCATGTCTTGCCTTAGGCCATCATCTTGCACTGCTGTAGTGACCACTGCTGGCATAACCTGAGTAGTAACAGGAACCACTGGTTCATGATGAACCCCTGACATGCGCCCTTGTAAAGACTCTATAGGCTGAAATTCAGACCTCATTGGCAAAGACTCCACCCCTAACTGGCTCATTTTCCTCAGCTTCCACTCTTTGTTCCTTGCTACCTCTAGTGCATCTTCATATGTCCTAGGCTTCTTTAGCTCCACTCTCCAACGTATATTCTCCCAAAGACCAGCCAAGAACCTGTCCTTCTTCATCATGTCAGGTGGGGGTACCTGTGGTGCTAAAGCCTTGCACATTCGCTCCCATGCCAATGAAAACTTACGTATGTACGCATCTACTGGCTCACCTTCCTTTTGCACCAAAGCCTGTACTTCTTGCCACACCTTGTCAGGGTCTTCTATCTTCACAAACTCCACTTCCAATCCATGCCTTAGATTGTCCCAACTCAATCTTATAGGTGGATCAGCCATACGCAACTCCTCTTCAAATGCTTTGGACCAAGCTCGTGCATCACTCTTCAAAAAAATTTGGAGAAGGCGTAACATTTGCGTAGGGTCATGAATCTGGTTGCTAATGCAGGCAACCTCCATCTTTTCCAAAAATTCTTCCACATCTTCATCACTTCTTCCATGAAACTCGGGATAAGAGAAAGCCATGGCTACCCAAATTATGATGCTTTGAGAACCCCTTCGAACACACGTGCAAGAACCCAAAACTTTTCACTTCCCAATCCCCAGAAACTTCAATGGAGCTCAGCTTTAGATGAGAACAAACACATGCACATCAAATGAGTTTTCATAGTTGATCATCGGAATGACAACAGGCAAAGGACATTCCAGGATCTCTCTCAATCTTCTTGGCCCAAACATAAAGACTATGCGCTGCTGGAAAAAGATCTTCCTGGACACATGAACATTAATCTGAATTCTTTGAGTTAAATGAAAAGGAGTGAACGGAGGGCCATTTTGATCATCCATTAAAGCCAACCATGAAGCTCCCAAGAAGGCACACCTGACTTATCCTCTGATTTTTTCCCAAATTTCAGCAGCATAACAGCATAAATGGCTCAAAATACCAAAAAACCAGCCATCATAACTTGGGAAAATTTCGACAGAGTTTCCCCAGAAGTAGAGCAGTAGGAACCCAAAATATAGACTGTCTATGTATGCATAAACTGTCAACAATAGAACCCAAGCATCAAGTAGGACTCACTAGTACATAGCCTATGGCGAGGTCACAAAAAGGGTGCTCCAGCTACCTGTATCACCGAAAGGATCTCCACATTTGAGAATCCCCCAGCTCAATAAAAACCTCACGCTATCGACCCTCACACGAAGGCTAATGCAAATCGCATATAGTCAAGTCTCAGAAATGACTATCTTCCAGACCAAGTCTCAGAAATGGCTGGGACTGCCAAATACAACCAAGTATGGCTCCACAAATGCGTACAATGGCAGTTTCCACAAGTAACGTACAATCCAGCAGACAATGCGCTCAAATAGGCGCCAAGTGATGCATTCCCACAACAACTGCAAGTGACATCACTGCTAGTATATCACTGTACTCCAGCTACCTGTACCTGTGTGAATCACCTGTACCTGTACCTGTCCCTGTAACCTGTAACCTGTAACCCTGAATCTCGAAGCTTGAAGCTCGAAGCAGAAGGTACTCGAAGAAGATCCTCAGTGGGGGCACCAAAAGAATGTGGGCGGGATGAAAACACACACAGCGCCTCTATAACGACCCGACACACACTCTTGGGAAGATACACACACACACTATGGGGCACCACTCGGCTTACACAACACACCTGGCCGAGACAGGGAACACACCTCTGGAGTGAGAGGAGAGAGACTATCCACTTGCCCACTCCACACAGACACACACACACACACACCCCGAAAAAAATCAGCTCAAAAGAGGAGAATTTCTGATGTTTAGATACAAATGAGCTTGGGCTAACACCAATGGGGCAAACAGCTCACACAATATGGGTAAAATAAGCCAGATACAATCACAAACTGGAGCAGAAACTTCGCTCATAGGAGAAACTTACACAGAAAAACAGCAGAAAAAGAGTGAGGAATTTGGCAAAATAGACAGCGCCATCGCGTCCGGAACGGCCCAAAACCCCAGTCTACAATGTCAAAGTGCTCAAATCCGACCTCGGATGAGCAGTTTACGGCCAAAACAGGCTCCAAAATGAGCAAAAACACAGCTGCGGCTGTTCCTCCTCTCTTCTCCACGTTTTTTCTGGTCTTCTCTCTCTTTTTTCAGTTCCCACACTTAGCTTTATTAGTTGGGCACCCTTGGCCTTTTAGATGACCTCAAACGGATCCCGAACAGGCCAAAAACTGACCTCGCAGTGCATAGTTGTCACCTTTTTGCATCATTCGCACACCTGGCACCCAGCTTTTTTCCAATAATGCACCTCGCCACCACGTGAAGTGGCCCCAAAAAAAGGTCCTAATGATGACCTTTCTGCATAACTCTCACAAGAAAACACCCACGTTGTGTCCGTCCTCATCCGCGTGCAAATATTGACCTCGTTCGCCCTCCTGACGCCACTAGATGCCATCTGACGCACCTGTTGACCTCACGTCGTCGGCCCGCGGATAGCTTCCTTGAGAAGTTTTACGCGCTATAAACTCCTCATTATTGTAGAAAAAACATACTGGTACTGGTGATAGTGAAAATCGATGCACTATGTACACGGTGTCCTTCCTGTACACATGTGGGCCCCACGTAACCACCTGGCTCTAGAAAATGGGCAATACTTTATTTGATGCACCATGCATGTATATGTACATATGCGCAATCCCTTGCTCCAAAAAACTCTTGACAACGTGTGGCACCTTCCTCCTCTGATCTATCTTTTCCCTTGACAAATGTTTGTTGACGTACATGATGATGTGTACATATATTATGGTAGTCGAGTATACGCACAAGTTCATGCAGCTAAGTAGGAGGTTCAATGAAATCAACCAAAATATGTTGATCAATAACATTGTCATCCTTATGTAAGCATTCATGTAAACAACTTACATGGAATAATGGATGAATATGAGAGTGTGCAAGTAATAAGAGTCTATAGGCCATATCACCCACTTGCTTGAGTATCTAAAAAGGCCCACAATACCTCGGAGATAACTTAGGTGTTGGCCCAATCTTCAACTTTCCGAATGTGCACACACAAAAATAACCTCTTCCCCTTCCATAAAAGTAACTTGCTGACGTTCTTATTAGCATAATTTTATACCAATCTTGTGCTTGTTGAACATTTTGACGAGACAATTGCAACATTTTCATATGTTCTTGGAGGAAATCCTTGACCTATTGAAGCTTTTTAGTCACCAACCCCACTGTAACTGGTGACATAGGTTGAAAACCATACATGAGCATGAAAGGCCTAAAACCAATCATGACATGCTTAGCATTGTTGTAAGCGAGGGGGATTGGAGGAAGCTTTTTGAGGGATCTTTTGAGAAAGATTTTCTTGAAAAATGGAACAATTGATTATTTTATCGAAAAAACTCTCTCTATGCTCGCTTTAGGGGATTGAGTCTAAAAGACAAAAAAAAGCTCCCTTTGTGCTCTACGCAGCAACTACTTAGGACAGCCACAATGATTAGTTGTTTTTACAAAATAGCCAAAAAAACACGTAATATTTAAGAAATAAATAAATAAAAAGTTTGTAGACCCTCTTTCACAGTACGTGAACTGGTTTACAACAACAAGTGAAGCCAAAAAGGGCATCGTCTACAAAAAGTGAGGCTTTCTATTGTTAGTCTACTCTATGGAATGGGTTGGTGGATCCAATTCCACAATGTTTAGATGCGGCTCTACAAGAGATGCTTCCTTCAAGGAACACTGTACCTCATCTGCGAGTCTCTTGTCTCGCTCTTTAATCTCTCGTAGTCTATGGGCTTGCATCTCCAAAACATTGTTTAGTTTGGTGGAGACATCTTAGAGACATCCTCACTGCTCTCAAACATTATCATCATATGGCCCATCTGACTACCGAGCAAGGCCAAGGCACCACAGTCACCCCCGTACTGACCAACAACGTCGTTCTCATTGGTGTATTGTGCAAGCAACTACCAAAGGAACCAATGCCCACATTCCATACCCCCTCCCCCTACACAAAAAATATATGTCAAAGGATTTAGTAACAAGATACATGAAAACTCTACATAGAGCCAATGAATGACAGATTGTACCTCTCATTGGTTTCCCACCCTCCTCTCATGTCCAATCATCCTCTTGTAGCGAATCATACCAAGCATCGTCTCATGGAATGTGAATGGCCTCTGAAGTCCAAGTCTGCTCTGTTCTCATTGCTGACACCAACAATGTGCAAACGGTTCTACTTTTTGTCTTGCACACTGGTGTCTTACACACAGCCATGTTCAAGTGGTCTTCTCGCCAACCAACAACTGATGCCATATCATGCACCATTCCATAATAATGACAAACAAACAACCATGAACACACCTTTGTCATCGTCTGTTGCCAATGCAAGTCAGGTGAGTTGTCCAAAATTGCATGCTTCCATTTTGTTCCAATCAGGTACTTCTGTTTTAGACAGTCCATACACAGGCACGTTGGATGGTAGGAAAAGAATAGATGCCTTTATCGATCAATCAACTGCCGATCCATCTCCCAATGACATTAGAAACTTCTCCACAACGTGTGGTCTGACATTGCTCAACAATGCATTTATCAAGTCACCCTCTGTCTTGTCCCAGCCAAGATGCAAAATATGGACACTCTCGCCACCGCTAGCTGCAACAAAACCATGAACTAAGCAAACAAGCTCTTGAATCACACTTGAACAACCATTTACCCGAGTTTGGAACTTACTAGTAGACAATATTGTAACTAATGGCAGACCCGAGACATGCAATATTGCTGTTTCCAGACTCGTGGAGAAGTCTACCACCTCCTTTGCAAACATGTCACTTCTTTTTCCTGAACAACAAGACCATATTAATAAGGTAGACAATCAAGACTATGATTCTTACGAACATCAATGGAACTCACATTTTTCTTTCATTCAAGCCTCCCATTGTGAGCCGGAAGAGCGATCAGTATGTTCCATTTTCATAACAATGAAATTTCTTAGTGAAAATTAAATGCCACAAAAGCGACAATGCTCATAAGTGAAGAGTTTTAAATCACAAAATGATGGTACTTCTGAAGTCGTATCAAATCCCTCCCCTAGAGGCAATTGCACACTAGACTCTGTTGCTATGGACATTTCTGTAGCTGCATGTGTTCTTTCTTCTCTTTCCCTCACTGCGTTGTTGAGTGATTTTTCCTTGCGTAGAGGGAAACATCCCTCATCATAATTCAAGAACCAAGGTAGATCTTGGTAAACTCTCCCCTTGAAGTTACGGGGCACTTGCAAAGGGTTAAACAATTGCTCTGGTTTACTGATTTCAAGCATTTTTTGCAAGCTTGCAACACCTCTGATGTTGAACTTACGCTTTCAAAACCATCTAATACAAGTTATAGAATTATAAGCATTCAAAAAAAAAAAAAAAATTTTCTAAGGCAAAAATATATAGTGATCTAACCTGCAGAGACATCTTTTGCCTACGTCTGCCAATGCCTTGGCCACCTCTGATTGAGTTCCCTTTTTCAGCTCATAAGAAAAGCTCTTTCCTCTATGAGTAAGCTTGGCATCATCAAGGAACGAATCAAGGTCAAGACTAGGCATGGATATCAAATGTATACTCCGGATGCTGCTGCGTACGTTTGCCGCTTCTCTTGCAATTGACAACCAGAAAACCTCAAGCCGCAGTCACTCCCTAAACACAAAAACTGACTCACCTGGGTTGTGAAAACATTTGACATGAAAATTGGATCCCCTGCCAATCTAGAGAGATAGCTTGTTAATGCGAGGACCAAATGTACTCACCTGTCTGATGTCCAAACTCTTAACATCTGCCTAATTAGTAGAACCCATTGCATGAAGAATGAATCTTTTCTTGATAGTGAGGAGATCCACACATGCCAGCCCGTACAATCTTTCCTCCGTTAGCCCTAATTCCAACAATTGGTATCGGATCAGGTGGCGTCCTCCCGGGCTTAGTCGCTAGCAGCTCCAACACATGCCTGCTCACTTTCTCCGATTTCAATGAGCTTTGGCGAGTTGCATCTTGACAAATATTCAAGGTCAGTTTAAAGAGCTTAATCTGCTTAGATTTCTGATTCAAACTCATTTTGGCCTCCGTCTCCACTACAGGCAGTACTGTGCATGCAGGCTATTTCATCATTTTGTGCAATAATTTTGTCAGTGCTATTTTTTTCATAACAGGTCCCTTACAATCTTCTATGGTTCGTGCTATATAGAATGTGTTGTTCTCGCTTGGTTTCTCCTCTTTCCGGGCAGTTTTCACATCAGATGTAACATTTACCATGGCTGACAACAACACACATGTGTTCAAGATGTTTGTTGTTGAGGATAGATTGGATGGGGACAATTACCGTATGTGGGCTTACATGATGCAACATGTCCTTGTGTCAAAGAGTTTTTGGAACGTGTAGGGCATTGATGTACATCCTGGTTCTAAGGATACAGGCGACGTTGAGGATGTTGCAAGTCTTGTTGCTGTTAGAGTTGTTTTACCTATGGCTGAGCAAGCTCGTTGGGATGTAAAAGATGCACAGCCTCATGCATTGATTGCATTGTCTGTGAAGTGCACTATTACTCCCCACATTTGTTCAACCAAAACAAGCTTGGGATATTCTGGCTGTTCTTTATGCAAGTTGCAATGAGGCAAAAATTGCATTGTTGCGTAAAGAGCTGGAGTCAAAGATTATGCACGAGGAAGATGACATGGACACTTTCTTTGCTGGTGTCAAGGATATCAATGAGCAACTTATTTCTACAGGAGAAGTCATTTCATATAGTTCCCTTGTGAAGACTATTCTTGATGCCTTGCCACATTCTTACCAGACTTTTGCTAGTACTTGGAGACTTATGACCCAAGGAAACCTTGAAGTTGTCAAGTTTGATGCATTATGCACATTGCTATTGCAAGATTCGCTTTCAAGAAAAAACAAGACTAGACAACATGTAGTTGAACAGCCTTTATTGCTGCTCAAAGGAAAGGTGGTAACAGCAATGCAGCTACTTCTTATAGTTGTTCTGCAAGTGGAAAATCACATGTTCCTAATGCTTCTATTGGCAGCAATTCGATTGGAAATTTTTGTGATAAAAGAAAAAAGAAGATGCGTTTTCATTATTGTAAATCTAATGATCACTTGATCAAGCACTGTCCTAAGTTGAAGGCTAAAGAGGCTAAGAAGAAAGAGGCTAGTTCCACTACTAATGTTGGTTCCACTACAAATGCATCTATTGTTGAGTCTTCTATGAAAGGAGATTGTGATCCAAATATTGATGCAGAATGGGCTTTTAGTGTAGAGTGCACTTATAATCTTGATGTCCATGATGTGTGCATCAGTTGCTGCAAATTCATATGTGTGGTATTTTGACAGTGGTGCTACAAAGCACATTACCTCACATCGTGATTTTTTCACCCCTCTTGAGTCTGTCCCTCATGGGAGTTCAATTACTTGTGCCAACAATGCCTCTTATTCGGTTCAGGGAGATGGAAAGATTGTGCTTAATACTGCAAATGACAATTCTTTCACACTTGTTGATACATTGTATGTACATGGGATCAAGAAGAATCTTTTGTCTATATTTTCACTTGTTAGACTTGGTCTTGTTGTGAAATTTGTGGATGACAGATGTACAATACATGATCTCAGTTTTGGTGATGAAATTGTTGCATCTTTTATGTCATGGGCTGTATAAGCTCACTTTGTATGACAAATGTGGTCAAAATTTTGCAAATGAAGTTGTGGATTCTAAGACTATTTCAGATGAAAAACTTTGGCATGCACGTTTTGGACATCTGAATTTTGCCAGTTTGCTACGTTTGCAAAAATTTGATATTATTGCTTCTTTGCCGCCTCTTGAAGCACTTGTCAAACATGTTTGTGAAGGCTGCATTTTGGGTAAGATGTAGCGTTTGAAGTTTCCAAAGGATGGTTCAATTAAGTTGCAGCTTGTGCATAGTGATGTTTGTGGGCCGATGCAAACTCCGTCCTTGGGCAATTACCTTTACTTCGTGACTTTCATTGATGATGACTCCAAGCATGCATGGGTATTTTATCTTAAAGCGAACTCTAAAGTATTTATGTGCTTCAAATTTTTTTGCCTATGGCTGAAAATGTCTCAAAATGTACTATGGGCACCCTCCATTCCGATCGAGGGGGGAGTTTATGTCTCATGAATTTAATGCATTTGTGGCTAGTTGTGGGATAAAACACCAATGTACAATACCTTATACGCCTCAACAAAATGGTATTGTTGAGAGGAAAAACAGTTCATTTACCAAAATGGCACGATGTATAGTCAAAAGTCAAGATTTGCTACATTCGTTTTGGCTTGAGGCCACGATGTGTGCTACTTATGTACTTAATAGGTGTCCTATGAAAGCTTTGTAGTCTATTACTCCATATGAATCATGGCATGATAGAAAGACTTCTATTGAGTACATGCATGTTTTTGGCTGTTTGGCATATGCTTTGGTGCCACAAACACAACGCAAAAAATTGGAAGATAAGGCTGCATGTCAAATGTATTTTTGTTGGTTATAGTGCTAAAAGCAAAGGTTGTAGGTTGTATCATCTACAAACAAAGCGTATCTTTGTCTCACGGGATGTTGTGTTTGTGGAAGGTTCTATTCAGCCCTTGCTGTCATGTACTAGAGACAATAATGTGAGCTCACAAGACATTTATGACACCTTGTTGCCTCTTTTTAATGGTGGAAGTTCAAATGTAAATTCCAATGAGGCAAATGTATAGCCTATGGGGGTTTTTGAAAATGTTATAGATCAGACTTTTACTAATGCAGATGTACATGATGTACTTGATGAGGAAAGGGTTGAGAATGAGCAGGCTAGAGGTATGCCTAAATGGCTGGTGCACACTTTGCGTGACAGTAAATTGGATGCACCTTTGTCTAGTCGTACTCATTTAGGTTCTTGCCATGCATCTTATGCATTAGATTTTTATGCTTTGGCTTTGTCTAACTTACATGATGTTGAAGAACCTCTATCTTTTGATGAAGCACATTATTCAAAAAAAGATGGCTGCCATGCAACCAAAATATGATGTACTTATAAAAAATGACACATGGACTTTATGTGATTTGCCTCCAGGAAAAAAGGCCATTGGTACAAAGGGGGCTTACAAGTTGAAATGCAAGCCGGATTATGAGATTGATCGACATAAGGCTTGACTTGTTGCAAAACATTATGCACATAAAAATGACATAGATTATGAAGAGACTTTTTCTCCCACTTGTCGTATGACTATTATGCATTGGCAATTCATTTTGGTTGGCATGTACATCAATCCGTCATTGTTACTACTTTCTTGAATGGTGATATATTTGAGGAAGTTTATGTAACGTAGCCTCACGATTTTGTTAAGAAAGTACAAGAGGACAAAGTGTGCAAATGTAAGAAAGGTTTGTATGGGTTTAAGCAAATCTCCTTGTGCTTGTTGTGAGAAGGCTGACACTCATTTGGTCAAACGAGGCTTTCGTAACAGTCCAATAGAAAGCACATTGTATGTAAAGCGTGAGGGTGATGTACTTCTCATTGTGGTTCTCTATGTAGATGGTTTGTTGATCACTGTACCAAATGAGAGACATATTGCTGAATTTAAGGATGATTTGAATTCTACTTTCAAGATGAAAGATTTAGGGCTATTGCATCATTACTTGGCTATGCAATTTAAGCAGTGTGATGGTGGTATTTCCTTGTGTTAGAAAATTTACATAGAGACATTACTATGTAAGTTAGGACTTGAGGATTGCAAACCTATTGCCACTCCCATGGAAACATGTTTAAAATTGAGTCCTCATGATGCTGGTGATCTTGCAAATGTCACTCTTTACCAAACTGTTGTATGCAACACAAGGCCAATTATTCAGCAATATGTCTCTCATTTGGTACAGTGATCAACAAACCATCTACATAGAGAACCACAATTGCAATCTTACAGGTCAACAGATTTATGCATAGCCCAGCGTCTAAGCACTGGGGCAGGCTGTCAAGAGGATTTTTTTCTACTTGAGTGGCACTTTACATCTTGGCTTGTTTTATCCCAAGGGGAGATCATTTCTGCCAGACTTACATGCTTCTTCAAACTCAGATTGGGCTAGTTATTTTGACATGCGAGTGTCCACAAGTGGTTTTTGTTTCATGCTTGGTAGTTCATGTATATCATGGTTGAGCGAGAAGGAACCTATTGTGGCCACTCCTAGTTGTGAGGCTGAGTACAAGGCAATCTTCATAGCTATGGTTGAATGTGTATGGCTTAGACGCCTTATGACTGATTTGGGTGTTGGACAAGACACTGCCAACACTATCTACATTGACAGATGGAGCGCATTGTCAATCGAGAGGACCCAAGTTTTTCATGCTCGCACAAAGCACATTAAGGTGCATTACCACTATGTCAGGGAGAGACTCTCAACAAAAGAGATCAGCTTGGTTTATGTGCCAACACAGGACAACCTTGCAGATCTTTTCACAAAGGCATTGTCTTGTGAGAAGTTTGAAGCTTTCCAAAAATCTTTGGGCTTACTCCCCTTTGTGGACTAATCATGTCCTCAAGGCATGGCACTTCCCTTTCCTTTATGTGCCAGCTCGCTTTCACCACATCACTCCACCACGGAGGATTTGTTACCATATACATGTGGTAGTGATGTGTGTGAATACACTTAGGACCGCCGAGGCATTTTTTCCCTCACTAAGAGGTTTTTGCCTTCGTGCATTGTATATACGCCCATCATTCTAGGTCTATCTATCTTTCCATTGCACACTAAGTAATACACTCTCTGTTGTGTTCTTGAGCCCACATCTATGCCATGTTGCATAGGTTGACAAGGTAACCTTGGTGGTAAATCATGTGGAAATATATCTTTGTATTCCATTAATAAATCTTTAAACTTATTAGCAACATTTTCTTATCCAGGAGAGAGAGGAGTAACCATCGGTGGAAGAGAAGAGAGAGAAGCATGTGGTGTTGAGTAATTTTCATTCAAAACATTACCAACATTTGAAAGAACATGACACATGGAGTAACACAATATTTTTTTCTATTTTATCTTGAGAAGTGAGCTTTATAAGATCTATTGTACATATGAGTGATGAGGAAGGAGCATCCTTCTCTCCCAACAACAACATGTGCATGCCATTGGATTCGAACATCAAACTATTATGCTCATAGCTACATGTAAGTGATGATTCTAGATTAGTATTAGAGATCTACGAGCTCAACCCAAAGCCAATATTTAACGGCTCTTGAGAAGGATTTTATTAAGATCTTGAAAGTTTTACTATGTTACCACTCCCCACTATAAGGACTACATCAACCTGCTTCATATCCATAACTAGAAAATTCAAGGATGTGTGATACCCTTGAATTTCCAATAGAACATCTCTCACTTGAGTGTCCCACACCTTATGCTATGGAGTATGCTGCAAAGGGAAATGTAACTACCAATATAGTGTATAAGATTGGAGATTGTATTCGGGAAACAATAGGGTGGAATGATCTAGTGGATGATTTGTCAGTTCATGCATATATTGTAAAATGCCAAACTCATGAATCTGTCGTAGAAGAAAAGTGCAAACAAGAAAATGGAGATTAAGGGACCTCAAAAAGGGCTACCAAAAGTGGAGGAAGCATAGACACTAGTCCTCCTAGGAAAGCTTCACCACAACAGGTTCCACCACCTGAAATACCCATGGAGAATACATCACCTAAGAGGCAACAAACAAAGAGCAAAGCAAAGATTCCTACAGATAAGTTGCAATTAAATATAGAGGGTGCTACAAATGTGAAGAAGGTATTAGAGGAGAGAATTTTGAATAGCAAAGTTGAGTTTACTTGGGTGAAGTTCTTGGGATTGCAAAGCGAGAGATCTATGAAGAAATCATAGACATAATCAAGAGGAAGAGACATACATTGGGTGAAGGGGATATTGCAAAGGTACATGGAATATATGTACACAACAATGACCATGATGAAAGCATGGCAGGATGCTACCATTTCACTAGGAGCAACAAAAACATGTTCGCTTGACGAATGCTAAGGATGATGATACTATACACACGAGTCATTATGCAAGGAGCGATTGGGCAATAATCCCACATAAACCTTGGCTAAGGTGGGAGATCTAGATGAGCCCTATGTAGCCTTGATTGATCATGGCTTTGAAATCAACCTCATGTTCAAACGTCTCTACATGAAGGGGAAATGGCCAATTGATACATATCATGGATGGATGATAAAAGCTACAAACAACTCCTCAAGGGATCTATATGGAGCTTGCCCTAATGTCAAAGTGACTATAGGAAATATAAAGGATGAGCAAAATTTCTTTGTGCAGGAGATGTCCACCTACCCACTCAACTTAGGGCAACCATTCATCACAGGAGTGCGGATGGAGACAAAGGTGATGGATGACGTATCAGCCTATGCAAGAATAAAGAGTAAAGATGGTAAAAAATTTGTCCAAATTCCGCACTGTGTGTGTGAACCATGAAAGAAATCATGATAGCTTGCATGAGAATCCTCTTTCAAAGGCAACCAAGGAGTGTAAAGATCACAGGGAAATGAGGAGTTTTGTCTAAGTACCATTGTAAATCAAGAGTGCAGTGGTACTGTCATAATAATCAATATCTAATTCTCCTAAATGATTTTCTCATATTAAACTGATCATTTAATGTGGGGAAGTGCCAAGGGAGAAAAAGCTAGAATATTGGTTAAGTTAGCAGACCGGCCACAGTAGGGATCCAAAGGAGGGAAAATAGGGATCCAAAGGGGGGGCCATCTGCAAAAGAGCCATGTGAAACAACGGGCTAAAAAGACCCTAAGGTTCAGCCCATTAAGACTTCCAAAATGCTAAGGTTCCAAAATTCAAAGGTTGTGTCCAAAGGTCAACCTTAGGGAAAATTGGATGCTTAGTGTGTGCCCAAAAAGTCTTTCTACATCCCTACATGGGAGGGGGCGAGCCCCAAAGCTAGGGGATGAGAGAGAAAGCCACACACACACACACAGGCTCCCTTTACACAAAGGGAATGAGGGACACATGTCAGCTCCCTAGGCCAGATGCCCACAAGGTATGCCCAATTCCTATTGGAAGACCCTTGAAGTGGACCAATGAGAATTAGGCTAGAGTAAATCTAGTTTAATTAATTTAAAAACATTTAATAAAAGAAACCAATAAGAATTAAGTGTCCTAGAAGACTATTGGGCAGTCTCCCAAGGGGTCCAATGAGCATTCAGGAGCCCCATGGCTTGCCTGATTCCTATTGGCCAGGAGGCAAAGGGGTCCAATGAGAGTTTAGTTTAATTATTTAATTATCTAAAGCTCTCACAAAAAGGGAAAGGGGGACACATGTCAGAAGGCTATCACTTATGCTGCTTAATCCCTATTGGCTTGACCTGGGGAGGTCCAATGAGGCAAAAGCCAGACTAACTTAGCAGCTAGGGCTCGCCCAAGAGAGAGAGGGGGGCTGATTTTTGCTTGGCATTGACACTCACACTCTCACACTTGACCATGTGTGAAGGGAAAATACTCTATCTCCTCCCAAGCTTTAATGGAGAGCTCATCACCTACTCCAAGCTTGTGAGATAGAAGCCTACATCAACACTCTCTTGGCATGTGGATGCAAATCCAACCAAGAGCCAAGCTTCAATGCATGCTCATCTTCTCTACCAAGCTAATTACTAAGCTAAGCTATGCTAATATGAGTGATTATGTGAGGAGATGTACTTCTTTCTCGTAAGATACTTCTTTTTTCCTCTCAATCTACTCTCATACCCTGCTAGCTCTCACCATCTTCGAAGGTGTGTGAGGTCTTGGGTCTGAGAATGGGGATAATTCAAGTTGTGTTTGATTAAGTGTTTTGCTTGGTGTATGAAGCTTCCATCTTCATTGCACTAGCTAGTCTTGAAGGAACAAAAAGAATTGTATTGTACAATGTCTCTCTTGATGGGAGAAACCATAATACAAAGCCTTTTGGAGGGGGGACCGGCTCCATGCAAATCCGGTCCTCAACTGTTGTCAATAGCTTAATTGCTCTCTCTTTTGAAAGTATTGTCGATGCTATCTAACTAGGTGTTATGCTTTTTGTTGCTCTCTCTCCACCCAAGCACTCTTGTAATTCTCATTAGGAATCTATTCTAATGAAATGCCCACTATGTTCATGCTAATTTCCGCTACAAATAAGATTTTAGGCCATTAAATGTTACATTGGTATCAGAGCTCAAGGTTTCTCTTTTCTTGCTCAAGAAGGGAGGTCCTCAAGCTAGCTACAAATGGTTGGTATTATTAATTGCCTGTGAGTAAGTAGAATAGGGATTTTTCAGCCTTTCAGTGCGCCTGCCTTTGTGCAGTTAACGGGGCATCACCGTCGAGAGCTATGGTCTTAATAGTGGAGTCCTACGGGGCTTGCCTACGGCTTAACCACTATTGAGCTATTAGAAGCTTGACAGGAGCCGGTGCTGTTTTGGTGTCGAAAGACCCTCTCTTCTATTCCTTGCAATTAATGGTATTCGAGCCGCGGGTACAGTAGCTTGAGTGCTTTTTCTAAAGGGGTAAAGAGGAGTAGCAACTAGGACTTGAAGTGCCAAAGTACACCTAAAAAGTTTACACCTAAAAGTTGTTAGAATGGCTGACAATATTAAAGAGAGTGAAATTAATGTTGATAACTTTGATTTTGCTCATGAGCAAGCTACTAATGATGCTTCAATGCTTGTTAATTATCTTGTTTCTAGGCTTCAACAAGCCATGGGCAATCCATCTCTCCAAAGTGAAGTGCAACGGCAGCTCCGTGCTCACGGGATTCTCCAAGTTCATCACCATGACGAGAGAACACCTAGGAAGCCTCCTTGTGAGACTACCAAAAGAGGTCTCTCTCCGATTCGGGAAGAAGAAGAGAATCCATATGAAGGGCTCAAGAACTTACTTCTTGATGATGCATCTCCTTCCCAAAGGAGAACTCAAGAGCCTCCACCGAAGGAACGAGAAAGAAGCGAGTCTCCCGCCACCTCGGCGGAGATGGCTCCACGAAGACGGCGGGCTAAACGCTCTCCATCACCACCAAAGCGGAGAAGACCCTCACACTCTTCTCCACGCCATAATTCAAAGAGGGATGATAAAAAGCAAGAGAAGAAAAAGGCGAGAAAGAGGACACCCTCTTCTCCATCTTCTTCATCCTCTTCCTCTTATGAAAGCTATGGTGAAGACGACAAAGATCAAGACAAGAAAAAGGCGAGAAAGAGGTCACCCTCTTCTCCACCTTCTTCAAATTCTTCATCTTCTGAAGAAAGTGATGGTGCAACTTTTGAACCATCAAAAAGAAGAGGCCATAGGAAATCCTATGCCGCATGGAAGAGGTCGTCCAAGCTGAAGAAATTCAAAGAGGGAGGGAAGAGCATCTCTTTCCTTACCTATGATGGCACCTTCGGTGCTATAGACAAAGTTTTGGCCTTTATCCAGCAATTCGATGCGGCGTTTGGAGATGAGGGCTTCACGGAGTCCTCTAAGCTACGCCATGTAGCTATGCACTTTCAAAAGTCCGCCAGACAATGGTGGTCTAGCCTACGAGCCAACGGTGAAGCTCCATGAACATGGAAGGCTTTAAGAGCTTCCATTATGAAGCAGTTTTTGGCCACCGATGCCAAAGACAAAGTACTCACCGAATGGCGAAGCTTAAAGCTCTATCCCAATGAATCCATCCACAAATATGTAGACAAGTTTTGGGACCTACAACTCAAAGCCACTGTCTTCAAAAAGTTGGATTTTGGAGAGCAAAAGCAACAATTTTGTGCGGGCTTAACCGAAGAAATGGCGGAGTATGTCAACTCCCAAAGGCCACGTACCATATCGGCGGTAATACACCATACTATGGTGGCCTCGCGAATCAATTTCCAAACG
Organism: Adiantum capillus-veneris; assembly: GCF_014529385.1. Taxonomy (NCBI): domain Eukaryota; kingdom Viridiplantae; phylum Streptophyta; class Polypodiopsida; order Polypodiales; family Pteridaceae; genus Adiantum; species Adiantum capillus-veneris. Next base: position 69,373,526 of record NC_140950.1, read on the forward strand.
GGGGGTAAAAGAAATAATAAGCCCCCGGAAAACAAAGGTACCAATGAGCCTAAGGGGAAGGACAATGTCCAAAAGTCTCCTAAGGGCAATTCCAACAAAGCTAAAGAGAAGGGAGTTTACAAAGGAAAGAATAAACTCTCTCCTGAAGAGCTTGAGCGTTATCGTAAAGATAACCGGTGTTTCAAGTGCGGCGAACAAGGGCATGCGTACCGCGCTTGTCCCCAAAAGAACAACCGCCAAGATCCTCCTAGAGCTTCTTTGGTTGAAATCCAAGAGGAGGAGATTCACCAAACTCACCACAAAGGATCTCCTCTATGCCATGCTTGGGGAAAGGTAAGAGAACATGATGCTTTTATTCTCTTTGACCCTGGTTCTACTCACAATTTCATATCTATGGAGTTAGCCACCAAGCTAGGCATACAATCCTACGAGATGGGAGATATCCTACCCGCAGACAGTGCCTTCAAGGGGCAAGAAGCTTCAGTCACTCCCTTAATCGGGAAATTGAGGCTTCATGTCCAAGGCTATGTGGACAAAGAGGATTTCTTTATCTCTCCTCTCAAGCATGAGGATGTAATCCTAGGGGCACCATGGTTTGACCGTCTGGCTGCCCATGTTAAATTTCCTGAAAGGAGAATCTCCTTTAAGTTCAGGGAAAAGGACATGTATATAGATGCTAGGGAGATGGGTAACACCATCCCCATTGTACATACACCAGCTTTCAACAAGTCAATAAAGAGCTCTATTTCCGTGTACATGATTTTTGTTAAAGATTCTCAAAATGAACCTAATGCTTTAGCAAAAGAAAATAAAAGCAACCAAAAGGAATTAGAGTTATCCAATTTTCTCAAGGGGTTTCAAGATGTCTTTATTGACGACATCCCTTCTGAGCTACCTCCTAAACGAGGTAAAGACGACCATGCAATTGAACTTCTTCCAGGAAGTTCACCGCCTAACAAACCTCCTTATAGAGTTTCTCAAGCTCAACAAGAGGAGATTATGCGGCAAGTGCATGAGTTAATTGAGAAGGGCATGGTTAGGCCTAGCTCATCTCCATTTTGCTCACCTGTGCTATTAGTGCAAAAGAAAGACGGCACATATCGTATGTGTGTCGACTATAGAGCACTAAATAGGATCACTATCAAGAATAGGTTTCCCGTTCCACGGGTAGAAGACCTATTTGATAAGCTACAAGGATCGACCTACTTCAGTAGGATTGACCTAAAAAGTGGCTATCATCAAATAAGGATAGTTGATCAAGACATTGTAAAGACCGCATTTCGTACTACATTTGGTCTTTACGAATACATTGTCATGCCTTTTGGCTTGACTAATGCACCAGCCACATTTAACCGCTTGATGGAGAAGCTGTTCAGACCTCATCGAACCTTCACTGGAGTGTTCTTTGATGATATTATCATCTACTCTAATTCATTAGAGGAACACAAGCAACACCTCCAGGTAATATTTCAAGTTTTAAGAGAGAATAAACTTTATGTTAATCGAAAGAAAAGTGAATTTTTCTTGCAAGAGATTCAATATTTAGGTCACATTATCTCTCAAGATGGAATCCAAATGGATCCATCCAAGTTAGAGGTAATAAAAGGATGGCCTAAACCAAGGAATCTTCATGAACTAAGAAGCTTTATAGGTATGTGTGCATACTATAGACGCTTCATAGAAAAGTTCTCACAAATTGCGGGACCATTACATGACCTAACAAAGAAAAATGTTAGGTATACGTGGTCTGCTAAGGAGAACAATGCTTTCGAAAAGCTTAAAGAAAAGCTTATCTCTCAACCTGTGCTTACACTACCGGATCTCTCAAAACCATTTGAGGTCCAATGTGATGCTTGTGGTGATTGCCTTGGGGCTGTTTTGCTCCAAGAAGGGCACGCCATAGGCTATGAGAGTCGAAGGCTCGACCCTGTTGAGCAAGCTCTAGGCATATACGAAAAAGAACTCCTTGCAGTTCTACATGCCTTAGACTCATGGAAGCACTATTTATTGGGGACTCCTTTCATTCTGCGAACGGATCACCAAAGTCTTAAGTACTTCATGACGCAGACCAAGCTCTCCGACAAACAAATGAGGTGGGCAAATTTCCTTTCGCAATTTCATTTTCATATTGCTCACATTGCTGGCAAGCATAATCAAGTAGCCGATGCACTCTCAAGACGACCGAGAGTGAATGCGGTTTCCATAGCAACTCACAATGATCTATCTTCAATGATAGATGAGTATGCTATTGATCCCGATTTTAGAGATGTGATTTCAGCCCTTGCATTAGGGAAGAAAGAAGAACCATTTACTTTACAAGATGGTTATCTTCTCTATGGCAATAGACTATGCGTTACTAACTCACTACGTGAGAAAGTAATGTATGAATCTCATGCTCCCCCATATGCGGGGCATAGAGGGATTCAGTCTACCCTAAAGGGAATTGAAACATATTTCTATTGGCCTACCATGAAAGTGAACATACATGAGTATGTTTCCAAATGTGTGGTATGTCAAAAGACAAAATTTGATAGAGGGAAGCAACTTGGATTGCTTCAACCCTTGCCAATCCCTAATTCACCGTGGGAGAGCATATCCATGGATTTTATCTTTGGATTGCCTAAGTCTATCCATGGGAATACGGGAATATGGACGATAGTAGACAGGTTCAGTAAACAAGCTCATTTTATACCTGTCAAAAAGACTATCAAAGCCCATCAAATGGCAACCCTCTTCATTTCACAAATTTTCAAGTACCATGGCTTGCCAATGTCCATAGTGTCGGATAGAGATCCTAGAATGACCAGTAATTTCTGGAAGGGTCTCTTTGAGAATTTAAGAACAAGGCTAAACTTCTCTTCGGCCTATCATCCACAAACTGATGGCCAAAGTGAAATAGCTAACCTAACTATTCTCGATCTACTAAAAGCCTATGTAACGGAAGTAGATCAAAGATCCCAATGGGAGAAGTACTTACCCTTAGTAGAGTATGCTTACAATAACACTGTACATACTTCTACAGGAAAAGCACCTTTCGAGGTAATTGAGGGAAGATCAAAAAGTCCCTTGCTACTTAAGGTACATGGGAAGATCTTCGCTGCAGATGAGTATAGCCGAGACCTACAAGAATCTTTCCAAAAGATTAAGGATGCTATCTCTATCTCACAGCAAAGGCAAAAGGCTGCTGCTGACAAGCACAGAAGAGCCCAAGCCTTTAAAGAAAACGATTGGGTCTTGTTAAAATTTCCCAAGGCTCGATTAAGGCACACGACGGGCAAGAATCCTACGGGCCACCAAAAGTACTATGCTAAACTAGCAAAAAGGTACTATGGTCCCTTCCAGATTCTTAGGCCAATCAATGAGATGGACTATCAACTTAAGTTGCCCAATCATTGGCTCATACACAATGCTTTTCATGTGAGCCTCTTGAAGCCTTACAAAGGAGAGCCACCTCAAGAACCAACTATTGAAGACCCACCGGAGATCGAGGACCACGAGGAGGTGCTGCAGCCCGAGTCCATTCTCCGACATGAAGACAAGGTATTAAGAGGCGGTAAGACTATCCGACGATATCTTATTAAGTTTAAGAATTATCCTTTTGAAGATGCTAGATGGATGCAAGGCATACAATTAAAGGATAACCTAAACCTTGTCAATGCTTACAATGCTTCCCAAGAGTAAGCAAATGTACAAAATGTTAAAAATGAACAAAATTTTTTGTCTTATAAGACTCTCTTTTTCTTTATTTGTGCACAAAAATGAAGTAGTATGCATGCTTAGATCAAGTTTGCGGAGACGACGTCTCCCGAACACCAAGTAGAGCTTGTCACTCTACTATGGAAGACTGATAGGACTAATGTGCAGACATGCTTGCGGCAGCCTCAGGCTCTCAAGCGCCAAATGGACTAGTCATCCATTATGGAATGATGTCGTAGGGTAACATAGGGATCCTCTACCCGCTAAGAAAAGGACTCATGCATATGCTTTATCTTCTCTACACCATAGTCGAGGACGACTATGATTTCAAGAGAGAGGTAATGTCATAATAATCAATATCTAATTCTCCTAAATGATTTTCTCATATTAAACTGATCATTTAATGTGGGGAAGTGCCAAGGGAGAAAAAGCTAGAATATTGGTTAAGTTAGCAGACCGGCCACAGTAGGGATCCAAAGGAGGGAAAATAGGGATCCAAAGGGGGGGCCATCTGCAAAAGAGCCATGTGAAACAACGGGCTAAAAAGACCCTAAGGTTCAGCCCATTAAGACTTCCAAAATGCTAAGGTTCCAAAATTCAAAGGTTGTGTCCAAAGGTCAACCTTAGGGAAAATTGGATGCTTAGTGTGTGCCCAAAAAGTCTTTCTACATCCCTACATGGGAGGGGGCGAGCCCCAAAGCTAGGGGATGAGAGAGAAAGCCACACACACACACACAGGCTCCCTTTACACAAAGGGAATGAGGGACACATGTCAGCTCCCTAGGCCAGATGCCCACAAGGTATGCCCAATTCCTATTGGAAGACCCTTGAAGTGGACCAATGAGAATTAGGCTAGAGTAAATCTAGTTTAATTAATTTAAAAACATTTAATAAAAGAAACCAATAAGAATTAAGTGTCCTAGAAGACTATTGGGCAGTCTCCCAAGGGGTCCAATGAGCATTCAGGAGCCCCATGGCTTGCCTGATTCCTATTGGCCAGGAGGCAAAGGGGTCCAATGAGAGTTTAGTTTAATTATTTAATTATCTAAAGCTCTCACAAAAAGGGAAAGGGGGACACATGTCAGAAGGCTATCACTTATGCTGCTTAATCCCTATTGGCTTGACCTGGGGAGGTCCAATGAGGCAAAAGCCAGACTAACTTAGCAGCTAGGGCTCGCCCAAGAGAGAGAGGGGGGCTGATTTTTGCTTGGCATTGACACTCACACTCTCACACTTGACCATGTGTGAAGGGAAAATACTCTATCTCCTCCCAAGCTTTAATGGAGAGCTCATCACCTACTCCAAGCTTGTGAGATAGAAGCCTACATCAACACTCTCTTGGCATGTGGATGCAAATCCAACCAAGAGCCAAGCTTCAATGCATGCTCATCTTCTCTACCAAGCTAATTACTAAGCTAAGCTATGCTAATATGAGTGATTATGTGAGGAGATGTACTTCTTTCTCGTAAGATACTTCTTTTTTTCTCTCAATCTACTCTCATACCCTGCTAGCTCTCACCATCTTCGAAGGTGTGTGAGGTCTTGGGTCTGAGAATGGGGATAATTCAAGTTGTGTTTGATTAAGTGTTTTGCTTGGTGTATGAAGCTTCCATCTTCATTGCACTAGCTAGTCTTGAAGGAACAAAAAGAATTGTATTGTACAATGTCTCTCTTGATGGGAGAAACCATAATACAAAGCCTTTTGGAGGGGGGACCGGCTCCATGCAAATCCGGTCCTCAACTGTTGTCAATAGCTTAATTGCTCTCTCTTTTGAAAGTATTGTCGATGCTATCTAACTAGGTGTTATGCTTTTTGTTGCTCTCTCTCCACCCAAGCACTCTTGTAATTCTCATTAGGAATCTATTCTAATGAAATGCCCACTATGTTCATGCTAATTTCCGCTACAAATAAGATTTTAGGCCATTAAATGTTACATTGGTATCAGAGCTCAAGGTTTCTCTTTTCTTGCTCAAGAAGGGAGGTCCTCAAGCTAGCTACAAATGGTTGGTATTATTAATTGCCTGTGAGTAAGTAGAATAGGGATTTTTCAGCCTTTCAGTGCGCCTGCCTTTGTGCAGTTAACGGGGCATCACCGTCGAGAGCTATGGTCTTAATAGTGGAGTCCTACGGGGCTTGCCTACGGCTTAACCACTATTGAGCTATTAGAAGCTTGACAGGAGCCGGTGCTATTTTGGTGTCGAAAGACCCTCTCTTCTATTCCTTGCAATTAATGGTATTCGAGCCGCGGGTACAGTAGCTTGAGTGCTTTTTCTAAAGGGGTAAAGAGGAGTAGCAACTAGGACTTGAAGTGCCAAAGTACACCTAAAAAGTTTACACCTAAAAGTTGTTAGAATGGCTGACAATATTAAAGAGAGTGAAATTAATGTTGATAACTTTGATTTTGCTCATGAGCAAGCTACTAATGATGCTTCAATGCTTGTTAATTATCTTGTTTCTAGGCTTCAACAAGCCATGGGCAATCCATCTCTCCAAAGTGAAGTGCAACGGCAGCTCCGTGCTCACGGGATTCTCCAAGTTCATCACCATGACGAGAGAACACCTAGGAAGCCTCCTTGTGAGACTACCAAAAGAGGTCTCTCTCCGATTCGGGAAGAAGAAGAGAATCCATATGAAGGGCTCAAGAACTTACTTCTTGATGATGCATCTCCTTCCCAAAGGAGAACTCAAGAGCCTCCACCGAAGGAACGAGAAAGAAGCGAGTCTCCCGCCACCTCGGCGGAGATGGCTCCACGAAGACGGCGGGCTAAACGCTCTCCATCACCACCAAAGCGGAGAAGACCCTCACACTCTTCTCCACGCCATAATTCAAAGAGGGATGATAAAAAGCAAGAGAAGAAAAAGGCGAGAAAGAGGACACCCTCTTCTCCATCTTCTTCATCCTCTTCCTCTTATGAAAGCTATGGTGAAGACGACAAAGATCAAGACAAGAAAAAGGCGAGAAAGAGGTCACCCTCTTCTCCACCTTCTTCAAATTCTTCATCTTCTGAAGAAAGTGATGGTGCAACTTTTGAACCATCAAAAAGAAGAGGCCATAGGAAATCCTATGCCGCATGGAAGAGGTCGTCCAAGCTGAAGAAATTCAAAGAGGGAGGGAAGAGCATCTCTTTCCTTACCTATGATGGCACCTTCGGTGCTACAGACAAAGTTTTGGCCTTTATCCAGCAATTCGATGCGGCGTTTGGAGATGAGGGCTTCACGGAGTCCTCTAAGCTACGCCATGTAGCTATGCACTTTCAAAAGTCCGCCAGACAATGGTGGTCTAGCCTACGAGCCAACGGTGAAGCTCCACGAACATGGAAGGCTTTAAGAGCTTCCATTATGAAGCAGTTTTTGGCCACCGATGCCAAAGACAAAGTACTCACCGAATGGCGAAGCTTAAAGCTCTATCCCAATGAATCCATCCACAAATATGTAGACAAGTTTTGGGACCTACAACTCAAAGCCACTGTCTTCAAAAAGTTGGATTTTGGAGAGCAAAAGCAACAATTTTGTGCGGGCTTAACCGAAGAAATGGCGGAGTATGTCAACTCCCAAAGGCCACGTACCATATCGGCGGTAATACACCATACTATGGTGGCCTCGCGAATCAATTTCCAAACGGGGGGTAAAAGAAATAATAAGCCCCCGGAAAACAAAGGTACCAATGAGCCTAAGGGGAAGGACAATGTCCAAAAGTCTCCTAAGGGCAATTCCAACAAAGCTAAAGAGAAGGGAGTTTACAAAGGAAAGAATAAACTCTCTCCTGAAGAGCTTGAGCGTTATCGTAAAGATAACCGGTGTTTCAAGTGCGGCGAACAAGGGCATGCGTACCGCGCTTGTCCCCAAAAGAACAACCGCCAAGATCCTCCTAGAGCTTCTTTGGTTGAAATCCAAGAGGAGGAGATTCACCAAACTCACCACAAAGGATCTCCTCTATGCCATGCTTGGGGAAAGGTAAGAGAACATGATGCTTTTATTCTCTTTGACCCTGGTTCTACTCACAATTTCATATCTATGGAGTTAGCCACCAAGCTAGGCATACAATCCTACGAGATGGGAGATATCCTACCCGCAGACAGTGCCTTCAAGGGGCAAGAAGCTTCAGTCACTCCCTTAATCGGGAAATTGAGGCTTCATGTCCAAGGCTATGTGGACAAAGAGGATTTCTTTATCTCTCCTCTCAAGCATGAGGATGTAATCCTAGGGGCACCATGGTTTGACCGTCTGGCTGCCCATGTTAAATTTCCTGAAAGGAGAATCTCCTTTAAGTTCAGGGAAAAGGACATGTATATAGATGCTAGGGAGATGGGTAACACCATCCCCATTGTACATACACCAGCTTTCAACAAGTCAATAAAGAGCTCTATTTCCGTGTACATGATTTTTGTTAAAGATTCTCAAAATGAACCTAATGCTTTAGCAAAAGAAAATAAAAGCAACCAAAAGGAATTAGAGTTATCCAATTTTCTCAAGGGGTTTCAAGATGTCTTTATTGACGACATCCCTTCTGAGCTACCTCCTAAACGAGGTAAAGACGACCATGCAATTGAACTTCTTCCAGGAAGTTCACCGCCTAACAAACCTCCTTATAGAGTTTCTCAAGCTCAACAAGAGGAGATTATGCGGCAAGTGCATGAGTTAATTGAGAAGGGCATGGTTAGGCCTAGCTCATCTCCATTTTGCTCACCTGTGCTATTAGTGCAAAAGAAAGACGGCACATATCGTATGTGTGTCGACTATAGAGCACTAAATAGGATCACTATCAAGAATAGGTTTCCCGTTCCACGGGTAGAAGACCTATTTGATAAGCTACAAGGATCGACCTACTTCAGTAGGATTGACCTAAAAAGTGGCTATCATCAAATAAGGATAGTTGATCAAGACATTGTAAAGACCGCATTTCGTACTACATTTGGTCTTTACGAATACATTGTCATGCCTTTTGGCTTGACTAATGCACCAGCCACATTTAACCGCTTGATGGAGAAGCTGTTCAGACCTCATCGAACCTTCACTGGAGTGTTCTTTGATGATATTATCATCTACTCTAATTCATTAGAGGAACACAAGCAACACCTCCAGGTAATATTTCAAGTTTTAAGAGAGAATAAACTTTATGTTAATCGAAAGAAAAGTGAATTTTTCTTGCAAGAGATTCAATATTTAGGTCACATTATCTCTCAAGATGGAATCCAAATGGATCCATCCAAGTTAGAGGTAATAAAAGGATGGCCTAAACCAAGGAATCTTCATGAACTAAGAAGCTTTATAGGTATGTGTGCATACTATAGACGCTTCATAGAAAAGTTCTCACAAATTGCGGGACCATTACATGACCTAACAAAGAAAAATGTTAGGTATACGTGGTCTGCTAAGGAGAACAATGCTTTCGAAAAGCTTAAAGAAAAGCTTATCTCTCAACCTGTGCTTACACTACCGGATCTCTCAAAACCATTTGAGGTCCAATGTGATGCTTGTGGTGATTGCCTTGGGGCTGTTTTGCTCCAAGAAGGGCACGCCATAGGCTATGAGAGTCGAAGGCTCGACCCTGTTGAGCAAGCTCTAGGCATATACGAAAAAGAACTCCTTGCAGTTCTACATGCCTTAGACTCATGGAAGCACTATTTATTGGGGACTCCTTTCATTCTGCGAACGGATCACCAAAGTCTTAAGTACTTCATGACGCAGACCAAGCTCTCCGACAAACAAATGAGGTGGGCAAATTTCCTTTCGCAATTTCATTTTCATATTGCTCACATTGCTGGCAAGCATAATCAAGTAGCCGATGCACTCTCAAGACGACCGAGAGTGAATGCGGTTTCCATAGCAACTCACAATGATCTATCTTCAATGATAGATGAGTATGCTATTGATCCCGATTTTAGAGATGTGATTTCAGCCCTTGCATTAGGGAAGAAAGAAGAACCATTTACTTTACAAGATGGTTATCTTCTCTATGGCAATAGACTATGCGTTACTAACTCACTACGTGAGAAAGTAATGTATGAATCTCATGCTCCCCCATATGCGGGGCATAGAGGGATTCAGTCTACCCTAAAGGGAATTGAAACATATTTCTATTGGCCTACCATGAAAGTGAACATACATGAGTATGTTTCCAAATGTGTGGTATGTCAAAAGACAAAATTTGATAGAGGGAAGCAACTTGGATTGCTTCAACCCTTGCCAATCCCTAATTCACCGTGGGAGAGCATATCCATGGATTTTATCTTTGGATTGCCTAAGTCTATCCATGGGAATACGGGAATATGGACGATAGTAGACAGGTTCAGTAAACAAGCTCATTTTATACCTGTCAAAAAGACTATCAAAGCCCATCAAATGGCAACCCTCTTCATTTCACAAATTTTCAAGTACCATGGCTTGCCAATGTCCATAGTGTCGGATAGAGATCCTAGAATGACCAGTAATTTCTGGAAGGGTCTCTTTGAGAATTTAAGAACAAGGCTAAACTTCTCTTCGGCCTATCATCCACAAACTGATGGCCAAAGTGAAATAGCTAACCTAACTATTCTCGATCTACTAAAAGCCTATGTAACGGAAGTAGATCAAAGATCCCAATGGGAGAAGTACTTACCCTTAGTAGAGTATGCTTACAATAACACTGTACATACTTCTACAGGAAAAGCACCTTTCGAGGTAATTGAGGGAAGATCAAAAAGTCCCTTGCTACTTAAGGTACATGGGAAGATCTTCGCTGCAGATGAGTATAGCCGAGACCTACAAGAATCTTTCCAAAAGATTAAGGATGCTATCTCTATCTCACAGCAAAGGCAAAAGGCTGCTGCTGACAAGCACAGAAGAGCCCAAGCCTTTAAAGAAAACGATTGGGTCTTGTTAAAATTTCCCAAGGCTCGATTAAGGCACACGACGGGCAAGAATCCTACGGGCCACCAAAAGTACTATGCTAAACTAGCAAAAAGGTACTATGGTCCCTTCCAGATTCTTAGGCCAATCAATGAGATGGCCTATCAACTTAAGTTGCCCAATCATTGGCTCATACACAATGCTTTTCATGTGAGCCTCTTGAAGCCTTACAAAGGAGAGCCACCTCAAGAACCAACTATTGAAGACCCACCGGAGATCGAGGACCACGAGGAGGTGCTGCAGCCCGAGTCCATTCTCCGACATGAAGACAAGGTATTAAGAGGCGGTAAGACTATCCGACGATATCTTATTAAGTTTAAGAATTATCCTTTTGAAGATGCTAGATGGATGCAAGGCATACAATTAAAGGATAACCTAAACCTTGTCAATGCTTACAATGCTTCCCAAGAGTAAGCAAATGTACAAAATGTTAAAAATGAACAAAATTTTTTGTCTTATAAGACTCTCTTTTTCTTTATTTGTGCACAAAAATGAAGTAGTATGCATGCTTAGATCAAGTTTGCGGAGACGACGTCTCCCGAACACCAAGTAGAGCTTGTCACTCTACTATGGAAGACTGATAGGACTAATGTGCAGACATGCTTGCGGCAGCCTCAGGCTCTCAAGCGCCAAATGGACTAGTCATCCATTATGGAATGATGTCGTAGGGTAACATAGGGATCCTCTACCCGCTAAGAAAAGGACTCATGCATATGCTTTATCTTCTCTACACCATAGTCGAGGACGACTATGATTTCAAGAGAGAGGTAATGTCATAATAATCAATATCTAATTCTCCTAAATGATTTTCTCATATTAAACTGATCATTTAATGTGGGGAAGTGCCAAGGGAGAAAAAGCTAGAATATTGGTTAAGTTAGCAGACCGGCCACAGTAGGGATCCAAAGGAGGGAAAATAGGGATCCAAAGGGGGGGCCATCTGCAAAAGAGCCATGTGAAACAACGGGCTAAAAAGACCCTAAGGTTCAGCCCATTAAGACTTCCAAAATGCTAAGGTTCCAAAATTCAAAGGTTGTGTCCAAAGGTCAACCTTAGGGAAAATTGGATGCTTAGTGTGTGCCCAAAAAGTCTTTCTACATCCCTACATGGGAGGGGGCGAGCCCCAAAGCTAGGGGATGAGAGAGAAAGCCACACACACACACACAGACTCCCTTTACACAAAGGGAATGAGGGACACATGTCAGCTCCCTAGGCCAGATGCCCACAAGGTATGCCCAATTCCTATTGGAAGACCCTTGAAGTGGACCAATGAGAATTAGGCTAGAGTAAATCTAGTTTAATTAATTTAAAAACATTTAATAAAAGAAACCAATAAGAATTAAGTGTCCTAGAAGACTATTGGGCAGTCTCCCAAGGGGTCCAATGAGCATTCAGGAGCCCCATGGCTTGCCTGATTCCTATTGGCCAGGAGGCAAAGGGGTCCAATGAGAGTTTAGTTTAATTATTTAATTATCTAAAGCTCTCACAAAAAGGGAAAGGGGGACACATGTCAGAAGGCTATCACTTATGCTGCTTAATCCCTATTGGCTTGACCTGGGGAGGTCCAATGAGGCAAAAGCCAGACTAACTTAGCAGCTAGGGCTCGCCCAAGAGAGAGGGGGGGGCTGATTTTTGCTTGGCATTGACACTCACACTCTCACACTTGACCATGTGTGAAGGGAAAATACTCTATCTCCTCCCAAGCTTTAATGGAGAGCTCATCACCTACTCCAAGCTTGTGAGATAGAAGCCTACATCAACACTCTCTTGGCATGTGGATGCAAATCCAACCAAGAGCCAAGCTTCAATGCATGCTCATCTTCTCTACCAAGCTAATTACTAAGCTAAGCTATGCTAATATGAGTGATTATGTGAGGAGATGTACTTCTTTCTCGTAAGATACTTCTTTTTTCCTCTCAATCTACTCTCATACCCTGCTAGCTCTCACCATCTTCGAAGGTGTGTGAGGTCTTGGGTCTGAGAATGGGGATAATTCAAGTTGTGTTTGATTAAGTGTTTTGCTTGGTGTATGAAGCTTCCATCTTCATTGCACTAGCTAGTCTTGAAGGAACAAAAAGAATTGTATTGTACAATGTCTCTCTTGATGGGAGAAACCATAATACAAAGCCTTTTGGAGGGGGGACCGGCTCCATGCAAATCCGGTCCTCAACTGTTGTCAATAGCTTAATTGCTCTCTCTTTTGAAAGTATTGTTGATGCTATCTAACTAGGTGTTATGCTTTTTGTTGCTCTCTCTCCACCCAAGCACTCTTGTAATTCTCATTAGGAATCTATTCTAATGAAATGCCCACTATGTTCATGCTAATTTCCGCTACAAATAAGATTTTAGGCCATTAAATGTTACAGGTACAAAAGATATCAAGCTCTTGCTTGATCCAACTACGCATGAAAAATTTTCCACAAGTTTTCTTGGGTTGACAGGGAATGGATCAGTATGCTTCACAAAATATGAATAAATGAAGAGAAGTTCCCCAGAGTATTTATATAATGTACAAACAAGCTTCAAGAATATTGGTTTCTTGAGGATAGTGAATACATTACAGGTGTTTTTGAACATCTTTCATTTGTAGATACAATGGGTGATCTTAATTCTATAATGGTCTCTAGTAACCAAGAGAGACTGTAGATTGTTGAAGTCTATACTTTGGATATGTACAAGGTGATTGAGGTTTTTTCAGATAAGGAAGACAAACATCAAGCACCTAAAGTGCATGTGGAGACAAAATACAAGACCGTGAAAAAAGGTTAAACCAGTGGCCTTACCTCTACCTTCGGATTGCAGGGAAAAGATAGAGCAAGCTGCTTTGCAGCCAAACCTTAGAGATCGAAGACAGATTGGGCACAAGTTTACACAAGAATCTTTGAAAGAGCTTCAAATTGGATGTGGTGAGTTTTTAACAGCTATTGAGAAGAAGTGCTTTGAAGAGATGATTTTTAAACATGGTAAGGATTTTTAATTTAAGCCAAGTGTTGATCCAAGCATTGTTGCACCTATGATAATTTTCACAATACCTCATGCACCTTGGAACTTGCAATCAATTCCAATTCCAAAGGCTTACCTGCTGAAGTTGATAAATTTGCTTAATGAAAAGATCAAAATGGGCATCTTGGAGCCATCTTGCACTCCATATTCAAGCAGATGGTTCATCGTGCCAAACAAGAATGGAGCCTTGCGCTTCATTCAAGACATGCATCCAATAAACAAAGTCACAATCACGAATGTAGGTATAGGTCCAACTGTGGATGACTTTTCTCAAGCATTTGTAGGAAGGGCAGTATACTCTATGGGATATTTGTACTCAAGGTATGATCAATTCCAACTAGCAATGGAAAGCAGGGACCTGGCTGCCATGAAGACACCTTTTAGTTTGGTAAGGTTGTGTACCTTACTAGGAGAACCTAACTCGGTTGCACATATGATAAATCGCATGAACAAAGTCTTACATGACTTCATACCCCAAATTACTTTGCCCTTTCTAGATGATGTGCCAATTAAAGGATGCGACATAAAAGGCAAAGATGAGGCTTTGGATTCAAAGGGTGTCTCAAATTTGTGGCAAATCATATAGATGATTGTGATAGGTTACTATCGAGTTAGAGGAGGTCAACCTTACCTTGCAGGAACAAACTCTGTGTTTGGAATAAAAGAAGTACTTTTTCTAGGGCATTTGTGTGGTCTCTATGGTAGAAGACCTTTTCCCTCAAAGGTTGATGCAATTCAAAGAATGAAGGAGACATGTGTAAGTATCACTTAGGTGCGGAAATTCTAGGGTGCATGTGTCTTTTATGTCATATGGCTTCCACATTATGCACATGTAGTTGATCCTCTATACTAGTTGCTGAGAAAGAATCACAAATTTGAATGGGGAGATGTACATGTAAGAGCCATGAAGAAGTTAAAGGAGCTATTATAGTGTGCACACTTTGAGAAAGGTGGATTATGCATGTGGAAGGCCTGTCATTGTGACAATGGATACAAGTCCTATAGGGATTGGATGGGCAATAGTGCAAGATGATGAAGAGTGGCACATATATGTGTTGAGATTTGGAGCTAAACTTCCAAATACTCGCCAAAGAAAATATCAACACATGAAGAGGGAACTATGGGGCGTTGTTATCCATTTAAAAATTTGATAAGGAGTGTTTAATTGAAACAAGTCTGATTGTGGAAATGGATTGCTTGCCTCTTCTTGGGATGAGTACAAGCTGTCCAACTCCTCCGAATTTCTACGCTATGTTGGATTGTGTATATCAAGTCATTGGATCCAAAATTCAAGCATATTGCAGGGAAAGAAAATCCAGTTGCAGATTTGCTTTCTAGGGCAAGGTATGAAGACAAGAAAGAGATGGTGGATGAAAATGATGATGTAAGAACAAAGTTCTACAACTAAGTTGCATTATACGTTATAAAAGATACATATAATACACCATATACATGCCTATTATACGTTACCCCATATTATACGGGCGTATTATATAGTGCCATGTCAGCAAAAATGGGCAATCGTATTATTTCTTTGTTTTTTCAATCAAAAGAGTCTTCTTTGTTTCTTAGATCTAAAAAGACTCTATATAAGAGCAATATTGTATGATCACATAGCATCTGTCAAGTAAACAAGAGCTGAGTAAGAAAATATAAATCCTAACAAAAAATATTACCAATAAAAAATAAAGTTTTTGAAGTTTGAAATAAAATTATATATAATCAAAAATTTAAAATAAAAGTTGAAAATTTGACAATTAACAATTGTTTAGTAATGCAACAAAAAGAAGATAAAAATAAAAAAGAGTTAAGTTTAGTTTGGTAACTTGACAAAAATTTAATCTATCTATCAAGATATTTATATATCCACCTATCTTTTATCTATTTCTTTTTATTATTAATTTTTTTTGTATCTATTACACTATCTTTAATCTATCTATCTATGTGTCTATTTATTTATTTTATCTATCAATTTATTGAACTTTCTTTCTATGTATCTACCTATATATCTATCAATTGTCTACCTATCTGTTTATCTATCTATCCATCGATCTCTCTATTCTTCCATCCATCCATCTACCTATCCATTTCTCTCTCTATCCTTCCATCCATTTGTAGCGGAGATAATGTGTTGTGCCCTCTCTAGTGGGTGCTCCTCAGTGCAATGTGTGTGATATCTCACTCCACAGAATGCAAACACAGAAGAAAAAGAACAACAGAGCAACAATGGTACGACTCAGCAGAACCTGAACATGAACAACATGAACATTGACAAACTCCAAGAAACCACTACAGACTCTGGCATGGTAGCACACTCAGCTCTAGCCCAGATCTCATACGTACAATGGGGGTGTCGAGGCTGAACTATGCAGGGATGGTGCAGATGTGCCGTGTACAACTCAAGATGAGAGACTCTAGAAGACGGACCACACAAAAGTAGACGATCTGATA
Organism: Adiantum capillus-veneris; assembly: GCF_014529385.1. Lineage (NCBI taxonomy): Eukaryota > Viridiplantae > Streptophyta > Polypodiopsida > Polypodiales > Pteridaceae > Adiantum > Adiantum capillus-veneris. The sequence goes on from NC_140950.1 coordinate 69,389,565, forward strand.
AAACCCAAACAGCTATGGATATATACAACCATAAAGAGCCACCAACGGCGCACCAATATCTAATCCAGCTATGACTATCTCAAAACTGTGGTCGTGGTGGTCTGGCCCCGCGACCGCTAGACCACCCATATGCCTGCCATGTGTCACTACCTAGGCAAAAGTTCGTCCAGTGTGGACTCAGCCCAACTTCCCCTAATTGTTTGTCTAGTGTCTGTGAAACTGTACCCCCGCTACAGGTTGCCCGCTGCAAAACCACTCACCGTCTCGCTGAGAGTAACACTATGTTGAAAAGAGACCCAAAAGTCACTATATGTGCAAAAGAAAACTGAGCAGAGCAGTGTGGTCTTGTCGACAACGGGAGAAAGAGTCGTCGCCACTGCCGCACCTAAAGTATCCACCTCTAAGGGAGGAGCCATCAAATCTATAGTGGGAGGTTGTTGCTGAGGAGCTCTACTGCTCTGGCCGAGCTGGCTCCCTGTAGACTGGAGCTGCCACCTGCTGCACCGCTGATGGGAGTATCTAGCCTGAAGTGTACTCCAGGCATCGACTAACACAATTATGTCGGTGCGCACCATCAAGGCCATCGCAAGGAAGGCTCTGTGTCGACTGCTTATGGGGTAAAGAAGCCGACGATTGAAACCCATGGGCATAGTAGGTATAGTGCTAAAGTTGGCCGTATCTGACAGAAGAAGTGTGTGTAGAGGGTTCCACAAAATGGGTAGAGCTACCTGACTGTACATATCCAACATGAGCCTGTACCTGTATTCCCCACCCTATCCAAACATATCTCCTACTCCCTGGAGCTTGAAATCCCATATCATTGTGACGTAGCACTTCCCAAAGTCCCTGCATCTGAGCTCATAGGTCGTCAATGAGTTTAGTCTTTTCTTGCAATGCATGTCACAAAGCAAAAATAGTGGCATCTCTATCTGCAATCATGCTCTCTGCAACACGCATAGAGCCCTCCATACTTACGTATGTAGCGGAGTGGCACTGGTGAGTAGCTGCCAACTGCTCTGCCCCAATCTCAATGGTAGCAATGGCCTAGCTGGATTCCTGCAATATGTCTCTCGAGAGCCGAAATAGCGATGTAGAGTCCGAAACTATAGAAGATCTCGTGGGAGTGTCAAGTGGAAGAGGGCTAACAAGTGGCATTGCTAGTGGTGGATTGGGAGCATGCCTGTCTGGAGGAGTAGAGACGGTTGGAGTGGCTGCAAGAGGGATAGGTATAGGAGAAGAGGCAACTATAAGCGGAATGCTGGAGCTAATCACTGTGGTAGGACTGAAAATGGCAGAAGTAGGGAGAGGGACACACACTGTAGGAGCCACAACTGTAACATGGATAGTCTAATCATAGGCACCTGAGCATGTTTTAGAACCAGTAGCGAGAGTAGATAATGATTGTCGTACAAGATGCTTCACTCGAAGCTGCTAACTCTCAAAAACTGGCAAAGGCATTAAAGATTATGTTGTATCCTTCACCACTTTATCCTTTTTCTTCATTTTTGTCTCAAGTAGACCTGTTGTATGGGCTATCAATTTTCCTTCTATTTTGGAGTGCCTACTCTGTCTCTAGACATCCACATCCACGGGGCTTCTATGTATGTTAATCACCCAATCCAGCATAGGAGTTGCAAAGCACTGAAAGCTAGACTATACCGATTGCACTTGGGCTTGAAACCTCTTAGCCCGGGATTGCAAAGATGCGCAAAGAATATGGTGAAATCCACAAGGTATTGTGTGGATCAGACAGTAGAGTCCTTCACAGTGAGAAAACATTGTGGAAAACTTTTGTTTGTTTCTCTGGCATCTCTAAGTAGAAAGTAATAATTAAAGACATTCCACAACTCTTTAGCCCGCGCATAGTCTGGGTCATCAGAGTGTAGCAACTTCTGACACTCATGTACTATGGCATATTTTGAAAGCTTGGAGTATGTGTGTGTGGCTGGTTCAAAGATGGGAAGGTGGTCATACCCAGTGCATGACCAATCCTGGTAGGGGTAAGGTTGTGGCCCCGCACTTTTGGAAAACGATTCAAAAGCTCGTGCACCATATCTCGAGGCACATCAATTGGTGATTCTGCATCGGCTAATGCAGTCAGATCTAGTTGTTGCAATTGATCCTAAGAAAATATATCCTTCAGAGAAGGATGATATAGCTACAGGTGAAAGTTTAATGTGAAAGGTGCCCGACTTTTGGACTTAGGAGGTTGGCTAATGGGTTTTTGGGGTCCACCTCTGAGCTGCTAGACCGCCCTGATTCTGATTCTAAGCTAGAATCCAGATCCACCATGTGAGAGGGAATTCTGTAGCTCTCCTCGCTGGCTTCACTAGAAACTTCCCATCATATTTGCCAAGTACTAATTGTCATATTATCTCAGTAACCACTCAGAAAAATTACACTCATCAAGCTGTATCCACTATACTGTCTCCTGCTGTATATTGTTGTATGTATACTTTTCTTACTAGAAGAGTTTACATTCCAGGTGCAATCCACAGAAGCATACATACATAGAAACGATATATCCCACTGTGTGCATTGTCTGGACTGCAGTCCCTTCTGGCGCTTTACTTTCTGGTGCTTTACTTGTGTAATAGCTGAGGGGAGAGGGGAGTACAGGACCCTTGTAGTGCCTGAATTAAAAAGGGACAGGCAGAGGGGTAGCAAGAGATAGGCGAGGAGATCACTGGCTAGATAAGGACACGGACAGAGAGGAGGATGGGTTGCGCAAGGCGTTAGGTTGGTGGTAGCGATGTGGGGTAGAGAGGGCGAGGGTAGTGGATAGGGGCAATGGGAGATATAGATGGATGAGGGTTAGAGTAGATGGGTGAGTACAACAGGGCAGGGCGAGTGCCAGTAGATAGGGGCGAACTTAGCTAGGTAGGGACGAGGTCAGTAGGTAGGGGCGAGGGGTAGTGGGTAGGGGTGAGGGTAGTTGATAGGGGGGCAAAGCAAGTAGGTAGGGGCGAGGGGTACTGGGTAGGGGCAAGGGTAGTGGATAGGGGCGAGAGGGGTAGTGGGTAGGAGTAGGTAGGGGCAAGGGATAGTGGGTAGGGGTGAGGCCAATAGGTAGGGGCAAGGGATTTGTGGGCAGGGGGGAGAGGGGTGAGGCTAGAGGTTAGATCCTAGTACCTGAAACTACAAGGGCCAGAGTTTAAACATCAATGCACAAGGTAGAGAGGGCAACATGTAGAAATTCAAGATGATGATGATGATGTTGTGTGAAGCTAAGTGATTGCATATTATCTGTTAGCTCTTAGCTCCACATTGAAGACATTGCACTCCCCTCGAGTTAGGAAGGGCAAGGTTTATTGGTTAGCTCAAGGTGCAAAATGAATTTGTATGGCAAGGGGTGATTCCTGAGAGAGGGAAAACTCGGTTGATTATGGCATTTTGAAGTGCTACACAAATAGAGTAGAGAGAGAGAGTGGGTATAAATTTTATAGAGAGAGAAATGGTAATAGAGTGACCCAAAAGCCACACTTAGAAAACAATGGACAAAGAAGAACAAGAAACTCCGATGCTACTGAAAGAAGAGTGGAAAGAGAAATACTGCGTAGAAAAGCCTCCTAATGACCAAAGTATGCTACATCAGAAAGACCCCAATTTGGGTGTCAAACGAGAATGACAATTTGAGTGTCAAACAACACTGATGATAGAAAGCAATACAACAAGGTAGTCCACACTTATGGAAAGAATGAGACGATTACAAGAAGTTTAGGACAAAACAAGCACTTCAGTTACAAAGTGGTAGAGGAAGTATACCGAAGGAGGAAGTGTGGAGACACGTACAGGCATAGCAGAGATTGGGAGTGTGCAGGGACATTATCATAATACTGTCTCTGGTGGGAAGGTAAGTGAGAGATTAGAGAAGAGAGATTCATGAACCTATCTATAGAGGCAAAACAATTACAGATTGCAGATGGCTAAGCAGTTTTAGACGTCTTACTTAGAGGGATAGTAGCATTTGATTCTGCAGCCATTTTCTAACGGCAAGGGGACAACTTCCAAAGTTACTAGTTCGATTGCTCCCTGTGGCAAAATTTCATGTACCATGAATGGGCCTTGCCAAGGTTGAACCAACTTCTTTGATTTTTTATGACATCTAGCTTGATACAATATCATAGTGAGCCTTGCATAATTTTTGGCTTTCGAAGATGGTGATCGTTCCAAGCCTTGCAAAGAAGTTGCTCTGCTTCAAGAGCTTGAGAAGCTAAATGGCGGCTTTCTTCCAATAGGGCTATCATAACCTTATTGGTGCTCTTGGTCTGCCCATTCACTCTAGGGTAATAGGAGCAAGACTTACGATGGAAAATCTTGTAGTTAGCAAGCAAGGTTGAAATCAATTCATTAACAAAGTGACTTCCCCTGTCTCACTGGTGATCTCCAGGGGACATCCAAACCTGCACAAAATATTTTCATATAGAAACTTGGCTACAGTATTGCCAGTGCAATCAGTTGTTGCCAGTACCTCTGCCCACTTGGTTGCATAATCTGTAGCCACCACCAGATACTTCCGGTTACCTGGTTGGGCTGAAGGAGCTATGCCCCATCTCTCAAAGGGCAGTCATGCCATAGAGACCTGTAGAGGATGGTTGGACTGCTTGCTTGGTTTAGGTCCACAGCGCTGACATACATCGCATACTTTTACATAGGCAATTGCATCTCAAAAAACATAGGGTCACCATAGACTACTCTATATAATCTTCTGGGTGGTGATGTGACCAGGGTAATGGACACCAGTGGGACCACTGTGGGCATCCTCCAGAATATTCTTAACTTCATGAGGGGAGACACACCGTCTCAGAACACCAGCTGGTCCTGGCTTGTAGAGTTGGCCTCCAATTCGAGTGAATGACGTATACTTCAAAAGCAATCTTCTCTTTTGCAATGGAGACTCATTCTCAGGGTACAAACCAGTAGATAGCAAATGTAAGACATCGTCGTACCATTATGGAGTGGTATCCACCTTAAAGAGACTGCTATCAAGAAAGTCATCTGCAACCTCTGTGGCTTCTTCACCTGTGTGAATGCGAGAGAGGTGGTCAACAAGAACATGATGTTTGTCGGGCCTGAGTACTACCTCAAAATCAAACTCTTGAAATGATAGCAACCACCACCATACTTGACCTGCAACTTGCAGCTTATTAAGTAGATATCTCAGGGCATGGTGATCAGTAATAATTGTGAAGTGGACCCCTAATAAATAATGGCAAATTTTTTGTAAATCATACACAATAGCCAAACCTTCCCTTTTTGTGGTGCTGTAGTTGCACTCAACTTTGGTAGCTCAGCTTTGGTGAGCAGATGACTTGCATAGTGAGCAGGGCAATCCAGGTTGTACTCCTTACTGGGTGAGTCGGCACATCACCCACAACCAATTGACTGGCATCGGTATGCACATGAAAAGGAATAGACCAATCGTGAGCCACTAGAATCGGTGATTTAGTGAGGCATTTTTTGAGGTATGCAAATGATTTTGCCTCAGGTTTTGACCATTGGAAGGGTACAATAGCACTAGTGAGTCGGGTCAATGGTTGAGCCACCTATGCATACATGCGTATAAACCTACGATGATAGCCCGTGTGGCCTACAAAGCTTTGAACACCTTTTGGGTTGATGGGAGGTGGTGACTTCAAGATGGCCACTACTTCTTTGGGTCAGGTGCTAAATCTTTAGCACACGCCACATGGCCTAGAAGTGTTCCCTCAGTGACCAAAAAAGACATTTGTTCGGATTGAGCAGCTTTAGGTATGCCTCTCTACACCTGAGGAAGACAACAAAGAGATGAGCAAGGCACTCCTCTAGATTTTCCACTAGGGTTGAACACTGAGCACCCAAGAAGGTTGAAAAATCGTCCATGAAGATACGAAGATGATACGTAAGCAAGGGACATAATATGAGATATACTGTGCGATTAAAGGAAGGTGGAGAATTTTTCAGCCCAAACGACATCTAATGTAGATAAACATACCCCGAGGAGTCACAAAAGCTGTTTTAATCTGATCACCTAAATGGATGCCCAGTTGATTGTATCCTCTGAACCCATCCATGAAACTGTACAATAGATGCCTTGCTACATCTTCTAGCACATGCTCAGTGAAAGGTGTGGGAAAACCATCTAGGATAGCTACCTTCTTTAGAGCGCTATAATCTACGCTCACACGAATTTTATTGGATTGATTCTTAGGCGCTATCACCATGGGTGATAACCACTCATAGTGTCTGATAAAACCCAAACATCTACAGAAATATACAACCATAAAGAGCGAACAATGGCTCACCAATATCTAATCCAGCTAAGACTATCTCAAAAATGTGGTCGTGGTGGTATGGCCCTGCGATCACTAGACCACCCATATGCCTGCCACATGTCACTGCCCAGGCAAAAGTCCGTCCAGTGTGGACTCAGCTCAACTGCCACTAACTATGTGTCCAGTGTTTGCGACACTGTACCCTTGCTACACCATCCATCTACCTACCTACATATCTATCAATCTGTTTGTCCATCCATATGTGTCTTTGCCTATCTTGTTTTTAATTGATTATTATTATCTTTTTTCTTAATTTTTTTAAAATAGTTCTTATTTTTTTGTTAATACTTATACTTTCAAACCCATTATCTATCTATCTAGTTATCTATTTTTAACTCTTTCTTAATATATTCATATATATATATATATATATATATATATATATATATATATATATATATATATATATATATTCATATTCTTTAAAAAAGTTAAGCTCTGAGCCGCACCTAGTGCTAGTGGGGGTAGTGTAAGCAATTTACAGTGAGAATCACTTTGTGGTCGCACTTACACAAAAAAAGAGGGAGAGATTTTCTAGGTGTAGTCTTGGACAATAGTGAGCAACAGAATTGTCTCTTGAAGACGTTGGTGCAGCTAAAGTTGGTCGAAGCTAGCAGGTGGTCTATGCCAGGAAAAGGGTGCAGTCGAGTGCAGTGCAGAAGGCTAGGGTAGGTACCAAGGCCCTAGGCAGCCCAAGGATAGCGGAGGTGTATTTTCAAAGTGGTTTTTTAGGCCAAAGGTGTGCTGCAAAGAGCCAAGCAGTTTGGTGGCCTACTGTGCCCGAGATGTGGGGTTTATGTGCTAGAATGTGGTGCTCAGTGTGCTCTAGAAGCCGATCTAGACGGCTCATCAAACGAAGCCCCGATGTGCAAGATATTGCAATTTAAAGAAAGAGTGTGTAGCAGATCCCCAACGGGCAGGGCAACTAGGGACAGGTGGCCCAGACTGATGTTAGTGGATACATGTGTAGTGCTTGAGTTGTGGAGCATGCCTGTCTTTTCGGATTACGAATCGGAGCTCTGGATGGCAAGTTATAGCCATTAGAAGATTTTTCGAGGGCCGGGTATGAGCCCACTTGGTTGCATTGGAAGATGTGCCATGTGGCGTCGTTTTAGCCTCACCAAGGTTCTCGATGATAGTGTGCGTCATGTGGAGCTAGCACAAATCAATAGTGCATCAAACGGATGCTTGGTCAGCAAGAAAGGGTAAAAGGAATTTGGGAGCATTTGGTGGCAGTGAGCCTACAGATGATTTTGGGTGGTTTTGACGACCTAGGTTTGCGGCCTCGAGAGGCTCAAGAAGGGGTGAAGAGGGAGAGGATCGGAGTCCACCAGTGTAGTTTTCAGTGGGTTTCCCTGACTCAGGCATATAGTCATTGAACAAGAAGAAGCAAAGCTCTAAATTGGAGGGATAATTTCCACTTCCAGGGTTTTTTCAAAGAAGTTGTTTTTGGTTCAAGAGATTGGACCCCGTGGAAATGCCACGTGTCTGCCGAATTAGCCCACATGTGGCCGTGCAACGGACTGTGGTGGGGTATAAGGCCGCAAAGGGGCGCCATTTTAAGGCATCGAAGTGGGTAGGAGCTCCTTGAGCTTGTGGGCTATGGCAGCTAGTGCCGCTGGCGCTGCTTCAGTGCAAGGCGGTTTTGGCTAATGGTGGGGCGGCACAGTGTCACGTCCGCGTGGCGGTGAGCAAGGCGATGCGCCGTCAAAAAGACAATGACATGGCGGCCCCAGTGGGGGGTCCGTTGCCGCGGCCCTAGGGGCGCCGAAATTTGAAAGCAGAGAGAGGGGGCAATAGAGATATCACTATTGCCTCCCCCCTTGTGTAGGGGAAAGCTCCCACAGCAAAGTAAGCGAGCAAGAGAGAGAGAGAGAGAGAGAGAGAGAGAGAGAGAGAGAGAGAGAGAGAGAGAGAGAGAGAGAGAGAGAGAGAGAGAGCTAGAGCTCGAGGGCGGACAAGTATGTGGAGCTAAGCCAAGGCCGGCCAAAATGAAGGCCAAGCGGACAAACCAAAGCTAAAGGTTGAGCAAGGCCAAGTAGGCCAAGGCCAAAAAGGAGCTAGAGAGGAGTCGGATAGAGAAAAAGTGAGAGTCAAAGTCAATCATGTGGAGCAGTGCAAGGTTGAGGCCACAAAGGGTAAAAATGAAAGATAAAAAATAAAAAATAAAAAGCTAGGGGCAATAGCGACATCGCTAATGCCCCCCCCAAGTGCAAAGAGTGAAGAAGAGAGAGATAGAGAAAGGCGGTGCCCCCCTTCTCAAGAGATACCAAAAAAGGGTGCCCCATGGACCAATCAAAGGGCAGTTTCCCCAAATTAACCCCCCCCCCCCCCCCCCCCCCCCCCCCATAAAAGTTAAAAATGAATCAAATGAGGGGCTTCTTCTGAGCTTTTTCTTGGCCTTTGGAGCCCGTTGGAAGCCTGTAAAGTGGAGCTTTTGGACAGAGGAGTGTGAATGTCAAGCCCTTTGCATTTTTCTTGTGTAAATGGCCATGGTGATGGTAGTGTGAGTTTGTAAAGTTGTTTTGTGGAGTGGAGTTGAGTCGTTGTTGCCTCGCCTTACTATTGTTTCCCCTTCCCTCCTTCTCTTTCTCTTGCTTTCATGGTTCTCCTCGGTGCCGGCTGTGTGGAAGTGTGTGCCCCCCCGGACCGGAGGTGTCTTGTGTGAGAGAGTGAGATTGAGTTGTTGTGAGTGTGTGTAAGGGTGGAGACAGACCGTGGCAATAGGTGTGCATTGTGTGTTGGTTTTGTGGAGTGTGTGAGCAATAGAAATCGAGCAGGCGGTGGTCTGCTAGTGTGAGATGTGTGTTTGAAGGTGTTTTCTGAGAGGATAGGGGTGCTGTGATTACCCTAAGCTATAGAGAGGTCCTTTTGTTTGTGTTGGGTGTGTTCCCCCATTCCCCCTCTCCATCTTCTGGTGCCCCCATTGAGGAGAATACTGATTGCTCCTAGTTAATCGAAAAGAAGCGGTTTTTCACGTTGGAAGTCATGGCATCTAGAAGCTATGAACCGATTTTCACAGGAGAAGAGAGCCTTGACGAGTGGATGTCAGATTTTGAGATGTACATGCTATCATCGCGTATGCCGAACGAGGATAGCAAAATGCAGACTTTTCCTCTGGTGATGCGTGGTAGAGCTAAAGCATGGTACGATGCATTGGAAGGTGAGCCAAAGCAAGCATGGCCAGCTCTATGGGCGAGGTTTCTTCACGACTTCCGCAAGGAGACTTCCCCAGTCGAGATGGATGCAAAGCTGAAGGCGCTTCAGCAAGATGTAAGTGAATAGTTCAATTTGTTTTTGGGTCATGTTGAAGAGTGTTGGGCAGAGCTAGTGATAGCCATGCAGTTGGCTAATGGAGACTACTTCAAGCTAGAAAAATTCATGGCGTGTCTACATCCCAAGGTGAGAGAGAAAGTTGATTTCAAGAGCCCAGAGAATTACAATGGTACGGTAGCCATTGCACGATCGAAGAGCAGAAAGATAAAGAAGAAGATAGAGCAAGGCGTGTCAGGCTATGAGACAATGGCCCATGTTCAACCGCAGAGTCTGAGAGAAGCTGTACACGAAGAAAATCATGGAAACCGAGGTGTAGCTATTGTTCCGCAAAATTGGGTGCGCACGGTGCAAGATTTGTCCGAGCAAATGTAGGAGTTGCGGCTCATTGTGATGGATAGAGGACATCCAAGAGGAGCAAGGGGCAAGGCAAGGCCACTTCCAGGTAGGTGTTATAATTGTGGAGAAGAAGGGCACTATGCACCCAATTGTCCTCAACCACACAGAGAGAGAGGAGGCATTTACCCACTGTTTGGTAGAGGTCGAGGTCAAGGGCAATACAATGGTCCAAGAGAGCAAGCGGTGGAGAATTCTGTGCAGCCAGCTCCACAAAACGGAGGTGAGGTCCCAAGAGTAAACATCATAGGGGTGGATAAACAAGATGTCAAAGTTTTAGCCAATAAGAGAGCAAGAGCTGAGAGGGAGACAGAGACAGAGCGGGAAACTAGAGCTCGCAAAGGCAAAGAGAAGGTGTACGAAGGTAGAGAGAAGCCCAAGCCTAGCAAAAGAAGGAGGCGTTGTAAGATCAAACAAGCGGATTTCCAGCTAGGATGTGGCTATCCCGAGTACAATCTGGTAAAAGACGTTCAAAATCAAAAGGAAAATATTACTTCTGGTCAGTTGTTAGCTTTAAATCCAAAGTTAAGAAGGCAGTGGTCCACAAGTGTTAGCACCAGGCTACCAAGAGCTAAGGGAAATGTGCAAGCGGTGCAATGGCTTTGAGGGTAGGTAGCGCCACTGGCGTGCTTCCGTTGGTGGATGAAATTATAGAGAAGAGAATGCAGGTACAAGCCTACATGGACGGTGGAAGCAGGTTTGTGTCATGACAGAAGCAACCATGAAAGAGACAGGGGTCAAGGCAGTAGTTAGGTCAAATGTGCGGATGAGGATGGCTAACCATACCAAAGCCAGGTGTCGGGGTGTGGCGCAAGATGTAAAGGTCAAGGTGATGGGCATAGAGTGCCTGATAGACTTTTTCATGATGAAGGTAGGGGATAATGCTTATCCAATCATTTTGGGTAGGCCATGGCTTTTGGCTATAGGAGCAAAGTAGGATTGGGAGAGCAAAGTGTTCACTTTGCCTGACAAAGAGAGAGGCAGACAAATTGTGCTTGATTTGAAGACCAAGGAGAGCAGTTCTCGTCCTATGGTAGTTAAAGATGAGGGCGATAGGACAAGCTATGAGTACAAGACAGAGACGGGCTACGATGAAGGCCATACTAGCACAGAGGAAGAGGAGAGCTAGGATGATATGCTGAAGATAGATGCAGACTTATTCGGGGTCACCATAGACAAATCTCCACCTAAAGAAGAAGGTATGCAGTCTCAAGCTCATGGTTTAAGCATAGAGGAAGTTTCAAGCATGCTGAGTGAAGATTTAACCAAGGGTGAAAAGGAAGGCTATATTCAACTGTGTGAGTCCTATCCAAATCTATTTCCGATGGAGTACAAGCATTTGTGAGTTGCAAAAGGGGTGGAGCACAAGATTGTTTTTAAGGAGGGACATAAGCCTAAAGCACATAAGTTGAGAAGACTAGGAGAAATTCAAAAGGAAGCCCTTTGGCAGGAGATCAATAAGTTGTTGGAGGCAGGCATCATATATTCTGTGAAGGAGTCAGAGTGGGTCTCACCAGTGGTCATAACCCCTAAGAAGAATGGGAAATGGAGAGTGTGTGTCAACTACAAGCCATTGGATGCCGCGACCAAGAGGAATCACTATCCCTTGCCATTCCAAGACGAAATCCTAAACCAAGTGGCTCGGCATGAGAGATACTCTATTATGGACGGCTTTTTAGGGTACTTTCAGATAAGGATTGCACTTGAAGACCAACTGAAGACCACATTCATATCTCCATGGGGTTGCTTCGCTTATCGCAGGATGCCATTTGGATTGGTGAATGCATATGCCACCTTCCAAGGTTGGATGAACAGGGTATTTGGTCCATACTTGGGCCGTTTTATTAGGGTCTTCATGGATGATATCGGCTTCAAGGTCGAAGCACCTATCGAAGCTCCAGTTATGCTTTCAAAGGCTTGATGAAGAAGGAGGTCAGTTGAATCCCAAGAAGTGCAAGCTAGCGCAGCCTCGAGCGCAGCTGTTGGGTCATGTGGTGTCGGAAAATGGTATATAGTCTGATCCCGAGAAGGTGAAGGTGTTGGTGTTGATGGAACCGCCATCAGATGCTCAAGGTTTGGCTTTATTTGTTCATAAGTTGAAATATTTGTCACGTTTCTTTTTGATGCTGTCGCAATATGTGCATCCTCTTCAAAAGAGGGCTCAACAAGTGCATGGTTATGAGTGGGATGGGGAAGCTGAGGAGGCCTTTGATAGAGTCAAAGAGATTTTGCGTCAGTTGCCAGCGGTGTGTCCTCCCAATCGAGAGGACGACTTCTATGTGTCTATGACGATGGGCACAATTTCTATTGGAGTGGTTCTACTGCAAAAGGTAGGGAGAAGCTACAAGCCGATATACTTCGAGAGCAGGGTGATTAGCCCAGGAGAGGCTACTTACACCGAGGCAGAGCAATGGGTGATGGCTCTGGTCTTTGCTTGCAGGAAGTTCAAAGTCCATTTGGTTATACGTAAGTTTTTTGTGTTGACGGCTAATAATCTATTGCCAGAGGTAGTGCTACATTTGAAGCCAGGAAGAAGAATTATGAAGTGGGTGTTGGAGCTACAAGAGTTCGAGTTCGAGTTCAAGGTAGATCACACGAGTCGGTCTCACCTAGTAGACATTCTTGTCAGCAAGGCCGTTGATTTGCTGGCCTACCAAGAGTGGTACGAGATGAAGCTAAGGAGGAACCGGACTTGGAGGATGCTTTTACAATGTGGTTCGACGGAGCATATTAAAGGATAATGCAGAAGGCAGGAGGAGGTGTGGTGATACACGACCCACATGGCAAAGCTATATTTTTGAAGGCGTATGATTTAGAGGATGTCCACACCAGTAATGAGGTGGAGTATCTCACTCTGCATTTGGGTCTTAAGCAGTGCATAGAGTTCGGCATTTCAAGGTTGGTGGTGAAGGGAGATGCATTGCTAGTCATCAAGCAACTATTAGGCCAATGGAAGGTAAAGCGCGATTATTTGAAGCATTGGTTCTTTTCCATAAAAAAAGATGCTGAAGTCTTTTGAAGAAGTCCAATTCAAGCATGTGAGGAGAGAGCTGAATCAAGAGGCAGGATAACTAGCTAGCAGCAAAGTACAGGGCCCCAGTCACTTATGCAGGTAGGGAGACTCTAAAGGAGATTGAAGGTTTTTTGGGTACAGGGCAATGTTCAAAAGGTTTGTCTAAGCTGCAAAAGAGAAGAGTGGTGCAAAAGGCCCGCAAATTCACACTGGTAGGTGAGGATCTCATGAACTATGGACGTGGTGGAGTGCTTAGAAGGGTGATGTACAAAGAGGAGATAGGAATGGTGCTGGAGCAATGCCATGAAGAGAGTGGGCATCAGGGCAAAGATCAGGTTCTGTTTCGAGTGCTTAGAGAAGGCTTTTAGTGGCCTTCCATTGTGAAGGACGTGCATTAATGGTGCAAAACGTGCCACGAGTGTCAAACTATAGGTGAAAGACGACTCGTAGCGGAGTCACAGGGCGCTATCATCGCACAAAGCGCTTTCAAGAAGTGGGGTCTGGATGCCATAGGCCCTCTCCCAAAGTCTACAAGTGGTAAGAAGTACGTGGTGATAGCCATTGACTACCTTACAAGGTGGGCCGAGGCCAAAGCAACGAAGGAAGTAAATACTAATGTAGTGGCTCAGTTCGTGTTTGATAATATCTGTTGCCATTTTGGTGTTCCATGGGTGTTAGTTTCTGATAGGGGTCAGGGGTTTAGAAGCAAACTCATAAGCGCATTAGTGGAAAAGTTAAAGATTCAGCATAGGTTTTCCTCACCCTATCACCCCCAATGCAATGGTCTAGTCGAGAGTGCTAATGGTCAAATGGTCAAGATGTTAACGAAGTATGTGTATAAGCAGGAAGCTGAGTGGGAAGAAAATCTAGAGAAGTGTCTGTGGGCGTATAGAACGTCCTATAAAGTGGCTACAAACTTCACTCTGTTCGAGCTTGTCTATGGTAAGGAGGTTGTGTTGCCAGTGCATGCACAATTAGGTGCTTTGAAGGGTATGTGGCATGTCAATGCCACTCAACAAGGGGTTCTACAAGATCGGATAGCCAGTTTAGAGGCTTTGCAGATGGACAGAGAGGGAACGGTAGACTACTATGTGAAGCACAGAGATGAGTGGGTTGTCAAGTTCAATCAAAACCTACAGGACAAGAAGATAGAGGAAGGAGACCTGGTCATGAAGTACAAAAGCTACCTGGATTTCACATTTCAGAAGAAGTTCAAGAAGAAGTGGACAGGTCTGTCTAAAGTGCGGAAGGCCTTTCCGAATGGGACGTACCAACTGGTAAGAGCAAATGGCAAGATTCTTAGGAACAGGGTGAATGGTGTGTGGCTCAAACTATATTTCGAAAGGAATCTAGTGCCTGAAGTGCAACAAATTATAGTCAAGGGGGTGGACAACCCACCTAAAGCATGCGGTGTGTGAGAGAAAGGAGATAAATCTTTGTACATAGCCTGTACATACAGTCATGGTTTTGTGAGTGCTTTTAATCATCAGTTTGGTGTGCCCGTTTCAAAGTTTTGTATATATGCTTTTGGTCGAACATAAATGTTCGACGAGGGGGCTGGGCAATGATGGTGCAACTAAAGTTGGTCGAAGCTAGCAGGTGGTCTATGCTAGGCAAAGGGTGCAGTCGAGTGCAGTGCAGAAGGCTAGGGCGAGTACCAATGCCCTAGGCAGCCCAAGGATAGCGGAGGTGTATGTTCAAAGTTGTTTTTTAGGCCAAAGGTGTGCTGCAAAGAGCCAAGCAGGTTGGTGGCCTATCATGCCCAAGATGTGGGTTTTATGTGCTAGAATGTGGTGCTTAGTGTGCTCTAGAAGCCGGTCTAGACGGCTTGTCAAACGAAGCCCCGGTGTGAAAGATATTGCAATTTAAAGAAAGAGTGTGTAGCAGATCCCTGACGGGCAGAGTAGCTGGGGACAAGTGGCCCGGACTGATGTCAATAGATACATGTGTAGTGCTTGACTTGTGGAGCACGTCTGTCTTTTCGGATTACGAATCGGAGCTTTGGATGGCAAGTTATAGCCATTAGAAGACAGACCGTGGCAATAGGTGTGCATTGTGTGGTGTAAGGGTGGAGACAGACCGTGGCAATAGGTGTGCATTGTGAGTGTGTGTAAGGGTGGAGACAGACCGTGGCAATAGGTGTGCATTGTGTGGTGGTTTTGTGGAGTGTGTGAGCAATAGAAATCGAGCAGGCGGTGGTCTACTAGTGTGAGTTGTGTGTTTGAAGGTGTTTTCTGAGAGGATAGGGGTGCTATGAATACCCTGAGCTATAGAGAGACCCTTTTGTTTGTGCTGGGCGTGTTCCCCCATTCCCCCTCTCCATTATGAAAATGAGGAGAGATTTGCACCTCCATATCTTTCTCTTAACACCTCCAAAATCCACAGCGCTTTCAGCATTGCAAGAGGGCTCGAATCTCTTGCAGCACAACACAAACATGCTTAAAATTGGCGAGCAAATTATCTTGTTGGCTCTGCTAACCCCTAGTGTGACTTGGCTCTAACAATGATTTTTTAAAGAAATTGGTTAGTTGAACCAAAATTTTATTTATCTAAGCTATATTTTAGGTTCTTCTTTTCTATTTTACTTTGCAAAATGTATCTAGTTTTATTTTTTGTTTCTTTAGTCTTCAAATCTATTTGTGAAGACTAAATTATTATATATAATTTTCATTTTTTAGCTAACCTTTACATCTTTAATGGAGAAGAAAGTGTATGCTTGAATGGAATAAAGCATACACGCATAGCATTTAGAGTGATTTAGCTTTAACATGCATAGCATGCTAAGGGTAACAATGTATGTTGTGTAAATTCGCTGCAAAGTTTTGAAGAGGATATGTATGCAGGAGAATGGTTGCTCATAGTATGGTACTTGAGGACCTTGACAAAGCAAGATGATTGGACCAAATAGAAATTCAAGAGGATATGAAAAAAAACATATGGATACTTCTTATAGGATGGTTACTTGTGGAAGCCATTGAGGGTTATTTTTGATAAAGATACACAACAAAAGCTCATCAAGGAGATTTTGAAAGTCTATGGGTAGGACATTGTGGTGTATGGGCCACTTTTGCCAAGGTCAAAGAAAGGCATTGGTAGAAAGGTATGTATAAGTATGTATCTTTGTTTGTAGAGTCTTGTGTTACATGCCAAATGCACTCAAATATACATCATCAAGATGGACTACATCCTAGTTATCTCTTGTCCATGCCTTACAAGTGGGTGGTAGATTTGGTCATAATGCCATTGGGAATTTGACAAATGAGATACTTGGTGCTTGCACGAGAGGACTTGTCTAATCATGTTGAAGGAAGGGTATTAAGAACTAAAACTACAAAAGCATTGTGTAGGCTCCTCTTGGACAAGGGGGGATCATTGCCGCCAGACTTACATGTTTTTTCGGAATCAGATTGGGCTGGTTGTTTTGACACGTGAGTTTCCACAAGTGGTTTTTTGTTTCATGCTTGGCAACTCATGTATATCATGGTTGAGCAAGAAGCAACCTACTGTGGCCACTTCAAGTTGTGAGGCTGAGTACAGGGCAGTCTTCACAGCTACGGTTGAGTGTGTATGGCTCAGACGCCTTATGGCTGATTTGGGTGTTGGACAGGACACTGCCAACACTATCTTCACTGACAGTCAGAGCGAATTGGCAATTGCAAGGAATCCAATTTTTCATCCTCGCACAAAGAACATTGAGGTGCATTACCACTATGTCAGGGAGAGGCTCTCAGTAGGAGAGAACAGCTTGGCTTATGTGCCAACACAGGACAACCTTGCAGATCTTTTCACAAAGGCATTGTCTCGTGAGAAGCTTGATGCTTTCCACAAAGCTTTGGGCTTACTCCCCTTTGTGGACTGATCATGTCCTCAGGGCATGGCACTTCCCTTTACTCATGTGCCAGCTCTCGTTCACCGCATCACTCCATGGGGGGATTTGTTACCATATACATGTGGTAGTGATGTGTGTGAACACACTAGGACCACCGAGGCATTTTTTCCCTCTTTAGGAGGTTTTTCCCCCCGAGCATTGTATATACGCCCATCACTCTAGGGATATCTATCTTTCCATTGCACACTAAGTAAAACACTCTCTATTGTGTGCCTTGAGCAAGGAAAGTGTCCATATCATCTTCCTCATGCATAATCTTTGACTCCAGCTCTTTACGCAGCAAAGCAATTTTAGCCTCATTGCGACTTGCATAAAGTAAAGATCAGCCAGTATATCCCAAGCGTGTTTTGCAGATTTTGCTGAACGGATGTGAGGAACAATGGTGCGCTTCACAGACAATGAAATCAATGCATGAGGGTGCGCATCCTTTACATCCCAACAAGACGTAGGCAAAACAACTCTAATAGCAGCAATCCTTGCAACAAGACCTGCAACATCCTCAACCTCGCCTACATCCTCAGAACCAGGACGTACATCAATGCCCTGCACAATATTCTAGATGCCCTTTGACACAAGAACGTGTTGCATCATATAACCCCACATAGGGTAATTGTCCCCATCCAACTTGTCCTCAACAACGAACATCTTGAACACATCTGTGTTGTTGTCAGCCATGGTAAATGCTGCACCTGATGTGAAAACTGCCCAAAAATAGGAGAAATGGAGTGGGAACAACACGTGCTATATAGCACAAACCATAGAAGACTCTAAGGCATTTGTTATGCAAAAAATGACACTGATAGAAATTTTGCACAAAATGCGAAATAGCATGTGCATGCCTGTAGTGGAAATGGAGGCCGAAATGAGCCTGAATCAAAAATCTGAGTAGACTGAGCTCTACAAGCTTACCTGAAATATTTGTCGACTTGCGAGAATGCTCACCAAACCTCACTGTAATCAGAGAAAGTGAGAAAGTGTGTGTTGGAGCAGCTCGCGACTAAGCATGGGAGGACGTAACCTGCTCTGATACCAATTGTTGGAGTTAGGGTTGCAGAGAAACGCACACAGCTTGGAGAAGACGAAGGAAGCTCAGGGAACACAATAGAGAGTGTTACTTAGTGTGCAATGGAAAGATAGATAGCCCTAGAGTGATGGGCGTATATACAATACTCGGGGGAAAAAACCTCCTAAAGAGGGAAAAAATGCCCCGGCGGTCCTAGTGTGCTTACACACATCACTACCACATGTATATGGTAGCAATCTTGCAGGTGACCTCAAAACAGTGAAGTGTATGCATAATTGTGGAATGGGTGCCATGGCAAAGTCTCCATGCTTGTATTGCATGGAGCCTGCAAAGATTATGGACCCAAAGTGGTGGAGAAAGACTCCTACTTGTCACAATAAAGATCCTAATTTCTACCCAGTTCTGGATATTCCACTTGTTACTGGCGGCATTTGTACAATGCATGCTCTTTGTAGAATTGTGGAGAATTTGGTGTATCTATACATTGGGTTTGCTTGGAAAATCAAGAAGTCAGATGAACAACAGGTCTCTCTATAGACCCTTAAACTAGTTTTGTCAGATATGGGTCTCCATGGGGGCAATGTGAAAATCCAACTGGACGAGAAAAGCTCAACCATGCAAACCATCCATTGGTGGGGTCAAGGCACACTGTTTCTTATATAAACCAATAGGCATGAAAGATAAGAAGCTAACCAAGCGTGAAAGGATATATCAATCCACCTATGTCAACAAAATTGACTTTCTGCAATGGAAAAATCTGCATATGGCAGTGAAGGACCATGAACCACAACTCGCAATGCCAAGGTGATGTGTGACAAAGATGATTGGTCACAAAAGGATCTCAACAAGTTTAAGGAGAACCTTCACTACTGAAGAAAGCATTTAAAACAACATGGAGTGAAACTTAGATTACCCATTACATGGTATTGTTAAAGCACCCATTTAAATAGAAAGGACTAGAGGATGCTTAAATTTTTTGACAACTTGTTTTATTTGCAGCATATCATTTTCAATAACTTGCCATACTTTATTCAAAAGTATGAAAACCTAGGCATATGGAACACCCAAGTCTTGGAAAAGTCTTATTACATGGCTAGGAATGCATATTTCACACACATAGCATGGTGGGTCTCGAGATAAGGAAAATAGCTTGAAAGAGTTTTTTAACTGTCTGCAACAAAAACATGTATTGCAGAGTTCAACAATAGCACAAGCAATTAGGCATTTGGAACAAAAGAAGGAAACGAGAAGAGGCATTCAACAACTCAAGTGCTCCTGAAGGGAAGAGAAAGTGGAGAAAGACAATGGAATATGTTAACCATAGGTGGACCAAGAGAACTTGATTTTAGGTCACGACATGTACAAGAGATACCTAATGATTTAACAGATCCTGTGCAAGTTACAAGTCTCTCAACTTGATGAGTGTTTAGGAATGTCTTTTGGCACATCACCCTTGTATCAGAGCATTAAATGTTTTTCATAATCCAAGAGTTCATTTGGATTTTGTTTCCCTAAAGAGAGTGCTATTGATGAGTTTGTGTAATAATAAGCCAAATGACCACCTATGTACATTGGATAGTATCCAAAACATTCTCTTGCAAAAACTATGGCGACAAGGATAACTTTGTTTGCATTTTGTGGTAGCATTGGTCCACCTAGGAAGCGTGAGAGCGTTGGTGCAACCAAAGTGGGTCGACCATAGAAGATGGAATAAGCAGATATGTGCAGGCTAGAAGAAGCATGGCAAAGGACAAGAGCAACTGCAAAGGTCTTGGGCAGGCAAGTGGAAGCTGAAATGTATGCTTTATGTGGCTTTATATGCCAAAAGGATTCTAGATTGGTCCACATAGGTTGACAGGTGAAGAATGTTCCAAATGCAAGTTTTTGGTCTAGAAACATAGAGCTTGAACTGCTGAAGAAGCAGGTCCAGATGGCTCGTCAAACAGAGCTACAATGCCCAAGATATTTGATTTGGAAGGTGCAGTGCATTGCAAATCTGAGACAGACAGGGCAGATGCTACTGAGTAGTCTAAGCCGGTTTCAATGGATAGATGCATAGTATTTGATTTATGGATCTTGCTGGTCTTTTAAGATCAGCATAACCAGAGCCAAAGTGAGAGGGATATTAGCGGAGAAAGTTTTGGCGAGGACCGATTATGTGCCCGCCCGACTGCTTTGGGAATCGAGGCATTGGGCATCATTTTGGGTTCGACTAGGTATTGGAAGGTACATCACTTCATATGGAGTTGGCAAAAAGTTGCTGTTTGTCAAATGGAGCCCGGATTGAAAAGTTATATCAGTTGTTGGAAGCTGGGGGTAATTGTGGTAAAGTGATGCCAGATGTTTTTTTTAATTTTGGTATGCGTCGTTCAAGATCATCAGACACCCAAAGTGAGGAGAACACAAGGGGAATTAAGATCAACAAAGAGCTCTCCTAGGTGGAGTTTACATCTTGACGGCTGGTTCATTGAGCAGCAAAGGGCAGGCCGAGCAAAAGGGTCAAAAAGGGGGTTTCTAAGAAGGAATGTTGAAATTTTTGGGGACTTGGAGGGTGGCCACCCAAGGGATTTCCACGTGGCTTGTGAAAAACCCATAGGCGGGTGCTTGGAGGTAAGATGCATGGTATATATCCGATAAGTGGGCATCCCAATGTGTATCGAAGCGAGAGTGAACTCTTAAGCTGTGGTGCGATGGCGGCCAACTAGGTGGTGTTGCGCATTGCTGCTGAGTGGCGGTAGTTGACGGCCCAACATGCATAAGTTGGTGGCGCTGTAGTAGAGGTCGATGGCGGTAGACTTGGTAATGCGTAGGCTGATGATGTGGTGGCCCTAAGGAACTAGTCCCATGGCTGCTCAAGGACCCCTATTGAGAATAGAGTCAAAGCACCCCTCTTCCACTCGAATCCGCTCTCCATTTTCAACGTCCTGATATCTCTAGTGCTTGGGACAGAGTCGGTGCCATGCGCAAGAGAGATGGCATATGAGAGATGAAAGAGAATACGGGAGAAGGTGGACCCCGAAGGGTGCGAGAGGGGGGAGAATCCTAGGTGAAGGACAATCAAACATGGCTCCAGGTGGCCAATTCAAAGGCTGATTAAAGGGGGAAAGTAGGAGGCGGCCAAAGCCAACCAAGTGGACAATTCCATTCCAAGGGCCAAGCAAAGTCGGGCAGAAAACCAAAAGAGGAGTCATGTGAGCAAGTGAGAGAGAGGAAATAGAAGCTTGTCGGTGTGGCAAGACCATGCAAAGGTTTCTAAAATGAGCAGAGCAAGTGTAAGCAATGTAAAAAAATACCAAAATGAGCAGATTAGAAACCCATTTTTTTCTTTTTTCGGGCTTAGCCATTCCTAAAAAAGGAGCTACACATGAATTTTGAGGGGTTTTTTCGGCCAATTGAAGGGCTTTTTTTGCACTCTGACGGCTTGTAGACTTTTGTGTGGAAGCTTGCCATTGAAGCTGTGGAATGGTTGTACTATCCCTTTGCTAAATAATACTAAGCCATTGACCCACTTCCTTGTGTCGCTTCTTCCCACCCCCTTCTTTTTCTCTCGCTCTTTGTATGCATGTCGATGCTTGCGGAGGTGTGTGTCCATAGAGTATGGTGTGTTGCAAAGAGGATAGAATAGAAGTGTCATGTGGGTCGGAAAGGGTGAGTTGATCCGTTGATGTGCATGTAGGCTGAGTAATGGTTTTGTAGAGCATGAGATTATTGTTTGGTGTGCAAGGATTATTTTGTTAGTGCAAACTAGCTGATTTCAAGGTGTTATCTGAGAGGTTAGGGTTGATGTGGATACTGTGAGCTATAAGGAGGCATTGTATTGTGTGTCAGGTGTGTTTGCCATACCCCCTCTCCATCTTCTAGTGCCCCCACAAAGAAGCATCTGATTGCTCATTGATTTTGATCAAAGAAGGTTTTTCTCATCAAGGAGAGATGGCGACGCGAAGTTATGGACCAGTTTTCACTGGAGAAGAAGACTTGGGGGAGTGGATGGCTGATTTTGAGATGTATATGCTATCATTGCATGTGCCAAATGAAGATAGCAAGATGCAAACGATTTTGTTGTTGATGTGGGGAGAGCAAAGACATGGTTCTATGCCTTGGAAGGGGAACCCAGCCTTATGTGGCCGGCTTTGCAGGCCCGTTTTCTACATGAATTATTTAAAGAGGTGTCCCCTGTCAATTTGGATACAAAACTGAAGAGTTTGAAGCAAGATGTGAACGAGGAGTTCGGTGTTTTCCTCATCCGCTTCGAAGAATGCTGGAGGGATTTTGCAATCGCCATGTAATTGGCTAATGGTGGTGAGTACTTTAAATTGGAATAAGTTATCGCTTGTTTGCATCCCAACTTTTGTGAGAAGGTGGATTTTGAGAGTGCGGAGAATTACAATAGAGTGGTCACTATTGCATGGGAAAAGATCCAAAAAATTAAAAAGAAGATCAAGCAAGGTGCACAAGGATACAAAGCAATGATTCCCATTCCTTGTCCAAGTTTGAGGAAATAAGTTCAAGTGGAGAACTAGACGAATCGGGGGGTGGCAACCATTCCTCAACAATGGTACGGTTCAATATCTATATGAGAAAATGCAAGAATTGCATTTACGTGTTATGGACAAAGGTCAGGCAAGGACATGAAGAGGCAGGGCTAGGAAACTGCCAGACAGGTGTTATAACTACAGAGAGGAGGGCCACTATGCTCCAGATTGCTCTCATCCATCGAGGGAAAGGGACGGTATGTATCCTGTGTTTGGTCAAGGCAGGGGGCAAGCATAATTTAATGGTCAAAAGGAGACACAAGCAGCCAAAAACCAAGCACCACCGGCTCTGTCAGGTAATGATGAAGTGCAAAGGGTTAATATTATTGGTGTTGGCCATAATATTGGTAATCTTGAATACGACCTGGTAAGAGATGTTCAAAATCAAAAAACTAACATCACTTTTGAGAAGCTGCTTGCATTAGCCCCTAAATTAAGGAGGAAATGGTTGACCAATGTCAGCACGAGACTTCCCCGAGTAAGAGGTGATGTGCATGCTATATAGAATCTAGCCTTAAGGGTGGGGAGTCCAACTGATGTGCTTCTAGTGGTCGAAGTTTTGCTCGAGAAGAAGAAGCATGTGCAAGAATATATTGATGGTGGTGCCTAGGTCTATGTGATCACCGAGTCTACTATGAGGGACATTGGTATTAAAGCTGTAGTCATGTCCAATGTGCAAACGAGGATGGCCAACCATGCCAAAGTTGGATGTTTGGGAGTGGTGCAGGATATGAAGGTAAAGGTCATGGGAATTGAGTGCTTAATTGATTTCTTTGTCATGAAAGCAGGTGAAAATGCTTACCAAATTATATTGGGAAGGTCGTGGTTGTTTTGGCAATTAGGGCCAAACAGGATTGGGAGAAGGGGGTATTTACCCTGCCAGATTAAGAAAATGGAGGGCAGATCGTGCTTGACCTAAAGACCAGGGAGAGCCACTTCATCCGGAGGTAGGGGCGATCATAGGGATTCTAGCACCAGCTACAAATATGAAACTGAGTCGACTTATGATGAAGGGTCCACCAATGTTGAAGAGGAAGAGAGTGATGAAGACCTATTGAAGCTGGGTACAGATTTATTCGGGGTAACCATAGATTCTGCCAGTTCAAGTGAAGGTATGCAAGCTTCAATTTGTAGTCTAAAGGTTAAAGAGGTGGAAAATATGCTAGGTGTAGATTTAACCAAGCTGGAGAAGTAAGGTTATGTAGATATATGTGCATCCTATCCCAATTTGTTTGCAAATGAGTATAAAGATCTGAGAGGAGCTAAAGGAGTGGAGCATTGGATCCTACTTAAAGACGGATACATGCCAAAATCAAAGAAACTACGGAGGTTGGGAGATATTCAAAAGGAGGCTCTATGGCAAGAGATCAACAAGTTGCTCGAAGCAGGTATTATCTATCTAGTGAAAGAGTCTGAGTGGGTTTCACTTGTTCTCATTACTCCAAAGAAGAATGGGAAGTGGTGGGTATTTGTTGACTATAAGCCCTTGAATGCTGCGACCAAGCAGAAGCATTACCCCTTGCCCTTACAGGACAAGATATTGAACCAGGTTGCAGGACACAAGCAATATTCTATCATGGATTTCTATTGGGTGTGTTTTCACATTGGTATTGCTTTTGAGGATCAATTGAAAACCACTTTCATCTCTCCATGGGGGTGCTTTGCTTACCGCAAAATGCCTTTTGGACTGGTGAATGTGTATGCTACGTTTCAAGACTGGATAAACAAAGTGTTTGGGCCATACTTGGGTAAGTTCATTAGAGTCTTTATCGATGATGGTGGTATAGCTCTACGGCAGAACACCGGTCCAAGTTGAAGTTGTGCTTCCAAAGGCTAGATGAGGAAGGAGGGCAGTTGAACCCAAAGAAGTGCAAATTGGCACAACTGCGGGCTCAACTATTGGGCCATGTGGTCTCACAGAATGGTATAGAAGAGGATACCGAGAAAGTGAAGGCTTTGGTTCTGATGGAGCCTCCCACCAATGCGACAGGGTTGGCATCATTCGTGCATAAGTTAAATATATGTCACGTTTTTTTGATGTTGTCTCAGTATGTTTATCCTCTTCAAAAGAGGGCTCCACAGGTACATGTATTTCAATGGGATGATGAAGCTCAAGAAGTGTTTGACAAAGTGAAGGGTATTCTATGTCAGCTACCTACGGTATGCCCTCCCAACCAAGAGGATGACTTCTATATTGCTATGATGGTAGGTACAATGGCTAGCGGAGCGGTATTGTTACAAAAGGTGGGGAGAAGTTACAAGCCTATTTACTTTGAGAGCAAGGTAATAAGCCCGAGAGAAGCTATCTATAATGAAGTGGAGCAGTGGGTGATGGCTTTAGTCTTTGCCTACGGGAAATTCAAAGTGTATTTGATCGTTGATAAATTTTATGTATTGACGGCTAATAATCTTTTGCATGAAGTGGTCCTACACTTGAAGTCAGGGAAGTGGATCATGAAGTGGGTGATAGAGCTCCAGGAGTTCGAGTTCGAGTTCAAGGTTGATCACACTAGTTGGTCTCATCTGGCGGATATCCTAGTCAATAAAGAGGTTCAGTTACCAGTTTATCCAAGGGTGGTGCAAGAGGAAGATAAAGAGGAGCCAGACTTTGTAGGGGCCTTCACTATGTGGTTTGATGGCGCTTATAGAAGGGTAACACAAAAGGTAGGTGGAGGTGTGGTCATCCAAGATCCACACGGCACAATAATATTTTCAAAAGCTTACAACTTGGAGGATGTTCATACCAATAATGAGGCGGAGTATCTCACTTTACATTTGGGTCTAAAGCAGTGTATTGAGTTTGGCATATCAAGGTTGATAGTAAAAGGCGATGCTTTGTTGGATATCAAGCAACTTTTGGGCCAATGGCAGGTAAAGAGGGACTCTCTCAAGACTTGGTTTTTTTCTATCAAGAAGCTGTTGAAGTTTTTTGAAGAAGTGCAATTCAAACATGTTAGAAGGGAACAAAACCAGGAGGCAGATTGATTGGCTAGCAGTTGTGTGCAAACTCAGGTGTCGAGTTTGTATGTGGCACCAACTACTTATGCAAGGAGGGAGACTTTAAAAGACAGTGATGATTTCTTGAGCACAAGTCAATGTTTGAAAGGGCTGTCAAAGCTACAAAAGAGGAGGATTTTTCAGAGAGCTTGAAATTTCACTCTAGTAGGAGAAGATGCAATGATGTACGGTTGAGATGGAGTGTTGGGCAGAGTCCTTTACAAAGCGGAGATTGATATGGTATTGGAGCAGTGCCACAAGGAGAGCGGACATCAAGGTAAGGATCAAGTCCTATTTTGTATTTTGAGAAGACGGCTTTGGTGGCCTTCTATTGTGCAAGATGTGCACTATTGGTGAAAAACATGCCATCAATGCCAAGTAATGGGGGAAAGAAGATTGGTAGCCAAACAACAAGAGGCTATCATAGCACATGATGCCTTTGAAAAGTGGGGTCTGGATGCTATTGGTCTATTGCCCAAGTCAGCCAGTGGTAAGAAGTATATTGTGGTGGCCATATACTATCTCACCACAACAAATGGGTTGAGACTAAAGTGGTAACAGAGGTAAATGCTCATACAT
Organism: Adiantum capillus-veneris; assembly: GCF_014529385.1. Taxonomy (NCBI): domain Eukaryota; kingdom Viridiplantae; phylum Streptophyta; class Polypodiopsida; order Polypodiales; family Pteridaceae; genus Adiantum; species Adiantum capillus-veneris. The sequence continues at coordinate 69,415,582 of NC_140950.1, forward strand.
TGCTCAATTTTTTTTTGATCGCATATGTTGCCATTTTGGAGTGCCTTGGGTGCTCACATCTGATCAAGGACAAGGGTTCATAAGTAAGATGATGCATGCACTAGTGGGGAAGCTAGGGATTCAACACAGGTTTTCGTCTCTGTACCATTCACAATGCAATGGCTTGGTGGGAAGTGCCATTGGACAGATAGTCAAGATGCTTACTAAGTACATCTACAAGCAAGTTGAAGAGTGGGAGTCTAGCTTTGACAAATGTTTGTGGGCTTACAGGACTTCTTACAAAGTGGCTACCAACTTTACTCCTTATGAGTTGGTCTATGGCAAAAGCAGTATTGCCTGTGCATGTGCAGCTAGGAGCGCTCAAAGGTTTGTGGTAGATTGATAAATCTCATCAAGATTTTTCACAGGATAAGATCATGAGTTTTGAAACTTTGAAGATTGATCGTGAAGGGGCAACAAATTTCTATGTGAAGCAGCGGGAGAAAAGAGTGGAGAAGCTCAACCAACATTTGCCAAGGAAGCTGATTGAAAAGGGTCATCTAGTGATGAAATATGAGAGCTATACTGACTTCACCCGGTTAAAGTTTACATCTCGATAGCTGGGTCATTGAGTAGCAAAGGGCAAGCCGAGAAAATAGGTCAAAAAAGGGGGTTTTTTGAGAAGTAATGTTGAAACTTTTGGAGACTTGGAGGGTGGCCACCTAAGGGATTTCCACGTGGCTCATGAAAAACCCATCAGCAGGCGCTTGGAGGTAAGATGCATGGTATATATTTTGTAATTGGGCATCCTAGTGTGTATCAAAGTGAGAGTGAACTTTCAAGCTATGGGGTGATGGCAGCTAGCCAAGTGGTGTTGTGCATTGCTCCTAAGTGGTGGTAGTTGGTAGTTTTTGACGACCCAATGGGCATAAGTTGGTGGCAGTGCAGTGGCCAATGGTCGGAGACGGTAGACTTGGTAATCCGCATGCTGATGACATGGAAGCCCTAAGGGGCTAGTCCCACGGCTGCTCAAGGCCCCCCTTTTGAGAATAGAGTCAAAGAACCCCGCCCTCACTAGCGATATCGAAAGTGCTTGGACATGTGCAAGAGAGATGGCATATAAGAGAGGAAAAGAGAGAATACGAGAGAAGGTGGACCCGAAGGGTGCCAGAGGGGGATAACTCTAGGTGAAGGACAATCAAACAGGGATCTTGTTGACCAATTCAAAGGCCGGTCAAAGGGGGAAAGTGGGAGGCAGCCAAAGCCAACCAAGTGGACAATTCCAAGGGCCAAGCAAAGTCGGGCAGAAAAAACCAAGGAGAGGAGTCATGTGAGCAAGTGAGAGAGAGGAAATAGAAGCTTGCCGGTGTGGCAAGCCCATGCAAAGTTATCTAAAATGAGAAGAGCAAGTGTAAGAAATGTAAAAAAATACCAAAATGAGCTCAAAGATGAATGCACGAGTAGATTAGGAACCCATTTTTTTCTTTTTTTGAGCTTAGCCACTCCTATAAAAGGAGCTGCACATGAATTTTGAGGGGATTTTTAAGCCAATTTAAGGGCCTTTTTTGCATTGTGAAGTCCTGTAAACTTTTGTGTGGAAGCTTGCCATTGAAGCTCTAGAATGGTTGTACTATCTCTCTGCTAAATAATATTAAGCCATTGCCCCACTTCCTTGTGTTGCTTCTCCCCACCCCCTTTCTTTTCTCTTGCTCTTTGTGTGCATGTTGGTGCTTGTGGAGGTGTGTGCGCACAGAGTATTGTGTGTCGCAAAGAGGATATAATTGGAGTGTCATGTGAGTCAGAAAGGGTGAGTTGAGCAATTGATGTGTATGTAGGCTGAGTAATGGTTTTACAGAGCAAGAGATTATTGTTTGGTGTGCAAGGGTTGTTTTGTTGGTGCAAATTAGCCAATTAGAAGGTGTTATTTGAGAGGTTAGGGGTGTTGTGAATACCCTGAGCTATAGGGAGGCATTGTACTGTGTGTTGGGTGTGTTCTCCATTCCCCCTCTCCAGCATCTTGAAGGTGAACGTTGTAGTATTTCCCACTTGGGACATTCCATTGTGAAATAGTATGGGTTCCTCACAGAGTTTGGCAAGAGATTGTCTTAGTGCTGCATCCCTTCCATGATACTCTCTTGTCCAATGATGAGGAAATTCATCCTTTTCAGTACCCCGATTGTACACACAAGAATGAGTTAGAGAGTGAGGGGGGGGGGGGGGGGGGGGGGGGGGGGGGGGGGGCTTACCATGAATCTCTCATCTTGCATATAGAAGTCATCCTTCCATAGGTCCACTGACCTCGTCAACCCTTGTGTTGGACACGTGAACTAGTCCTCTACTTCTTGATTACTGGTTGATGGCTTGAGGTTGTTTCTAATAGATTGGAAGGTAGCCTCATTCGGGAGTGTCTCTGTTTACTTTCTCGCCTTTTCAAAGTAGAGTTTGACGCAATCTAGTGGGTTACTAAAGGTTTCCATCACCTCATTGTCACTACTGTCATTAGATACAAATCCACTCCTATCCTCTTGAAATTTGGAGATGGTGTCAAGTGCAAAGTCCTCCCTTAAAGAAAATATACTTTGAATGTCATGGAGGAAAATGTATAATCTCTCATCAAATTTGAACTCTAGCAGTTTAGGTAGCATCAATGTGGATTTCTTCTCATTGAAGCCAGACACATCTAAAGGTAGCTTGATTTCAGATGTTTTAACTGAGAGGATTTTGCTTCATTCCACCTCTTTAGCCTCTCCCTCAAGATTAATAGCCTCCTCAATCTCGGCCACCTCATTGAGCTTCATGTACTCCTCCTCTTGTTCATTGGGTGGTAGATCCTCTTTCTCCATGACCTCTGAAAGCTCCTCAATGAGCTAGCAAATAGAGAATCTAAGAATAGAAGGAAGCCAAAGGATTCTTGGACTAGCTTTCACTCTCGTTCGTGAATGGGACACTATGAGGGTCTATAAAAGAGAGGCAATTGATGGTACTTATTATATGACCGTCTTTTGGAATCACGATCTTGCAAGTGCACCACCACCATGCCAACAAGATGTTAGGAAATATGACGTTGTGGGCGGGATGAAAACACACACAGCGCCTCTATAACGACCCGGCAGACACTCTTGGGAAGATACACACACACACACACTATGGGGCACCACTCGGCTTACACAACACACCTGGCCGAGACAGGGAACACACCTCTGGAGTGAGAGGAGAGAGACTATCCACTTGCCCACTCCACACAGACACACACACACACACACACACACCCAAAAAACTCAGCTCAAAAGAGGAGAATTTCTGATGTTTAGATACAAATGAGCTTGGGCCAACACCAATGGGGCAAATAGCTCACACAATATGGGTAAAATAAGCCAGATACAATCACAAACTGGAGCAGAAACTTCGCTCATAGGAGAAACTTACACAGAAAAACAGCAGGAAAAGAGTGAGGAATTTGGCAAAATAGACAGCGCCATCGCGCCCGGAACGGCCCAAAACCCCAGTCTACAATGTCAAAGTGCTCAAATCCGACCTCGGATGAGCAGTTTACGGCCAAAACAGGCTCCAAAATGAGCAAAAACACAGCTGCGGCTGTTCCTCCTCTCTTCTCCACGTTTTTTCTGGTCTTCTCTCTCTTTTTTCAGTTCCCACACTTAGCTTTATTAGTTGGGCACCCTTGGCCTTTTAAATGACCTCAAACGGACCCCGAACAGGCCAAAAACTGACCTCGCAGTGCATAGTTGTCACCTTTTTGCATCATTCGCACACCTGGCACTCAGCTTTTTTCCAATAATGCACCTCGCCACCACGTGAAGTGGCCCCAAAAAAAGGTCCTAATGATGACCTTTCTGCATAACTCTCACAAGAAAACACCCACGTTGTGTCCGTCCTCATCCGCGTGCAAATATTGACCTCGTTCGCCCTCCTGACGCCACTAGATGCCATCTGACGCACCTGCTGACCTCACGTCGTCGGCCTGCGGATAGCTTCCTCGAGAAGTTTTACGCGCTATAAACTCCTCATTATTGTACAAAAAACATACTGGTACTGGTGATAGTGAAAATCGATGCACTATGTACACGGTGTCCTTCCTGTACACATGTGGGCCCCACGTAACCACCTGGCTCTAGAAAATGGGCAATACTTTATTTGATGCACCATGCATGTATATGTACATATGCGCAATCCCTTGCTCCAAAAAACTCCTGACATAATTTGCCCATCCCCTAGCCTGCTAGATCATTCATGATCAGCAGCAGCAAAGAGAGATATGAGACTCGCCGCATCACAGGTCTCCTCATCCCTCACAGACATCACTCGCTCTTCAGAAAACTCATCTTGCTCCACCATCATCAATCTAGCATGATACAATTTAAGACGCAATCCATTTACCCTTGACTTATGTAGAACACCATCCAGGTTAGCCAGCTGATATGTGCCATTTGGAAAACACTCTACTACCTTGAAAGGGCCTTCCCACTTAATTTGAAACTTCTTTTGGAAGGTGTTGTCCAGCTTACTGTTGTAGCGCAAAACCAAGTCATGTTGCTTGATACCCTTACTTTTGACCTTTTCATTTATCTTTGTCAAAGCCTTATCCTGCATCTGCCCATAATGCTCCAATGCGCTCATCCTATCCAACTGGACCTCTTGTAACTGCAAGAGCCTCTCTTTGAATGCATCACTAGGCGGCCCAAGCAACTTCTCTAACATCTTGACCGCAGGCAACTCTACCTCCACAGGCAATAGTGCTTCCTTTCCATACACCAAATGAAATGGAGTAAACCCTGTACCTGTCTTCACCGAAGTACGGTAAGCCCATAATGCACTAGGCAATTCCAAATCCCAATTCTTTACTTGGTGCTCTGTCACTTTCGAAAGAATCTGTACCAACTCACCATTGAATCTTTCATTCAAGCCATTACACTGCGGGTAATAAGGAGTGGTATGCTGGTGCCTAATCTTCATCTTTGCACATAAAAAATCTAGCAGTTTAGCTCTAAAGCCAGGCCCCTTATCTGAAAGTAACTCCAGTGGCACCCCAAACTTGCAACATATTTCATCATTCACAAATTTTGCCACATCCTTTGCAGTGATCTGTTTTATTGCTATAGCCTCTGCCCATCTAGAGAGATAGTCCACTGCCGTCAAAATATAGCTTTTGCCCCTGCTTGTGATAGGTAACGGGCCTATTGCATCAATTCCCCACTTTTCAAACACATCAAACGCCATAATGGTTTTTCGTAGCTCTGGCTTCAACACTCTCTTCCCAAATGCTTGACACCTATTGCAAGACCTACACCAATGGTGAACATCCTTGTGCAAACTAGGCCATACATACCCCTCTTGCAAAATCTTATGCAAGGTGATCTTTAGAGCAAAATGGCCACCACATGCGCCTTCGTGATTCTCTTCCAACACTCTGTAAAGCTCCTCCCGCCAAGGTACATGTCTCAACACGAGATCAGCCCCTTTCATGTATAAGACATCACCAATCAATTTGTACCTGTATGCTCTACGCACAAAGCCATACTTCTTAGACTTCTGAATCTCCTTTGGAATGATTCCTGTTAGCAAAAACTCCTCTTCTTGAGCCAAACTTTCCCGGCCATGATAAAGAGGTAAAGTGGTCCTCAACACAAATAGCTCCCCAATCATGCCTTGAGCTGCTTCATGTGCCTCTCCATTTAGAGCACGTTCAATGTGTCTGATACTCCATGCTTCAAACTTTTTTAACAGGCCTTTAATTCTGAAGCACATTTCCTTCAATGAGGTGTTCTTGCTCTTCCACACCCCCAACACTTGCTTCACCACTAACAAGGCATCACCTTTTATGCTCAACCTTCGAACCCCATGCTTCAAACAAATGTGTAATCCGGCTTCCAATGTAGCATATTCAGCCTCATTGTTACTATGCGCATCCAATTTGAACCCTCTCTTGCATACTAGCTTCCCCTCTGGATCATAAAGTGCTATACCCCCTGAAGCTGCATCATGGCTCTTTCTGTATGAACCATCAAAGAACAACACATGTGCATTGCTGATCTGTGGCACTTCTTCAACTACCTTTCTCACCACCTCTTCCTTAACAATAAGGGGATTCTCCTTGTAGGTCAACAAATCAGCTAGGGTAGCCCTTGTACTATCTTCCACTAGAAAAGAGAACTCAAACTCTTGCAGCTCAATTACCCATTTCTTCACCACATTTGACATGTTAATACCATTAATTAACTGTGGCAAAAAGGCATAACTCGTCAAGAAAACAAAAGGCCGTGGTAGCAAGTAATGACGAAATCGTCGACAAGCAAATATTACACTGGCCATCACTAGCTCTACTTCCGATAACTTTCTCTCCGCTACCAACTTCACTCGGCTTGCACAATACACTGGCCTCATATAATGGCTGCCCTTCCCCTTTTGCAATAGCATGGCTCCAATGGCATCATCCCCTACTGATGGATTTACATAAAAAACTTTCTCCCAATCAGGAGCCTGCATGGCTGACAACCCCCCTAACACCTCTTTTACCTCTTGAAACACTTCTTCACACTTGTCATCCCATTGCAATGGATCATGCTTTGCCACTTGCTGTAATGGATAAAGAAGCTGCGAAGACAATGGAATAAACCGTGCCATGTACTTCACTTTGTGTATAAAGGTTGCCAATTGCTTCGTACTCATAGGTGATGGAAGAAGAATAATAGACTTAACCTTATCTGGATCAGCCTCAATGCCATTTTCTGACACCATATGGCCCAATAACTTCACCCTTGGCTGTGCTAGATGACATTTCTTTGGATTTAGTTGTCCTCCACATTCATCATATCGAGCCAATACCATCTGCAACTTCTCATGATGCTCAGCCCTACTGCTATAGACACAGAAGTCGTCCATAAAAGCCTTAACACAACTACCAATGAATGGTTCCAACACCCAATTTGCTCTTTCTTGATAGAAAGATGGTCCATTTGACAACCCAAATGGCAATACTGTGTAGCAATAGCAGCCCCATGGCGTAATAAAAGTTGTCTTTGTGCGGTCTTTAAGAGCAATCTTCAATTGAAAATAGCCTGAAAAACCATCACACACACTGTACCTCTCATAACCTGCCACTGAATCCAAGATCTGATCGATGAATGGAAGAGGATATGGGTTCTTCTTAGTGGCTGCATTTAAGGGTTTAAAATCTACACAAATCCTCCACTTCCCATCCTTCTTTGGACTAACTACTACTGGACTCACCCATTCTGTGGTCTCCACAGGGACTATGAACCCTGCCTTCAATAACTTGTCCACCTCTACCCGCAAGGCTTCCATTTGCTCTTGACCCATCCTTCTTAGCCTTTGCCGCACTGGCTTAGCACCTTCTTTCAGCTCTATATGCATCTCTTCACCCTTGAACCCTCTGATCTCTTCATATGAAGTAATGAACAAATCAGGAAAACTAGCCAGCATATGCAAATATATATCCTTCTCCATAGCTGAGAGGTCTCCACTGATCATTTGTGTCATCAATTCCTGCTTCTTTGACAACTCAACCTTGGTTTGCATCAGCCCTTCAATCACTTCATAAGGCCCTTCACTTTCATCTTCAACTTCCTTCGCAAATGTGACTAAACCAATCTCCTGGATTTCTTTGTCCATCAAAAGAAATGCAACATCAACATCCTCATCACTGCTGGTAGTGCTATCACTGCCCTCATCTGTCACCGTGGAAGAGTCTTCATCACTAGACTCATCCTCATCTTCATAAAGCTCCTCTAATCGTTTCCTTGTGTCCATATTATAAAGCTTCTTGGTACCTGTCTTTCCATAGAGGCTAATCGTACCATGTCGCCAATCTTGAACAGCTCCCACTGCACGTAACCATGGTCTGCCCAGTATAATAGGATATGCTCCCAACCCTGCTGGCATCACATGAAAATCAACCACTGCCTTTGCATCATATGCCTCCACTTCTAAGCTCTTTACAACACCCAAGCATTTTACTTTTTGATGGTTTGCCAATCTGATTCGAAACCCTGACACCCCAGCCACTGTGAGACCCATCTTCTCAACGCATGAGTGTGTTATGACGCATATTTGGGCTCCGCCATCCACATAACCTTGTCCCAAATTTTTCCTTTTATGCCACACATCTACTATTGGACAAATGTCTGGTAGCTCGTCCATTGCCAACACCTTCACTGAACCTCTCTCTGGCTCTTTCTCCATTGGGTTAACCATCCTCTTCCACTGTCGCTTTAGCTTAGGCACCATCTCTATAAGCTGCCCAAAAGTAACATCTGCCTTCCTGCTCGTCAGATCCTCCTTCAAGTCATAGCTTAATTGCCCATCCCCTAGTGGAAAATCTGAAACATGAAACTTTCGACGAGCTCTCCTTTTCCTCTTGGCCTTGACATCCTCGCCTTCATGGCTCTTTCCTTTCTTCTTACTAGGACCTGGGGCACTTCTTCCTTCCTTTTCCTCTGTGGTCCTCTTCCCAATAGGCATCACTAATGTATCCTCTAGCTTTGATGCCTTCTCCAAGGTGACTACACTTAGCACTTTTGTCTTTCCTTTTTCCTCCTGGGTCAGACCACTGGTTCCTTCGTCTCCCTTAATTTCGATGCCATAATCATTTGACCTAGTTAGCACCTGTCTTGGCAATGGATACATGTCTCCCCCCATCCTTGGTGGCTTATCACATTGCGGGCTGATGTGACCCAACTCTCCACAATTATAACATGTGGGCGTCTGCCTCTAAAACCTACTATTACTTTGTCCAGCACCATTCCTAGGTCTTTCTTCACCTCCTGGCTGATTTGCAAACCGCCCTCGACCTCGATTATTTCCCACTTGACCTAGCATGTTTAGGCTGAGATTCTTCATCAGATCAACCACTTGCCTCATGTCTTGCCTTAGGCCATCATCTTGCACTGCTGTAGTGACCACTGCTGGCATAACCTGAGTAGTAACAGGAACCACTGGTTCATGATGAACCCCTGACATGCGCCCTTGTAAAGACTCTATAGGCTGAAATTCAGACCTCATTGGCAAAGACTCCACCCCTAACTGGCTCATTTTCCTCAGCTTCCACTCTTTGTTCCTTGCTACCTCTAGTGCATCTTCATATGTCCTAGGCTTCTTTAGCTCCACTCTCCAACGTATATTCTCCCAAAGACCAGCCAAGAACCTGTCCTTCTTCATCATGTCAGGCGGGGGTACCTGTGGTGCTAAAGCCTTGCACATTCGCTCCCATGCCAATGAAAACTTACGTATGTACGCATCTACTGGCTCACCTTCCTTTTGCACCAAAGCCTGTACTTCTTGCCACACCTTGTCAGGGTCTTCTATCTTCACAAACTCCACTTCCAATCCATGCCTTAGATTGTCCCAACTCAATCTTATAGGTGGATCAGCCATACGCAACTCCTCTTCAAATGCTTTGGACCAAGCTCGTGCATCACTCTTCAAACAAATTTGGAGAAGGCGTAACATTTGCGTAGGGTCATGAATCTGGTTGCTAATGCAGACAACCTCCATCTTTTCCAAAAATTCTTCCACATCTTCATCACTTCTTCCATGAAACTCGGGATAAGAGAAAGCCATGGCTACCCAAGTTATGATGCTTTGAGAACCCCTTCGAACACACGTGCAAGAACCCAAAACTTTTCACTTCCCAATCCCCAGAAACTTCAATGGAGCTCAGCTTTAGATGAGAACAAACACATGCACATCAAATGAGTTTTCATAGTTGATCATCGGAATGACAACAGGCAAAGGACATTCCAGGATCTCTCTCAATCTTCTTGGCCCAAACATAAAGACTATGCGTTGCTGGAAAAAGATCTTCCTGGACACATGAACATTAATCTGAATTCTTTGAGTTAAATGAAAAGGAGTGAACTGAGGGCCATTTTGATCATCCATTAAAGCCAACCATGAAGCTCCCAAGCAGTAGGAACCCAAAATATAGACTGTCTATGTATGCATAAACTGTCAACAATAGAACCCGAGCATCAAGTAGGACTCACTAGTACATAGCCTATGGCGAGGTCACAAAAAGGGTGCTCCAGCTACCTGTATCACCGAAAGGATCTCCACATTTGGGAATCCCCCAGCTCAATAAAAACCTCACGCTATCGACCCTCACACGAAGGCTAATGAAAATCGCATATAGTCAAGTCTCAGAAATGACTATCTTCCAGACCAAGTCTCAGAAATGGCTGGGACTGCCAAATACAACCAAGTATGGCTCCACAAATGCGTACAATGGCAGTTTCCATAAGTAACGTACAATCCAGCAAACAATGCGCTCAAATAGGCGCCAAGTGATGCATTCCCACAACAACTGCAAGTGACATCACTGCTAGTATATCACTGTACTCCAGCTACCTGTACCTGTGTGAATCACCTGTACCTGTACCTGTCCCTGTAACCTATAACCTGTAACCTGTAACCTGTAACCCTGAATCTCAAAGCTTGAAGCTCGAAGCAGAAGGTACTCGAAGAAGATCCTCCGTGGGGGCACCAAAAGAATGTGGGCGGGATGAAAACACACACAACGCCTCTATAACGACCCGACACACACTCTTGGGAAGATACACACACACACTATGGGGCACCACTCGGCTTACACAACACACCTGGCCGAGACAGGGAACACACCTCTGGAGTGAGAGGAGAGAGACTATCCACTTGCCCACTCCACACAGACACACACACACACACACCCAAAAAACTCAGATCAAAAGAGGAGAATTTCTGATGTTTAGATACAAATGAGCTTGGGCCAACACCAATGGGGCAAACAGCTCACACAATATGGGTAAAATAAGCCAGATACAATCACAAACTGGAGCAGAAACTTCGCTCATAGAAGAAACTTACACAGAAAAACAGCAGGAAAAGAGTGAGGAATTTGGCAAAATGGACAGCGCCATCGCGTCCGGAACGGCCCAAAACCCCAGTCTACAATGTCAAAGTGCTCAAATCCGACCTCGGATGAGCAGTTTACGGCCAAAAACAGGCTCCAAAATGAGCAGAAACACAGCTGCGGCTGTTCCTCCTCTCTTCTCCACGTTTTTTCTGGTCTTCTCTCTCTTTTTTCAGTTCCCACACTTAGCTTTATTAGTTGGGCACCCTTGGCCTTTTAGATGACCTCAAACGGACCCCGAACAGGCCAAAAACTGACCTCGCAGTGCATAGTTGTCACCTTTTTGCATCATTCGCACACCTGGCACTCAGCTTTTTTCCAATAATGCACCTCGCCACCACGTGAAGTGGCCCCAAAAAAAGGTCCTAATGATGACCTTTCTGCATAACTCTCACAAGAAAACACCCACGTTGTGTCCGTCCTCATCCGCGTGCAAATATTGACCTCGTTCGCCCTCCTGACGCCACTAGATGCCATCTGACGCACCTGCTGACCTCACGTCGTCGGCCTGCGGATAGCTTCCTCGAGAAGTTTTACGCGCTATAAACTCCTCATTATTGTACAAAAAACATACTGGTACTGGTGATAGTGAAAATCGATGCACTATGTACACGGTGTCCTTCCTGTACACATGTGGGCCCCACGTAACCACCTGGCTCTAGAAAATGGGCAATACTTTATTTGATGCACCATGCATGTATATGTACATATGCGCAATCCCTTGCTCCAAAAAACTCCTGACAACGTAGATAAATAGATAATTGAGTAGATTACTTAATGGAGAGAGATAATTTACACACACAAGAGATTATAGAGTAGAGAGAGAGAGAGAGAGAGAGAGAGAGAGAGAGAGAGAGTACACATGATATACGTGGTTCACCCAATGTGGGCTACATCCACGGCAAAGCAGCCAGTTAATGGCTTTAGTACTTCAAACAAGAAGTAGGTTACAAAGGGATTATACCCTTAATAGAGCTCCCGCCTTGCTTCACTCTCACCACCTCACACCCACCTTCTTGCATCAACTATCACACACTCTGAAATGTGTGTAGAAATGGCCTCCTTTTATAGGCCAAAAGGGCTTCCCTCTCTCATGAGAGGCAGCAATGTGTAACCGCCCTTGTGTAGATAAGTCCAAATCGGACCCTCCAATCCACTCATGTGTGGCTGCCCTTGAGAATACAAGTCCTCCTTTGAAATTGGCCACCGGCCAGTGGCCATTGACTTCCAAACACCAGCCATCGGCCATTGACTATTGGCCACCAGCCAACCGGCCAAACGACCGGCCATTTTTCGACCACTTTCCGACCGCGGTCCGCCATAATATTCCGGCAAAAAAGAATATTTCGACGAGACTGGCCATGAAAATTTTGGTTTTCGGCAAGTGATTTTTGTTCTCGCACGATGGCTTCTCCTCATAATGGGGGCCTTACAAATGTGTGTTTTTGATACAAAAAATTACAAGGGGTAAAATCAAGCTCCATACTTAACAATCTCCCACTTAAAGACTGGTCTCCAAACCAAACCTGTGACTGCTTTCCATCTTGGCTTCTTATCCTTGAATTCCAATTGAAGATGAGAAAAAGCTCAACTTCTTCTTATTGACCACCTTTGTAAACATGTCTGCAGGATTTTCACTCGTATGCACCTTTCCTAGCTTTAGTTGTCCCTCTTCCAAAAGAGTGCGTATGAAGTGATATCTCACCTCAATGTGCTTTGTCCTTGAATGAAAGGCTGAGTTCTTTGCAAGATGGATAGTGCTTTGGCTATTACTATACAAGACACAATTGTCTTGTTTGAATCTAAGCTCTTCTAAGAATTTGTGAAGCCCCATAGTTTCTTTGCTTGCCTCCGTCATTGCTACATACTCTGCTTCCGTGGTAGAAAGTGAAACCACTTTCTGCAGCTTTGAAGCCCAGCTTACTACTGTGCCTCCAACCACGAAGACATAGCCAGTAGTGCTCATTTGAGTATCTTTGTCACCTGCCATATCTGCATCAACATACCCTTCTAGAAAATATCAGCTCCTCCAAAATACAAAGCATTTGTTGTTGTCCCTTTTAGATAACTAAGTATCCACTTCACAACTTGCCAATGCTCTTTACCTGGGTTGTCCATGAACCTACTTACAACTCCCACTGCATGTGCAATGTCTGGCCTCGTCCTGGCCTCGTCCAAACCATAGCATACATAAGAGAACCTACCGCTGCAACATATGGAACTTCAGACATATAGGCTATCTCCTCTTGTGTCTTTGGACACATATCCTTGGTTAGTTTAAAGTGACCAGCCCTTTTTTTTCATACCCCTTTGGTTGAAGTCACCGTGAGGAAATGCCGTATTTACATGCATTTGCTCAAGATTTAGATCATGAGCAGCCATAAAGCTTAACACAATCCTAATTGAGTTCATTTTTACAACAGGAGAAAATATTTCATTGAAGTCAATACCTTTCTTTTGAGAAAACCCTTTTACCACAAGCCTAGACCTGTATCTTTTCTTCCCACCTTCTTCTTCCTTCAACTTATACACCCATTTGTTTTGAAGTGCCCGCTTACCTTTAATCAACTCAACCAATTCCCATGTTTGGTTGCGTTGTAATGAGTCCATCTCCACTTGCATGCTCTTTGTCCATTCTTCTTTGGATTCGTGTTGCATAGCTTCCTTGTATGATTCTGGCTCTCTAGAATTTGAGATCAAGAGATGGTTGAAGGAAGGAACAAACCTTTCTGGAGGTAGGGATAGGGATTCCATAGGTGATACCCAAAGTCACCTTCTCCAGTGGTAGGGATGGGATATAATTTTCAATGAACAAAATGAATGAATAGTTCACCAGTTTACCTGTCCACGCCTCCTCTAGAACTCTCCCATCCAATGCTGTTGAGGGTGACCGGTTGATTAAGTACACAGATGTACTTACTGCTTCCGCCCAAAGCTCAAGCGGTAGGCCTGCATGTAGCCGCATGCTTCGTGCTCGCTCCATGATTGTTCTGTTCATCCTTTTGAGAAATGCCATTTTGTTGAGGTGCCCTTGGGGTCGTTCTTTGCCTCCGAATGCCATTGCTAGCACAAAAGCTTTCAAAAGCTTGGCTACAATATTCGCCTCCATTGTCGGATCTGAGGCATTTATACTTAGTACCTGTTTCATTCTCCACAAAGGCTTTCCACCTTTGAAATATGGAAAACACATCGGATTTATTCTTCATTACATAAACCCATGTTTTCGTAGTCTCATCGTCTATGAATGTTACATAGTGCAATGAGCCACCAAGTGATGGTGTACTTGCAGGACTCCAAATGTTAGAATGAACCAACTCAAATTTTTTATTTTTTCTTTCATTTCCAGATTTTTAAAATTTTACCCTCTTTTGTTTACCATAAACACAATCTTCACAGAACTCTAAGTCCACTTCATTGTGACCTGCATCATCCAATTGTCTTGTAGAGATCAAATTTTTGCGAAGAGAAGGAACATGCCTAACATCTTTAAGCTTCCATTCATTTTTGTTAGCAGTTTTGACACAAACTGTACCTTTGCCAACAAATTCACAAGCTTCAGACTGGCTTTGCTCGAGACAAGCCGTGAAAATTTTGGTTTTCGGCGAGTGATTTTTCTTCACACACGATGGCTTCTCCTCATAATGGGGGCCTTACAAACGTGCGTTTTTAATACAAAAAAATTACAAGGGGTAAATCACGCTCCATACTTAGCAATTTCCCACTTGGAGACTGACCTCCAAACCAAACCTGTGACTGCTTTCCATCCTGGCTTCTTATCCTTGAATGCAAATTGAAGATGAGCAAAGCTCAACTTCTCCTTATTTACCACCTTTGTAAATATGTCTGCAAGATTTTCACTTGTATGCACCTTTCCTAACTTTAGTTGTCCCTCTTCCAAAAGAGTGCTTTGTCCTTGAATGAAAGGCTGAGTTTTCCTCCCAACGGATGCTGCATTTGTTCTTATGCATCCAAGATCTGCTAAGAATCGCTTGGTGGGCACATTCTTGGGGTTTTGCCACATAAAATTTTCACTTGTTTTGGAATCTTTGATGAGAGAAATGCAAATTTTTTGGCCCTAGAGATACAACCTTGGTGTTGGCATATGACAATAAGGTTATGATAGAATGCTTAATAAGTGGTGGGTTAATCTTGGTGTAGGCTTCATAGGAAAGGACATTGATAGCAACCCCTAAGTCATGTAATGCTACAATTGAATGACCATTGGCATGTAAGCATGGTTGCATAAGACACCCTTTCGGATGAACATATTGTAGAGATAACAATGACTATTGAGGGATAGAAACAAACACTTGAGAAGGGACAAGAGGAAGAGGAGGAACGAATTGATGAGAAGAGAAACCTGCAGTGGGAGAGTTTGACAAGGAGGAGATACAGGATGATGGGAAGGGAAGTGCTAGCGCAGAGGAGCCAGATCATGCACATGGAGGGGATGAGGAAAAAATTAAGATTGAAACTCCCTCTGCGCTTGAAGAGTTTCATAAGGAGGAAGGTAATGCAGAGAGAGGGGCTGAAGAAGAACACACCAACCCTCAAGCAAATCATACCACTCCAACAATTCTATCAGTAGAGCCTGAAAATCAGCAACTGTCAACGATGCCCAACCCACAAGTAGAGCATAACACATTAGAACCGAATTCTTTAGCTATGGACCACTCTAGATTGGAGATACAAGAGTCTCGGATGATAGAAGAACAAGGGAGTGGTGAGAAAAAGCTCGAGGATGTCAACATTGGAGTAAACGACCTCCACATCAACCAAACACACTATATGGACCTTTGTTAGACATTGACATGATTGTTTCTGGTAATGACCAATGTAAAATAATATGAAATTCATCCTATCACCCAATGGAATTCATCCAAGTTACATTGACACGATTTGAACTCTGCCAGTTAGCTCTCTTGAGATCAAGTTTGTGCGGGGATCAAGTTTGTGATTTTCATCTTTTCCCACATCACGATCAAGTTTGTGCGGTGATTGTATAATGTGATTTTCTTCTTTTCCCTTACAATCCTTATTTTTCTTTGCACCTAGTACTTAGAAGTCTGTCATCCTGCTTATCTATGTTAACTCACTTCCAGCAATTATTATTGTTTCTTATAGAACCCAAACAATTGTGGAAAATTCTTTCTTCTCTAAGAGTTGTGCCTCTATTTGGTTTCGCTATGAACATTACGAAGAAAATGGGGTCTAAGGGGGCCTCTTTATTTGCCATGGGATTAAAAAGGAGATTATGAAAGAAACAAATGGGTGGATGCCATGTGGACTGAAACGGTGGGTATGGCAAGGCCTAAAAGTAAGTGGTCAACCTTGTACTCTTTTGTAAGATATAAAGAGAAAATTTCTTATAAATTCAAAAGGCTGAACTTTTCTCTAAATAGTTGAGTAAAAACCAATCCTTTCTCTCTCTAGTGGCTATCAGTTTCTCCCCCCCTTTCTCATAAAAGGAGGTCCCTCCAAAAATGTGCTGATCATTCCCTCCCTCTCTCTCTCTACTGTACCATCCCTCACTTCTCTTCACTTCACCTTGCAAGAGTTGCTTCTCTTTCCTCCCTTTCAGTTTTCCCTCCCAAAAGCTTTGCAGCAAAAGTTCGAACCACCTTTCCATCCTCAAGCTTACTGCATTCTCCTCAAGCTAAAGGTCTCCATTTCTCGTGAGCCTCACTAAACACCTCTACCTAAAGGTGAAGATCTACAACATATTCTTCTGCTAGATCATCCCTCTTTCTTTCCTCAACAAGTTTCCTACTCCTTCTCCATTGTGCCCTCTAGAGAGGATCTACTTCCCTGTGTACCATCAAGAATCTTGCTCTTTATACAGTCGCGAACATGGATGTGTAACGTCTAATCATAAGTGTTTGTCTGTAGGTTGTGACACTATTCCCCATGGCATCATCATGTACTCGACAACCTAGGAGTGTGAATGACTCCATTTCATGCAGCAATGCACAAGACGACAGTGGATGTTGGGTGACGATGGAGTTCAAATGATTGATGTGGGGAAAGGTTCCCACAAAGCTTCCCTAATTTGGTTTATGTCCCTTCATGTGCTTGTGTTTATCTTTTGACTGCAGAGTGTTCACAAGACACCAACAATGTGGACTTGCAAAGGGGGAAGTGTGATCAATGGCTTCCTTGCAGTTGGATGGGAGAATAAGGTGGTCAACCACTAGGGAGATACAATCAAGTGCTCTGAAGTTGCTGAGAATGTGGTGTGCAGATACCATATTGTGAAGTAAAGGTTGTCAATTGTCTTTCCCTACATAACATGTAAGCTAACGAAGGGAGGATGGGAGGCACTAGGCTGTGATGTTGCTGGTAGAGAATCAATTGATCCGCAAATATGCCTCCACGACAATGTAGTGCACGACATCTCAATACTGAATAATGATTGGAATCTCAGTCACCTTCACGAGTATCTTAATTTTAGATATACCTTGCCCAATCAATGTGTTTTTTTGATCAATGAAAAGGTTGTTCGTTCTAGAAAAGAGAAGAGATTTCTATGTAAAAACATTGGTTTTTCACGATGTATTACTGTAAAAGCTTGTAAATGAAGCTATTCGTTCCCATTAATACATATGGTGTTATAATCTCTTTTTCATTTTTGATTTGCTCAAGATTTTGATTGAAATGTGCAAGTTTTTTAATTTGGAGCGTGAATACTTTCAATGATGGTGTCTTTTAATGGCTTGTTGCGTGATTTTGTTTATAATTATAGCTTTAAGTTAATTTGATGTTAACTTAAGGTGCTTTTAAAAAGTGACATTGAGTATAAAAGTGACTTGTTAGGTTTTAAACTTCATTTCTCATATTCACAAAACACTAGCTTTCAGATCCCTTCCCATCTTCTTCGCGAACAGACCTATGGCAACATCTTCCGATGCACTTCTCACATAGCTATAGAAGATAGGACTTGCAGATCGTGCACATGAACTAGTGAGTGTGTTTGAGGGGACGATTGACATGCATGCCACTACTAACCTTCATGTAGAGGGATTCCAAAGCTTTCTTGAGTACATGATGAAGCACATGGAAGAATATGTAATAGTCTTTGAGGGATCCGACATGGCATGTTTGCTAGTGGATTTTCTCAAACACCTCTATGCGGCCGACAAAAATTTTCACTATCGCTTGTTGAGGTTTACAAAAGGGCTTATTGGAGCAGGGCTGTAGGACAGAGGATGAGGGTGACCTCATAGACTTGGGCATGCGGTGCATAGGCACCCAATTCATCTCTTGGGACATGGTTCTGGTCTTGCTTGTGCTTGAGGGCATGGAGAAGGGAAAATCAAAGGAAAAGGCTAACCAAAAACCTCCTCTAACCATTGTGGAGAAATCAAATGAAGTTATTGAAGAGGTTGATGAGCAGACTGAAACATCTATGGCACTTGTTCTCCTACAAGATCCCAGCTCCACTAGGGAGGAAGATCGGACGATAGAGAGAGACGAGGTGTTGGAGGAAGTTCTTGACCTCCAAAGTGTCACTTTGCATGCAGTGGTGGTGGATGGTTGTCACTTTTTGTTCCTTGATGACATTGCAAAATACACCAGGACTTAGAGAAGATGAGTCGCTCTTAGTGCTCACTATCTATGCGGGCATGAAAGCTCCTAGTGGAAAGCAAGAGAAGGTCAACTTTCAAATTGACTTTGAAGACCAAGGTCTCCCACCAAGACTCTCTTTCCTCCCTAGTGAAGATGAATATAATTTGGTACCAAATTTAGCATTTTGACAGACATTGTTTACATTTTGACGGTCCCACAGCCTCCATACGCACTGTTGGGACTGTTGGTGGTGGTGGAGGAGCCGCTTGTCTGGCCCATTGAGGAGGGTTATTTTTGTACTTTTTCCTCCTCTCCTCTTGGGCTTGTTGCTCTTTAGATGCGAGGTTGTCCTTTTTCTTTTTCGCACATTGTTTTTCTATGAGAAATCTTGAAGGTCTGGAGCTCCCAGCCTTTGCTTGTTGGGCAGCCTGAGCTCTATCTTCTTCCGCTCTCCTCTCTGCCTCTGCTTGTGCTTGTAAATTAGCCAAGTGGGCTCTCTCAGCCTCGGCTCTCTGCCATTCTTCTTGCTCTCTCTGCCTTCTTTGTTCTTCATGCAATCTATGTGCTTCTCTATCAGTTGCCTCTTTCTTTTCTATCTCTCTCATTCTTTTCCTCCTCTTTGGCATCTCGTGCTACTGAAACAGGATCATCTTCAGGTGCAGCTGTTGCTTGAGCTCCAGGTGTTGGTGTTGCTTGATCTCCAAGTGGTGCCATTGCTTGAGCTCCAGGTCCTGTTTCTTGTGTGGGTCTATTTAGAGCTGTGATTGGTCCGAGATCCAACAGAGGTGTACGAATTGCATGATGTAGTGGCTAGAGATCACAAAAAATCTACTGCATGGTGTTTTGATCCTCTGGAGTCGAAGGTTGGGGGAGCGGTTGGGTGTCTGGAGCTGGTTGTGATGTTGGGTTATCCACTTGTGGTCAAGGATGTGGATTTGAAGCGGTGGATTCTGTATGAGATGCTAGCTGCGGATTTTTAGTTAGGTGGTGGTGGTGCCATTGTTGTGCTAGTGGTGTGCTCTTGTGTATCATCCATGTTGTGCAAGATATGAGTGCATGTACGTTTGGGCTAGCGAGGATCTTCTAAAAATGTGCAAACAAGAAATGAACTTTAAGTTGTGAGTTTTGACTTATATAGTACTTAAAGTTTAAAGAAATAAATAAAAACTCAATAAAATCACTCAAACTTAAAAAGACTCCAAAATAGACCAAATATGACCCATGAGACTAATAATTGTCTCCTTAACAAATAACTTTGCATGACAATTCATGTTTATAATAGAAATGGTTAGTGTAAAAAAATTAAATTAAATTTCCACCCAACGCTTGCCATCACGCCGCCTTGTTTCCAACCAACATTGGAATCAATTTTTGCACTCGAAGCATGATATAATTGTAATCGCCTCAAGCTAACCACTTTCCCTATTCTACATTTCAAACTACTTTGTTCTCTAGTCTTCTTTCTCTCTCTCCCTGCTAAAACTCAGTAGAACCAATTGAACTTCTTGTGAAGGGCATTGCTGTTTTTTCTTCCACCTCCTTGCCGTGTGGATTGTGTATCACCACACCTCCACCAGCTTTCTTTATCACCCTCCTATATGCACCATCAAACCACATGGTAAAAGCTCCCACAAGGTCAGGCTCCTCTCTGGCTTCATCTCGTAAAACTCTTGGATAAATTGGCAAATCTATGGCCTTGCCAACCAAAATGTCCGAAAAATGGGACCGACTTGTATGGTCTTTTGAACTCGAACACGAATTCTTGCAACTCTATCACCCACTTCATGATCCTCTTCCCTGGCTTTAAGTGTAAAACCACTTCAGGCAACAGATTGTTAGCCGTCAACACATAAAACTTACACACAATCAGGTGCACTTTGAACTTCTTGCAATAAAAAACTAATGCCATGACCCACATCTTAGCTTCAGTGTAAGTCACCTCTCCAGGACTTATTACCCTGCTTTCGAAGTAGATAGGCTTATGGCTCCTTCCTTTCTTTTGCAGTAACATCGCCCCAATAGCCATTGTACCTACCGTCATTGCCACATAGAAATCATCCTCTTGGCTTGGAGGGCACAGAATTGGCAGTTGACACAAAATTTCTTTCACCCTGTCAAAAGCTTTTTGAGCATCTTCATCCCATTCAAAGCCATGCACCTGCTAAGCCTCTTTTGGAGAGGATACACATATTGTGAAAACATCTAGAAAAAATACGATAAGTACATAAGCTTATGTACAAAGGAGGCAAAACCTTGCCCACTACAGGGAGGCTCCATCAAGACTAGTGCCTTGACCTTTTCCGGATATGTCTCAATTCCATTTTATGACACCACATGGCCTAGCAATTGCACTCGAGGTTGTGCAAGCTTGGACTCCTTAGGATTCAACTGACCTCCTTCTTCGTCAAGTCTTTGAAAACATAGTCGCAGCTTTGACAAATGATCCACCCTTGAGCTATATCATCCAATGTCATCCACAAAAACTCTAATGAACCTGCCCAAGTAGGGACCAAACACCTTATTTATCCGGTCTTTGAATGTGGCATAGGCATTCACCAAACCAAACGGCATCCTGTGATAGTCAAAGCATCCCCATGGAGGGATAAACGTCATCTTCAGTTGGTTTTCAAGAGCAATCCTTGTCTAAAAGTACCTTGAAAATCCATCCATAATAGATTATCTCTCATGACCTACCACCTAATTTAAGATTTCATCTTGGAATGGCAGCGGGTAGTGGTTTCTCTTATTTTTCACATTCAATGGTTTGTAGTCGATGCACACCCATCATTTCCCATTCTTCTTAGGGGTGATAACCATTGGAGAAACCCACTCTAATTTTGTCACGGGGTATATGATACCTGCATCTAACAAAAAAGAGCCTCCTTTTGAATCTTCCCTAACCTCCTTAGCTTCTGCACCTTTGGCTTGCACCCTTAAGGACTATCATGTGCTCTGCACCCTTTGCTCCTTGTAGATCCTCGTACTTCGTTGCAAATAAATTCAAAAAAGAGGCACACATCTTGACACAGCCTTTTCTCTCTTGCTTGGTCAAATATTCGCTTAGCATAACAGTTACCTCCTTCGCACCTATCCCATGAACCTGTGGTTGCACCTCTCCTTTAGCATGGGATCCTTCAACAGTGACACCAAACAAGTCGTCAACTATCTGTAGCATATCATCCTCACTTTCCTCTTCCTTAGTATTTGTGTAGCCCTCATCATAGGCTCTCTCCGTCTTGTAATTATAGCTTGTCGTATCACCTTCATCTTTTGCTTCCACAGGGTGAAAATGGCTCTTCAAATCAGGCACCACCTGTCTCCCTCTCTCTTTGCTAGGCAGGCTAAACACCCTGCTCCCCCAATCCTGCTTAGCCCCTATTGCATGTAGACATGGCCTACCCAAGATGATTAGATAAGCATCATCACTTGCTTTCATCACAAAGAAATCGATTAGGCACTCAATGCCCATCATCTTCACTCTACATCTTGAGCCACGCCCAAACATCTGGCTTTGGTATGGTTAGCCATTCTCATGCATACATTTGATTTAGCTACTGCTTTGACACCTATTTCCTTACTAGTAGCCTCTGTCGTGACACAAACATGTGCTCCACCGTCTATATAGTCCTAGACCTGCATCTTCTTTTCAATGACCGCATCCACTAGAGGAAGGACATCCATTGGACTACCCACTCTCATTGCCATGGAACATGCACTTCATGCACATTTCCCTTAGCCTTTGGAAGCCTCATGCTAATGCTTGTAGACCATTGTATTTGTAGCTTGGGATTCAAAGCCAACAACTGAGAAAAGGTAACATTAGCCTTTTGATTTTGAACGACACTTACCAGGTCGTATTTGGGGTAGCCACACCCTAGCTGAAAGTCTACTTGCTTGATTTTGCAACTCCTCCTCTTCTTCTGAATTTCCGACTGCTCCTTGCCTTTGTACTTTCTCTCTTTACCTCTCCGGGTCCTCGTTTCCCACTCGGTTTTTGTCTCCCTTTCCATCCTTTCTCTTTTGTTGGCCAAAACTTCAACATCCTGCTTATCCACTCCGATGATGTTCACCCTAGGGTCTTCACCACCGTTCGGAGGAACTGATTGCACCTGATTTTCAACTACCTGCTCCCTCGGGCCATTGAGATGTGCTTGGCCTCTAACTCTACCAAACAACGGAGAAATACTGCCTCTTTCTCTTAGTAGATGAGGGTATGCCGGTGCATAGTGTCCTTCTTCACTGCAATTGTAACACCGGTCGGCGGGGATTGGCCTTGTCCTGCCCTTTGATCCTCTTGGTTGACCTCTATCCATTAGGCTTAGTGGAAATTCCTGCATTTTCTTAGACAAATCTTGCATGGTTCGCACCCAATTTTGTGGTTCAACGGCTACACCCCGGTTTGCATGGTTCTCAACATGAACAGCATCCCTCAGACCCTGAGGTTGGATAGGCACCACCGCTTCATAGCTCGACACACCCTTCTCAATCTTCTTTTTGATTTTTTTTGCTTTTTGCCTTTGCGATGGCCACAACACCATTATAGTTTTTTGGGCTCTCAAAATCATGCCATGAATTTCTCCAGTTTGAAGTTGGATTGCATTAATTCAATTGAATAATGCAATTTATACCGAATAAATTGTCATTATTCGCGTATTCTCGTATAATACGTGATATTTTTGAATAATTTATATTCTTTCGATCGATAGTCTTTCGATCGAAACAATATCAATCGACATTATATCGTTTGATACTGAAATCGATAGAAAAACTATCGATCGATACGGTAGATCTCCATTAAAAAATAGTACGTCACTCTTTGATACGTTTTGGATCGAGATCGCTTGTAGAGCTTTCTCACTCTCTCTCTCTCACTCTCTCTCTCTCTCTCTCTCTAGCTCACAGTCTGTCTAGTTCTCTCCTTAGTTCACACATGTTGCAGTCGTTTTTTGAGCAGGTCAGTCTCGCATATTGGTGAGCATCTTTTCTCTTCAGGTTCGTGTTTTTATAAAAAATAAATTTTATTTTATTTTCACGTGATTATATAATTGTATGTGTCTCTGATATGCCTTTGGCCCCACTTAGTCACATAACAATTTAAAATTTAGGGTATAGAAATTACTATGGGTTGTCTGATTTTATATCTTACTCCCATAGTAATCTAGAAAAAAATTAGAAAACATTGACTCTTGTTCTGATATGCTTTGCAGCACTCTGACTTGAGTCAATGTTCTAGGAATTTAAATAACACCGTACATTGTTTTGATGTGCTTGTTAGCACTCATATTTTGTACAGTGTTTTAGGAGACCATTAGATAGCACGTGCATTTGCTTGATATGTCTCACAACACTCTTACTTTGTACAATACTTTAGGTAAAATAAGCTCCAATGAAATGTGAGCTTACAAAAAATCATACTTCTTCTTGCGTTTGATCCTAGTTCTTACAACAGAAGAAGTTACTCCTAGACACGATCTGTGCGAATTATTTTTTTATATAGTGATTCATTAAGCTATACACTTTTTAATATACGTATTCATGGACCACATGATTCATCGATTTGTATAATGAGAAAAGCGTAATATTTAAACTACTCTACGCATCACGATCTTCGGTTCTTAAAATGCGAGGAGTTTCTCTCAGACACGATTTGTGGAAAAAAACCATTATCTAATGAGCTACTAATTTTTAAAGTGTGATCGTTCTCAGCGTCTAGATCGAACGTTTATCCTTTGCTCTTACATCGGGAGTAAAACCCCTGCATCTGGTGCTTAGAATTTTCTTAGATCCTTACAATGAGAGGGATACACATGTGACACCACGCTTTACGTTGTTTTTTGAAATTTATAAAATAATGTGTATTTGTATGACTTCGTCACATTCCTATTGATAGCATCTCATATATGCGAGGTTTTTGATTCGAAAAATCATAGCATATTTTTTTATGATATGAAAAATCATAATTAGCATCATGCATAATCTTGTGGACGTTCTTGTGTATGTTAATCATAAATTACATTCATGTGGGCATGTGGTTTAGGGTTTACGGTGATTGCTTCATGGTTGTGTTGCGTATATAGGTTGCAAAGAATGACTAGAATGTGTTGCATTACATGTCACTTATACTTATGAGAAGTTATGGTTATTTTTTCTTAGTTTTAGCTTCTACTCACATCATAGGTACTATAGGCAAGATAACAAAAGTTGAGTGCAAATATATGGAAGAATTTGTATGCACTCATCTTTATGGATTACGAAGTGATCACCTCTAGGAAGTCTTGCAAGAGTCCTCGTACAAATCATTTTTGAATGAGTTATGTAGGGCTACATATGCAGCACTTGTTGCAAAATTTTGTAGTGCTTCAGCTGGGATTGAAGTCCTTACAAGTGGTCAGTTGGCCCACGATGTGATTTGAATCACAAGGAAAGTTTGCAGAGTTGCAAAAACCCTTGACAAGCACATGAAAGGAAATTCTGTCTTCATGGACCACATGAAGGAAGTAGAGGTCCTTTATAGAAGCATGAAGCAACAGGGAAAGAGACTGCACGTAGAAGAGCCCAAGGATGTACCCAAAGTGCCTGCCGCTTCAAGTACTAATCTCTAGCAATGTCCCAATGTTGCCCAACATGGGAAGTTTAGACCCATGCAACCTTTTCATCATGCACATGGCTTGCATTTAATTTCCACAAATTGCAAGCATTGGAGAAGGTAAATACAGCATGTTCACGAAGGTGAAAGTCAATCATGAGACCTTTACAAATAATTTTACACCGGGGCAAGCTAGTCAAGGGTGATGGCAAGAAGAGTGCTAATGACATAGCACTGCATGAGGTGACAATTATTAATATCACTCTTACTGGAATCATTACTGCTCTAGGATTGGCAAGACACGCCACACGAGCTCCCACCCTCATCTTCAAGATGTGGAATGGTGAAAACCTTGACCACTAGCTAAAGAGACTCCAAAAGGAGGGGAAGAATGTGACCATGTGCAAGGGTTTCAAAGACGTTGAGGGGACCGTTGAAGCCGTCAAGTAGAATATATGGCCTATCATTAATGGATTGCTCCGAACCTTCATCTTTTTTCACGCAAATAACATCACTCACAATGATGTTCATGAAAGTAATATCTTGCTGCACTTTGGTTGGACTAGAGTATAAATGGGCATATGTGATTGGGGTAGTGCAACCTTATTCCCCACAGAGAACACATTTTTGAAGTTGCCAGATCTTCTCCATTGACAAGGGAAACCTGGAGCAAGCGATTGTATATCCACAAATCCTCCACTCTACAAGCCCAACCAAGATATCTACTCCCTTTGTAAATTCATTCAAGAACTCCTTAAATATTTACCTAAGGATGATGACACTAATTATATCGCTTTTATCACATGCTTTCAGGAAGTCCTGCGCACTTGTGTTTCTCCCAATCCCACCCAGCACAAGTCCTCACATGATCTCCTCAGCATGTTAGAAGGCATTAAGCATGTTAGTCGCACGCTCCTAAATAGTGCAGGCTTGAGGCCATCCAACGATTGAAATCATACCTTTTAATTTGAGAATGTGTCTATACTTTGCAATGAAACAATTTTGTCTTGTCTCATGTCCATTATTTTGAAATTTCATGCTATTTTATTACATTGGTGTTGTCAAAGTGATGAGAGAGATGTGAATTTTAAAATTGTGTATGTTGAACATTGATTGTAACATCAATTGTAGTTTTTTAATCAATGTGTATCTATCATTTCAAATAATATTTTATTATCGTGTGATTTGACAGGAAATGGCAGCCCTATATGCTCCTCCCAATGTCGACGGTGAGCTCGACCACGAGGAGTCTCAACGCATCCTCAGAGAGGAGAGCCTGCGTTATGGGACTCAAGAACTCTCCTTATTCTTTGTTGAGGCCGTGGAGCCCGAGGGTTTGGAGGGTGAACCAATGAAATTGGAGGACGTACACAAGTGTTGTCCCTCCTTTTTTGTGAAAGACGTACTGTTCAGGAGGTCAGGTCATGCCAAGGCAACGGCACCATTGAAAATCTCAGATTTGCAACACAAAGGGCTCATGCCTGTGTTGCTTCTACACTTCATCCAAAAGGAGCACAGTCTACCTAATAATAATCAAGTTTCCATGTACTTCATCCAGCAAGTCTTCGTGCAAGATATAATGAAGAAGCACGTCCTTTGGACAAACCGTCCTTTCAACGCTGGTGTCACACTTGGAAGAGCTAAAGAAAGGACACAATCGCGGTGTGGGGAGGCAGATGC
The DNA here is from genome assembly GCF_014529385.1 of Adiantum capillus-veneris. NCBI lineage: Eukaryota > Viridiplantae > Streptophyta > Polypodiopsida > Polypodiales > Pteridaceae > Adiantum > Adiantum capillus-veneris. Next base: position 69,442,314 of record NC_140950.1, read on the forward strand.
ACCTGCACAAAAGAGGCCAGTGGTGCTCCTACCAAATGAGCATGAACAAATTGTTAATATCGTGTCTCAAGGGGCTACACTATCCAGCCAAGGAGAGAGCGTTCTCCCTCTACAAGAGAAGTTGGTAGCAAAAGAAGTAGAGGTAGTTGTTTTATCGCAAAAACTTGCCATATACAAAGTGCGATATGGTCCTCTCTCCCCTGCTGAGGAGGCATGACCAAGTCACGAGGCAGATATTCAAGAGACAATGGATATGCTTGAGGAAGCATTGAGCGTAGATCTATGAAGTGATGGATATCACAGTTTCTTAAAGACATTGTAGATTGTGGTTGGAAATTCTAATGGCAAATTACCCCGTCCTTTTTTGAGACGCATTGTATTCTCTCTATGTTTATGGCAATGAGTTCGTTTTGGAGTTACTAATTGATGACTTTGTTGAGAATTTGGTTTGTAGATGTCATTCTGTTTAGGATGTGTTAATGTTAATTTATTTGGTTTCCACATCATGTCCTCAATACTTATGTTTATGCGAACTCTCCTCAATATTTAAAATAGATTTAATGGAGAAGACTTATACATTGTCCAAAGGTGTGCATGTTGCTCTTAATTCAAAAAAGTGAGATATATAGCTTAGTAATGAGGTATAGTGAGACAGAGTATATACATTATCATGAAAAGATGTTTACATTTTGCCATCTATCACAGGCCCCGGGTCATCAACCTCTTCATTGTTTGAACATTCTGAAGCCACTTCCCACTCCATCTCATCATCGCTACACCTCTGTTCCACCACCGTTTCATGAGTCTAAAGCACTCCAAAGTGTACTTCGGTCGTCCGTGTGTCTATCTCCACGGGTGCATGAATGGGACGCATGTTACGAAAGACGTACACAAGGTCTACGGCACGAGCAGAACTTAGGCAATTTCTACGTTTTGAGTACACAAAGTCATAAGAAGACCAATTGCGCTCACAACTACCACTCGACGCCGCAATCAAAAGCACCCTGATCACCACGTGTTGTAACTCAACTACGTCTCCTCTATCTTTCCACCATACTGAGCCTAAAATCCTTTTTATGCTATTAAGAACCCAAGGATCTCCAAAAGATCCTTCCCTATTGGCATAATCCACCCTCTACTGGAATGCATCCATGCCATCGCCGCCTAGCAACAACTGCGAGCAGATGTTTCTAAAGTCTCTCATTACCTCTTTGTTGGAAGCTTGTCCATTCATCTAAAACTTTGTATTTAAGACAAATGCAGCACCATGCAACGGTGTGTGCATTTGAGCCCATCGTTTCTCCAAAAGTTGCACAATTTGTGTTCTCTCCCTTGCATTGTAGTGGTTGTATTCTTTGGTTTGACGCAGTGCCTCATACATGATGCAATAGGCCCTACCAATGACAAACTTATGTGTGTCAACAGCCCTTAGTAGTTCCACATAGGGCTTACTAACCCCAACAATTTTGTCAATGTTCCACCAAAAGAGAGGAGATTGCACCAAGGACATAAATTTTTGAGTTGCTTGGCACTGGCTTGGATACTTCTTGAGCCAAGCCTCCCAATGGCGATCTGCAATATTTTCTATAAGAGCCACTTGCACTTCAATGAGATTATTCAAAACATAGTATGTTGTAGAGAATCGTATGGCATGGAAAATTTGAAGTGCTTTATTCGGAGACTTGGAGCGAAATAAAGCATATGTAAACTGATGTTCCCGTATAAACTTGACTACGTCATTGGCATCAATAAGAACATGTTTTATGCATGATAATCTGCCCATATCCTTTAGGAGTAAATTTAGGGTGTGTGCTGCACATCCAAGCCATGTAATTTTTGAGTACTTTTCCATAATGGCTAAACCCGCTCCTTTGTAGTTAGAAGCATTATCTGTAACAATAGCTGTCACATCCTTCGATCCACCTAGTTGTAGTGATAGCTCTCTCATAAACCTTTGTCAAGTAGAGAGATGTCTTCTCTTTCATTGAGGTATCAATGGCCTCCAAAAACATTGCACCTTTGGGACAAATTACCATGACATTAATCAATGGATTTTTTAAACAGCTGGCCCATCCGTTGAGCGCTATGGTACAGCCAAACGCTGGAACAAAGTCAAGAACCGCTCCCTTAAGAATCTCTTTTGTACTACACTTGACTTTGTCTAGATACTCTGCTTGCATTTTATTATAATCAGGATAGATGAATCCTTTTTTTGCAATTGACATTCGTGAATCTTTGAAAATAGGATTTCTTATGACATTAAATGGGATTCCACAAGCCATGAAGGCTTGTGTCCACTTTAGATGCAATTCGAGCATGTCTTGTTGAGCGAATGCTGCATGTAGAGTCCCAGGCGTAGCGGCTCTGCTGGATGTCTCGGCACTTGCATCCATCCCTCTCATGGCACCATTTGGAAAAGTATAAGGACTTTGAGGTGTTTGGGTTGTTCCCATTGAAGTTCCTTGGCTAACTCGCACGTCCTCTTGATCTACACTCACTTCTTCTATGTTGACAGATGAATGGACCCATATGTCTTTAGGCGGTTCTCCACATTCTTTCACATTGGAGCTAGTGCCGAATAAATATTCCTTGATGCGAGTTACGTTGTCGTGCCACTTATGCCCACTTCAACAAAATATATCCTACAATCAATAGATATACTATGATTATAATTTTTCACCATAATCATGCAATGAGAAAGATAAAAGGTTATAAATATGATTTGCTAAATTAAAATGATGAATGAATAGTGTTAAGATTATATTTTAGGAAAAATCACCAATGGATATGACATTCTTGGCTACTAGGAGGTAAAGAGTGTTTGCTCACAAGACAACCTAGATGAGCGGTGGAGTCATCTCACATTCCACTATCTATGTCTCTTGGAGGTAGGAGCTACTTCTCAAACACAACCAATCGACCCTAAAATAAGTGAGGTCTCTAATTTCTATATCAATTTAGAGATAAGAGCATGAGCTTGATAACATCCATGTGACTCCTAAGTACTATACATGACTAATATTCACTAGGAGGTAAGAGCTTTTGCTCGATCACAACCTAGTGAATTCTATAGGTGATACACCATATTCACTTAGAGGTAAGAGCAAAAGCTCGATAACAACCAAGTGAATCCTACTTCATACCTTAAACCTCACTTGAAGTAAGAGAATCATCTCATAACAACCAAGAGGCACTAAGTGGCCGAACTATTCTATGTCTATATGGAGGTAAGAACATTTGTTCATGACAACCAAAAGACCATACATTTATGTGTATTTCTTATCCATACTTAGAAGTAGGAGACCCTGCTCAAACAACCAAGTATAGAAGTATTGCAATTTAAATAACCTTTCAATTTTAACCATCAAATATCACTTTTAGTATCTATTCTAAAACAAATAAAGCTAAGAGTATAGCCTCTAATGTTTAGAATTATACATTCGCACTAAGACACTATAGCTAAAAAAATAGCCTCTAATGCTTAGAATTATTTATTTATCTATTCTAATACAAATAGAGCTAAGAATTATACATTCACACTAAGACATTTTAGCGAAAAAGATAGCCTCTAGTGCTTAGAATTATTTTTTTTATACTAAAACAATCGAGTTAAAGAATAACTTCTATTGCTTAGAATTATAGATGATTTAAATCTATCCATTTTTTTTATTTTTAATAATTTTACATTAAAAATAATCTATTTTCTTAAAAAATGAAAGGATTTTTTAAGTTGACAATTCAACCTTTTTATATCGGGGTAACCTGACACTTTGGTGAAGGAAATTGTACCTAAAACACGTAGATATGGGTTTTTTATACTATTTCAGAATCGATCGATAGTCTTTCGAGCGATAGTCTTTCGATCAATATGTAAGTAGTAAAATGTTATTTTGAATAAAGCTGACGTGGCAACAAACAATAGTCACGGAATAAATCTTTGAAATGTATTAATTGACCATTATTCACGAATAAAACAAATTTCAAATAACGAATCATGCAACCCAGGTTTGAAGTAGTTGCCATTAGCCAACTACATGGCACCCGCTAACTCTATCCAACACACTTCAAAATGATCCAAAAACAAACCGAACTCTTCACTTACATTCTGTTTGAGCACCTTTAGTTTGGCATCCATCTCGGTTGGGGACGCCTCTTTGTGAAAATCATGTAGAAAATGCGTCCATAGAGCCGGCCAAGCATGCTTCGGCTCTCTTTCCAAAGCTTTGTACCATACCTTTGCTTTCCCGTGCATCACCAAAGGAAATTTTTGCATCTTGCTGTTTTCGTTCAGCATAAACAATGACAACATGTACAACTCAAAGTCTGCAACCCACTCATCAGGATTCTCTTCACCTGTAAAAATAAGCCCATAGCTTTGAGATGCCATGCCAACCAACACCAAAAACTGCTTCTCTTCACCTAATTGGGAGCAATCGGTGTGCTCCTCAATGGGGGCACTAGAAGATGCAGAGGGGGAATGGGGAACACACCCGACACATATATAGCTGCCCCTATATAGCTCACGATATTCATAGCACCCCTATCCTCTAAAAAACACCTTCAAAGAAAGCAACTCACACTAGCAAGGCCTTGCATGCACTTCCTCCAACGCACACACGACCTGCACAATTGCTAGATAGCGATCACACCATTCTTGCCTACTTTTAGCTCTTCCACAATTCAACACCTCTCTCTCTTTCTCTTTCACACACACGAGGTCCCCGGGGATAGACACGCTCACACACACCGGCACCGCACACCTTGGAGACGAGCAAAGAAGAAAAGAGGGAAGGAAAGAGAGACGACACCAAAAACCGGCAATGATAGCTTCTCCTTCAAGAAAAAAAACACCAAGTGCAAAATCCATATGACCTGCTTTAGGTCGCACCATGGCCATCACCAATCCGTACAGAGGGGCACACACCTCCCTCAAAGCTTGACTCTGTCGGCACATGCCTCAACATAAACTTTTTTTCTTGGCAACCTTCATCAGCTTCTTCCCTTCCGAGCACTTGCCCTTCTGAGCTCCTCACAACAATTCGCCCTTGCATGCCGGCTTCGATCTCGCCAATTGCGTGAAGCTCTTTCTTCTCCTCCCCAAGTTCAAAGAAAACAAAAGAAAACCCTCCTTTTCGAAACTGCTACCCCACCTTCCTTTTTCCTTTTCCCCTCTTTTTACAAACTTGCTAAAAAAACTCCCTAGCAGTAGCGCTTGGCGCCAGTAGCCTCTTTGAGCCTTCTTTTTGAGTTTTTACTCACCTCCCCTCTTTTTTCCTTTTAGCCTTGAGGGTTACCTTTTTACTTTTTAACTTACAATAAAGGACCTTAACTTCCAAGCCTCCATTTTGCATGCCGTCGGTGCTCAAAACCGCATTCATCAGGTTTCCATCCGGCCCTGCCATATCGAATTTCATCTTGAAGAAGCCATATCCTAAGAACCTCACCACCTTTCAGTCATCTCACATCCTCAAATGGCGATCCATAACGCTGGAAAAAACCCAATCCGCCTTTGTCACAGTCGTCTATGAGTTTGGCTTGGACGTATCCCAACGCCCGTAACTTTGATCAATGAGCCGTAACTCTGGTTGACTTCCCATATCGCATGCAAATTTCTAGAACCTTGGCAAGCTCAAAAAAATCCCTGTTAGCACGCCTATCAATGTGGCATGGTGAGCACATACCCAACCCTGGAAAATATTCCACGGGCCATAACTTGCTCGTTCGAGGGCCGATTGACAATCCAAAAAGATCGGCATGCATTGCAACTTAAGCTCTTCGTTTCTACCCATCAGGATCAGTTTTGACCACTTGTTTTCACTCGTCTAATCCGGCGGGGATCTGCAAAACCTTCTAACTTTCGACTGCTCTATCTTTTACACCGTGGTGCCGTTTGAAAAGCCATTTGGACGGGATCCTAGAGCATCTTGACCACTACATTCCCATACACATTTTCCACATTTTGAACACCTTGACGTGCCATCCCAATTATCCCACTTTGTAGGCCTCCCTGACCTAAAATACCACCTTAAGCATACGTTTTGGTTGCAACTTGCCTGCTCAGGACCTTCGTACCTGCTTTATCTCTCTAGCTTGCACCTGAATGCAGCCTTAGCACTACATAGCACACCTCACAATAGAGAACAACTTTGGTTGCACCAACATCATGCACCTTTGTATTTAGATGCATTTTTTTGTGAAAATAGTAGTGACATTTGTGGGCCCACTAGCTTTCAAATTGTATGCTCATATAAGTGTACTAGAAAATCACTTGTTTATTCTTTCAAAGATGTATCAGTTGCGTCAATACAAATGGATCATCTCGAACAAATCAACAAAACATTATCAAGGGTTTCTTTTGACAATTTGTTCGCCCATCAAGAGAAATTGTACATACATGTTGTGGCACATACTCAGGAACTGTACACTTTAAAATATTCTCTAATAAATATTTCACTTTATCTAGATATTCTTTGTGCATCTTGATCTGATCAGGTGCCATAAATCCTTTCTTCGTTGTGCTCATCTAGTACCCTTGAAGGTAGGATTATGGATAACATTTAAGGGAATTTCCATGCAACAAAAGCTTGGGCCCACTTGAGATGTAGCTCAAGAGCCGATTGCTTATCAAATGCTTGATGCAAATCAGAACCACTATGCATCTATTGACCACCAACCAAGGCTACACCGCATCCTTTTAATTAAGAAGTGGAAGGTGTGGGATTCTAGCTACCATACACTTGATTGTATGCAGTTGTATCGGGGCAGCATTGTTCACCCCTTGTGCACATGCAAGCTCGCTTACTTTATCTTCAAAAGTCATCTCCACCAGGGCTCTCAATCGATGAATTCATCACTTTCATCTGGCTTTTTTTTCCCTTCATCAAGGATTCTCTTTGTCTTAAGCACCCATTCAAAAAAAAAATCTTGGATACCTTTAGGAGGGTTTTAGCAAGCTAGGACATTTCCAAGAATTTTGAACACATGTTCTTTTATTCTGTGTGCATTTCCACTAAATTTATGGCCACAAGATTTGCATCTTTAAATTTACATTTTTTAGTTTCGTTTCATGATGTATTGTTATTTAAATTTGAAAACTCGACCACAATGTGAGTTTTCACTCTACACATGATGAGGAATCACCTAATTTATATCTATATAGATTTTATGTGTGAGTAAACTCCACACGACAAGCAATTTTAAATCTCCTAAACCTACTTAAGTGACCTCCAAGTATGAGTCAAACTCTACATGTGACAGGTAATTTCTATTTACCCTACCTAAATCACTTCCAAATGTGAGTCAAACTTTACACAAAGCAAGAGATTACCATTCGACCTACCTAAGTCACCTTCCCAGTGTGAGCATTGCTACACTCGACCCCAATGTGAGTTTTCACTCTACACATGATGAGGAATCACGTAATTTATATCTATATAGTTTTTATGTGTGAGTAAACTCCACATGCAATTTTAAATCTCCTAAACCTACTTAAGTGACCTCCAAGTATGAGTCAAACTCTACATGTGATAGGTAATTTCTATTTACCCTACCTAAATCACTTCCAAATGTGAGTCAAACTTTACACAAAGCAAGAGATTACCATTCGACCTACCTAAGTTCCCAGTGTGAGCATTGCTACACTCGCAAAATAAATTTACATAAGCGACTTTTATGTATGAGCATAGCTCTAAACAAAGAATTAACTAATAATTTAAGTTAATCTAAATCACTTCTATGTGTGAATTTGTTCTATATATGGTAAGCAATCACTAAATTTGATTTTTTTACCACACACCAGAGGGCCCACATGGGGAGGTACTCATCCCTTCCAAATAGTAGCCATGAAACATGGTAAGGCAAGGGTCGCATATCATCGGGATAGAGCCACGTGTAGGCATCACCATGGCCACCCAATTGATGAATCACATGTATCGGGAACAAGAGAGATAACTTGTAGCAATAAGCTGCTAGGAACCTCCTTATTGGGTAACCCAACCCAAGAGGAGAATGCACCTGAGTATCCAAGACCAAGAGCTCTAGCAACATGAACACCACGTGAGCACTAAGTGTCCCTCTAGAGGGGACTCAAAGGGGGATATGAACGCACAATCTGTAGGCTTAGAAGCCAAAGGGGGGTATGAAGCCACAACCTGTAGTTTGAGAAACCAAAGTCTTACCATTAGACCAACTCTTTGGGGATTTACTCTGACTAACTTACTTCCAAGTGTGAGTGAAACTCTACACAAGGCTCTATTCTCTACTCATTACTTTTTTTCTACCTATCACACTTTAAATTGAATACATTTTAGTTTTAATCTTTCATTTTATACTTAAATTTTCGTCTTTATAGCTAATTTAAATCTCCATGAATACAAAATAACCCTTTTTTGTGTATCTTGAGTTTTAGAGTTTACCTTTGTAGTGAACTGGAGGCACACCTTTTAAAAAGATGTCCACAATGGTGAAAAGGCCCATAGACACCTTTTATATAGAAGTGCATATTTCAATCTAAAGAAATAAATAGTCCGATGGAACTAAAGTTTGATCAAATTTTTGGGAGACATTGTTTTTGTTGATGTGGCACCATATAATATGTCTGTTTTAGCTTGGTTGTTGTATAATATTGTGGTGTGTGGGTGCTTGACCGAACAAGGCTATGTTCTTGGCTAGCACTTATCTTGGAATGTAACCCTCATGGAATAATATAAGGAGTTGCCCGATGCTATGCAAGGCAAACCTAGTTTGGCTCATTCTCTCTCTTCTGATAGGCTGGTGGAGGAGGCGGACATGGTCTGTTGAAGCCTTCACTTTCTTGCCTTTGATTTCTTGGTCACTAAGAGATGGCGTTCTTGTTTGATACAAGCTAGTGTAGCAGCCTCTAGCTGGTTACATGCCGATTTTAGACTGCTTAGTTTCTGCTATGCATCGGGCTTGTCGTGTGTGAATTTCCAAACATGTGTATTTATCAACCTTCATACTATTCCACGAGCTATCTCAAACAAAGAAGAGATCATTATGGCAATAAAAAAAAAATGCAACAAGCGACCCAAGTGTTGCGCTCATCAGAATGCACGTCAGTGCTTCGATGGCAAAGGCAGCAACATGCAAGAATCAGCTCGTCAATACCTCAGCCTCATCATGCGCCAATCTTTACTCTACATTGAGGTTCCTTTATTTCACACTAGTGCCCATGATGTCTTCCTTAGCGAAGTCAAGTTCAGTGCTTTGAGGCCATGCAATACGCAAAACACCTTCAGAGGCTGTTGTGATTCCTTTTTATTTACCTCCCTTCACATACTCACTTACCCATGCATGTGTGTACTATGCCATCTCTTTTGCTGATACTCTCCGCTCCTTCTTTTTTTCTTGCCACTCAAATATCTTGAAGAGCCACTTACTACAGTGTCTGAGACACGACATGCAGTGAATTTGTTCATAAAGGGGCTGGCAATGCAAATAGAGGAACTTTGTACTACCATAGAAGTGTTGGGATTCTCACTAGGCTTGTAGGTTTTCATGTTATCTTTATCATCTGTTTCCTTGCCAATAATTATTCACAATCATCACCACATTCAACACCTAAAACCTCTTTCTCCGGATGTGATCATCAAATCTTTCAGTTGTGTTCTCTAAAACCCTAGTTGCAATGATGCTGAACCTAACAAATCTCTTGGTCAATGGTAACAATAAACTTGTCACTAGAGAGAAGCAATTGATATCTGAAGCCTTTACAAGTTGGCAATTTTTCTTGCATTCAGTTTTGATCAATTCCTTTTGCATTCAATTTTTGTTGCAAAAAGTCTTTGATATTGCCTTCCCAAAGCCTTAGGAGTCACCTGCAGTTTTGCTACGGAAGTGCTTAATCTTTCCACTCTCAAAATAGCATTGCAGATTTGCAATCAAGAAGTTCACTCAACCGTTTATGAGTTTAGTACTAATGTTTTTATTATTATTCTTTGTTGAATAAAGGATCATCACATCAAGCCCCTTATGAAGAGGGATGTACATTGCAAAAATATCATGCCCATCCCTCAGTTTGTCCTTCTTCATCTTGTCCATTACATTGGGATAGCGACCTAATGTTTGCATAAGGAAGATGTATGAGTTCCATGCCTTGATAATGTTCTTGGCATGATGTCGATTCTGGCCCCCTAGTTCTATCCCTAGTCCCTAAGCCATTGTATGATCACTCCCTTCACATGAGGCATGGAGTTGATCCATTCATGTAGAGGGGTGAAAGCATGAATAGGTGGAATGATATTTAAGCTATTAGATAGCATATCACAAAAACAATCTTGTGGAAAAAAGAACACAAACTAAATAAAATTTATAAGTGATTGCACTTCTACATTTTATTCTTTAAGAGCTATCCATTGACATATATCATGATAGAAATTTTATGTGAATTCATGTCTAATTGTAGGCCAAAGTTTTTGATAGTAGGTGTCCATGGACACAGCTATTTGAGCCACCATTCCATGCTTTCACCCAGAGTCCTTTCTCAGCACAAGATTATAAAAAAGATGTCCATCTTTTTTCTCCCTAAGGAGGGAGGTGTGGTGTGTGTGGGTGCTTGGATGGACAATCCTATGTTCTTGGCCAGCATTGGAATTTTACCCTCATGGCATAATATAAGGAGCTCCCGGCGCTATGCAAGGCAAAATCAGCTTGGCTCATTCTCTCTCTTGTGATAGGCTTTGATTAAATGGTATCATACATACACCATATAAAGTGCAATGAAAATTAGGCCACAATAATGTTTTAATCCCAACCCCCTAAACTACGAGGTAGGATGCACCAAATGGTGAATCAAACCTTGGAAGTAGTGTCTATCCATTCTACACACCATGTGCGAGTAGGCCATGCTAGAGGTGCATTTAACACACATACAAATATATAAAAGTTGAAAAAATTTAAGAAATTTAATGTTTTAATAGGTTAGATAATGGATAATCATCCCAAGTGTAGGTAGAGAGAGTCTGTGTGGTGCTAGCTAGATATAGTGACAATGAGAGAGTGTGTGTAGGTAGAGAGAGGGTATGTGTGTGTGTCGCTAGCTAAAGAGACTAACAACGAGAGAGAGAGTGTGTAGGCAGAGAGAGGGGGTGTCACGTGTAGGTAGCTAGAGAGAAGGTGAATGAGAGAAAAAGAGTGCAGCTATTGATCAATTCCACTCTTGAATGATAATTTTGTGAATTTATAGACCCGTAGCCTTTCAATTGATATCACTATCAATCGATAAAAGTGGTATTTAGTCATCTATTCAAAAATGTATTAAAAAATTATCGAAAAGGTCTTAGTGTGAACTCCCATTGTAACTACCTATGGTAATATAAAGAGCTGCCTCTTAAGTGTAGGGAAAAATATTATGGGTTTAATCTTGGTGTGTATCTTGCCTATAACACGTATGTCACATTGGTAAAGACGGCGGGCAAGCGATTCTTCGGCTGGCTCACTTCTTGATTTCCCTTGTTGCCCCTTCCACTAGCAATCATGTGCTTGACAGAGGGCTAACCTTCTTGCCGTTCTATCTCCCAATCTCGCCTCCACTCTTGAATTCTATTTGTGCCATGGTTAGCATGACCATTGTTAAGGCATCCCTTGCTTCCTATCGTACAAAAATGAAGATTAGAAAGGTCATAGCGATGAAGGACACATGCAATGTACCAGCAATCATGCCCAACTGTTGCTATAAAAGATGCTCCAATCTGCCAAACGTAGCACCACAACACCCAAAAAAGGCTACAGTTTGGGCATGAACCGGTGATCTTTTAGGCCATTGATGGTGATAATGCTCAAGCCCAAAATCTCAAAATTCTTCTTTGTAGCACAAGAAAGGATGCAAGATAGCCCCAACAAAGCAATGGTCAGGGGGGCTGTCCCTTCAATTTTAGGAGCTTTAACAGGTGGCTCCACCGATTATGCATTTTAATGAATATTTCCAAAGGACTTTCAAAAGTTTTTTTCTTAACTAGCAAGGTTTTTTGTGGCTCCATTACTTCTTAACTGCCTAGACAAAGTGGCACTAGTTCTAAACTCCTAGCTTGCTATTCGGGCCATGTGGACAATAACACAAGAAGATTTAGAAATTTTCTCATGTAGAAACGGAGTCTTTTTCAATGTTTTTAATACAATGGATAACATCATGAGCTTCTGCTCGAGAGGCACTTCATACCCAGCTAGGTATGATTAGAGGCAGGGGACCACCAGTCCCCTGCCTCCAGACTGGGGGACCATCAGTCCCCCCCATCGGTCTTGGTTATAAGGACACGGGTCCTATGGGTAAGGCCACCGGCACAACCGGACAGTGTGTATGCTAGGGGGACTCTATAAGATAGCATGATTGGGTGGAGAATATCACACGACATTACTCTCGCCCTTTCACTAGTATTCGAATTGTTTCGAGAAAGAGGAAAAGCGGACTGCATGTGCATGCAACGCGCATCTCCTCTCCCATGAGCTACAGGCGGGGAAGACGAGTCCCACTACATCCCAACAAAAAGAAGGCAAGAATAGAGCTCTGCATGCAGCACGGGAGGCCAGGCAGCGAGACACAATCGCACCACATACGCCCACCAAATTGCACAACTAAGGCGGGCGACCAAGGCAAACTCGACCAGCAACTCTACAACATCGAGGCTCAATTGACTGCGTGCGTAGGAAGGCCCTCTAAACCCTTGCATGAAGGAGGGTTGCACCCACCCCATGAGGGTTAGAGACCACCCCATGAGGGTTAGAGACCAACACCCTACCATCCAAGCTATTAAGCCTTGTTGTATACAATAAGGAAAGATAGCATACTTGAGTTGACGAAAGGCAAGTTTTCTTCCAAAATTCCTCTTTAGGAGGAAGCTTCACAATTGAATAGAAGCCTTCACAAAAAAGATGAGTTTTTGTGAAGAATCAACAACGGTGTTCTTGCGAAAAACAAAATGTGAAGCGCTACAATTTCCACAAGGCGAGGATCGCATGCAACGCAAAAGTCACCGAGCATAAAAAACACAAAGACTTCAAGCTTTACAAGGTACAAGTTGACGTTTTTTCTCTCTCTACATTAGCGTGTGTTTACCATGGCTAGCGAGGATATCCCACCTACACACACTTTTGATTTCGAGCTCGCACATCAAAATCCGAGCACCACGGATGCTACCGACATTAATATGCATGATGATGATGATCTAGGAGATTATGGCCTTGTAGATATGGCTGCTTTCAAGACTTTGGAAAATCTCCAAAGTGTACTTGAAGGAAACCTCTCTGCACTAAATGCAAATGTTACAAAACTTACTGATCTACTTGTTGTGAAATTTATAAATTCACAGACGGCTCAAGGAGCCCAATCTAGCAAGGTTCAAGGAACCCAAGCTCGCACGACTCAAGGAGTCCAAGAGGCACGTGCTTCAAAATATGCAGAAGGTAGCAATGCATTACTTAAGAATATCACCATTCCTAAGTTTCACGGTGAAAAGCGTGATCGCAACAAGGATGTGGTCAATACGTTTGTACACAAATGGAGGGATATTTATAGGCTGAAGCACACCCCATATATTAAGACAGCTATGGAACCAAGTCTATCTCTTAAAGACAAGGCCTATAAGTGGTGGATGACATTTCTAATAGATGCTCGTCCTTCGTCTTGGGCTGTGTTTCAAGCTTCTTTCTCCAAAAAGTTTTTGGAATCCAATAAAGAGGATAAGAATTGGTTAGCATGGGATGCATGCCGCATGTCTGGCCTCTCTCTCACTCAGTATCTTTTCAAGTATCAAAAAATCATATTAAAACTAGAAGGTCTAGATGAATTCCAAAAGATATGGGGTTTTAATACAAAGACTATCGTCTTCATGTCAAGACCCAACATCCAAAAACTTTGGAAGAAGTCATCGGTTATGCCCAACGATATGATGATGACCAAGAGATGAAGGAAAATTCTCCCTACTCTAGGAATACTTTTGCTAAGAGAAATTCGGCTAAGAGCCAATGGCGAGGTAGATCTCCCACACGTTACAAGAGGAATAAGAGACAATCTACCTCTCCACGCCCACAAGAGGCTAAGAAGCCTAAACAATCACAAGATACTTCATGTAGGTCTCTCAGCACCATTGATTTTGAGCGTGCAAAGAAACACAATTTGTGTTTCAGATATCTTTCGGACTAACATAACAAGAAGGATTTTCCTCTTTTGCAAGGCAAAGAAAAGGCCATGCACACGGTGCAACGCCTCACATTAGATTCATCTACTAAATATTTGTGTTGTAGAGGTTCTTCATATGGAAGAAAAGCACAAGTGTTGTGTGCCTACTTCAATGTGGCAACCCACCTTTGGCCCCTATGAGTTGATTTAAATGCATGGCACTATTAACGGACAACGTGTTCGTATTTTAGTGGATGATGGTGCAACTCATAACTTCTTGAACTTTAAGCTAGTCAAGAAATTAAAGCTTACACAGACTCCCTGCTCCCACAAGTATGTGGCAGAATAGATGGGTAGAAACGATAAAGAAGGATGGGACACGGTAGTTCAAGGGGTTGAGCTTATTGTTCAAGATCATACGACGACCCTTGAGTTTCAAGTTATGAACATGGACAATGCTGATGTAGTTTTAGGACGGGAGTGACTGCATGGTTTAGGAAACACATTGCACACTAGTTATGAACACAAATCCTTATCTTTTATGGCCAATGGTAAACATGTGCTTTTTCTTGGTGAGAAAAATATACCACACCTCTTATATGTACAACTGAGCTTTCTATTTTACAGAAAGAAGATTTAACAGATGAGGTCTTTTGTGTTACTGCTTGTCTCCAAGTTTTGTGAATTCTCAAGGGCAAAGTGCTGTGGATTCTAGTTATGGTATGCAAAGTGCAATGGATTTTAATGAAAAGAAAAGTGCTAATAATTCTAAAGAGCAAAGTGCTCTCAATTCTAATTCTATTGACCAACGTGCAACTGTTGTAAAACAAACAGTAAAGGAATTACAAGATTCTCCATCCCAACATAACTCTAGTTTAATTTCTCCTTTGCACGGAAAAAGCTGACTCACTTACTCACGGAGTATAGTGATGTATTCTCAAGTGATTTACCACCGGGTTTACCCCCTACACGTGATGTGCAGCACGGCATAGATGTCCTGCCAGGCACTAAACCGGTGAGTAAACCACCTTATCGTATGAGTGCTAGTGAAGCCAAGGAGGTTGAGAGTCAATTGGCTGACTACATCGCTCATGGTTTCACTAGACCTAGCAATTTGCCTTGGTCATCGCCAATTCTTTTGGTAACAAAGAAAGATGGTACTATGCACATGTATGTAGATTATCACGGATTAAATTCCATAACCATCAAGAACAAGTATCCTCTGCCCTGAGTGGATGAGTTGTTTGATCAACTCCATGGGGCAAGATACTATACAAAGATAGGTCTTCGTTCAAGATGCCACGAGGTGCGTATCCTTTTGAACGATATCTCTAAAATTGCCTTTAGAACACGGTTCGGGCATTTTGGATTTTTGGTTATGCCTTTTGGTTTAACCAATGCTCCAGCTACATTTATGACACTCATGGATAGTGTATTACGTCCCTATCTTGGAAATTTGTTGTGGTTTTCCTTGATGACATTCTAATTTACAGTAAGACTAAAGATGAACACATAGAACACTTATGATTAGTGTTTGAACAGCTACAAACTCGTGTCCTGTATGCTAAGAACAAGTGTGATTTCTTTAAAACAGAGATACATTACTCGGTCATGTGATCTCTTATTCTGGAAACAAGATGGACACTGTCAAGGTCGCTGCCATTCTTCGATGGCCACATCCCAACACGGTTAAGGAGCTTCAAATCTTCTTATGCATGGCTAGATTTTATCGACAATATATCCGTGATTATGCCAAAATCATTGTTCACATGACGGATCAACTTAAAGTAAAAGGTAAAACATTTTCTTGGGAAGAAGGCCAACAACGCAATTTTGAACTGCTCAAGGTAGTTGTAGCATCCTAGCAATCGTTGACCCACTTAAGCCGTTTGTGGTAGAGACTGATGCTAGTGATAAAGCAATTGGTGCGGTACTTCTCCAAGAGGAAAGACCTATAGCCTTTGAAAGTAAAACATTGGATAGAGCTCAACAAAATTATCATGTCTATGAGAGGGAGCTCTATGCCATAGTTCGCGCTTTACGAAAGTGGTGACACTATTTATATGGTGCTGAGTTTGAAGTAGGTTTTGACCATGAGAGTTTAAAATGGTTTACTACTCAAATGGACTTGAAGGTTCGTAAAGCTAGATGGATGGAGATCTTTCAAGATTATGATTGTAAGTTATGATATTGCAAGGGGTGATATAATGTAGTAGCGGATACACTAAGCCGGATGCCTTAGATTAATTCACTTGCTTCCATGGTAATACAAAGTGAATTTTTGGAGTCATTACGTGGCAAGTGTGCACAAGATAAATCATATGCTAAAGTGTGGAGTGTAGTTTTAAGAAGGAATCCCTCACACTCACATGTCTTTGCACAGCCAGATCAACATGTTTCTACACGCGCATATAAAAATTCCAACACACAGAGCTCCACCCCTGCTCAGTAAGAGATTAAGCGATAGAAGAATTTTTCCATTGACGATGGCTACTTACTCCACAAGGGTAGAGTATGTGTGTCAAAGGACTCGGACACTAGGCGCCAAATATTATTTGAGTGTTACAATAGTCCAAGTACTAGTCATCGAGGTATTTATAAGACCTATGCCTTAGTTCAACGGCAATTTTATTGGCCAGACTTACATTATGATGTTCAAGGGTACGTACTAAGCTGCCAACAATGCTAAGTTAATAAGGCACGACGTCTCAAGGTAGGTGGCCTTTTACATCCTTTAGACATTTCACAAGCTAAGTGGGAGAGTATCTCTATGGATTTTGTAATAGGACTACCTACTACAAATTGTGGCCATGATGCCATATGGGTAATTGTAGACCGTCTAACAAAGATCGATTGATTCATTCCACTAAGACTATGATTAAGACACCAAAATTAGCATGGCTATTTATAGAACATATATATAGACTCTATGGTCTTCCATCTAGTATCATTAGTGACAGAGATCGAAAGTTCGATAATCACTTCTGGAGAGTTGTGCTCCAAAAGTTGGAAACTACACTTAATCTTAGTACGGGTTGATCATCCAGAAACAGATGGTCAACCTGAAAGAGTTAATCAACTGCTAGAGGAGATGCTATGAGCGTACGTTAGCAAGAAGCAAACCAATTGGGAAGACTACTTGCCTATATTGAAATTTGCTTATAATAGTTCAAAGCAAGTGGCTACAGAGTTTAGTCCATTTATGCTTTTATATGGTTTTCAACTTAGATCACCTCATTATGATGGGGTTCGCTACGAAGAAGATACAACAAGCGAAGGATTTGCACCAAGACCATTTTGATATGCTTCGAGTTGCTCGACAAAATCTTAAGCAAGCTCAAGATCGATATAAGAAGTACGCAGATGAGCATCGTCGTCTTGCTACTTTTGAAGAAGGAGACAAGGTTTTCCTCAAGGTTCCAGAGCATTCAAAAAGTCTGAAGATGGGAGAAGTTGCTAAACTTTCACCATGATATTGTGGACCGTTTATCGTTCTCAAAGGTATAGTTCAAGTGGCCTATAAGTTAGCTCACTCGCAAGTTTATCCTGTTTTTCACGTTAGCCGTTCACGAAAACAGCCAGGACAAAATGATAATGTCATTGACATAGGTGTGTTAGTTGAAGTTATCAAACCTTCAAGCATCCCTCATGAACCCGAAAAGATTTTGGATTCTCATGAGCTTTGCACTAGACATCATGTCAGAAGACAGGTGTTGGTAAAATGGCTAGATAGACCTGAAGAAGTTTCTACATGGGAGAATGTCTCCGCACTTAAGAAACATTTTCGTACGTTCATTTTCGAAGATGAAAACAATTCTCTAATGGGGAGGTGATGTAAGGACACGGGTCCTACGGGAAAGGCCATCAGCACGGCCTGACAGTGTGTATGCTAGGGAGAGGCTATAAGACAGCATGGTTGGGTGGAGACTAGCACATGACATTACTCTCGCCCTTTTACCGGCGGTCCCTTGCCCCCAGTCGTTACCTAGCTAGGTATGTGGTGCCTCTCTCACAAAAGCTCATATTGTGAAAATTTGTCCAAAACTTCTTGTGTAAGTTGTTCTTGAGAATAATACTTTGCATTGTGCAGGCAATGTGAAGTGGACCTTGGACAAACAAAGACATGTGAGTGACATCAATTGCTTATATAGATGTGACTTGAACTTTGAAATATGGCTCTTTGTGCCACATGGCACCAACGGTCATATTTCGACAATCAAGTTGGACCTATATAGATTTTAAAGATATTTTGAAGTCATTTTGTCAACCCCACATGACACGATTTCTTAGTTTGCTAGCCCTCACTCTAACCTTTCAGGCATTAAATTTTATCCATCTTGCTCAAAGCCTTCATGATGCAATCAAGCCCTCGCTTTGGTATCACTAGACCCTTCCAAACACATTGATTTTCATCCCTGCATCCCATACAGCACGATTACACCATTGTTAATTCTTTCTCACTCCTTTATCGCATCGTTCACGCCACATCACTTCCCATAACATAGGTTTTCAAAATCCATCATCTCATGTATTATGGAAAATACAAGAATACGTTATGATGTTAGAAGGGCAATAAGTAAAAGGCATTGAAACTTTAAAAAAAAAAAGATAGGAGGGAAAAAGCATCAATAGAGAGTAATGGAAAAGACTTTAGTTCATATCTTGTCATTAATGGTTTAGATTCCAATGCCTTTAATAGAAGATTCATATTTTGTAGCACCGTCAAGGTCATGGGGAGGGGGGTTGTTGATCCTCGCCCTCCATCTCCCTTGCATTCCTAGTAGGAATCAAGCCATCCATCAAATGGACGATAATTCAACACCCGAAATATCAAGTGTCCCATATAGTCTGCATGCCAATAAATGTGATGCAAGTCAGCACATGACCTTCTGTCGACACCTTAGTCCTTGTAATCTGTTGAGTGGCAATCACTTTCAACTTCCACATCAGCACATGGAATCTTGTACATCATGACTGTCACCTGTCTGTAAGCAATAAGGTGGCCTCCCTCTCCCATGACCATCGACGATCAGGAATGGTCCTTGTAATCTGTTGAGTGGCAATCGCTTTCAACTGCCACATCAGCACACGAAATCTTGTACATCATGATTGTCACCCGTCTGCAAGCAATAAGGTGCCCCCCCTCTCCCACGACCATCGATGATCAGGAATGGTCATGCACAAACCATTCCCGTAAGCAGGGCTCTCGACCTCTGCCGATCACCCATGATTAATAGGAATGGTCAGTGCACGACCATTCCCTACACCATAACATCAAAAGGTCATACAGTTTTGAGTTCTTGAAGAAATAAAAAGTACCCTTGTATTTTGTGCCCAAGCTTTTATATTATCTTCGAAAATGATTAAAATGTCAATGCCAATTCCAACTAGGGTTAAATTTAGAGAAGATAAGAATGTCATATTTTTGTATAGGTATCAATATTCTATTCTCTTACTCTTTAATCAATTGATTGACAAACAACCCTTTTCTAGTTGTTTTTTACCATAATGGAACAAATTCTCTAAATCTCTAATGTGAAACCCTCATAAAAAAGCAAGATCTTCTTGGACTATGGTATCCCCTCCCAAAGGTATCAGGAGTCTAAAAGGTAATCCACATCGATACTACAAAGTGATCAAATAGAACAGTTTCCCCCTATATAGTAATGGACCAACCAAGGTATGCCTACATAGAATCTAGCCAGCCTCTCTAGCGGACGGTCCTCCTCTCCATGGAATCCCCATGTTAAGATGGAGACCAAAGGATGGAGTTTTGAAGTTGTAGCATCTTAGGTGAATGGCCCAATCTGATCCTAATATTTTTTTGGCTTTAGGTATTTATTTTACTGATTTGTCAAAGTCTTGGGTAGGGCAATTTACTGAGGGGAGTACTTATGGGCCCCTGGGCTAGTATATAAGAAACACCTAGCCCCCATTATATAGTCACTAATTCATTGCTCAATTCGCGGGTTTAACCGAATCTCTCTCTCTCTCTCTCTCTCTCTCTCTCTCTCTCTCTCTCTCTCTCATGTATTCTCCCCATTGCTCTACGCTTTCGTATCGTCGACTTTGACATGGTATTAGAGCAACGGAGGAGAAGCACTGTGTGATGAAGAGGAAACAAAAAAGAAGAGCTCCGACATCACTTTGTTGTCCTGTCCACAGCCTTTTAGCGGCATCTCCAAAGCCTACATTTTGTGAATCAAGGGACGGCGAAGAGGGTGTGCTCCAGGTGCGTTTTGAAATGTTGGAGCAAGTGCCCCACTTTCGATTCCGGCCAGTGTGAGCCCTTATATTGTAGCGTCTTGAGAGGCGACTCTAAGGCAACAATCCTACTTGTGTTTTGAAAGGCATTAACTAGTTGGCCTAGATTTTTTGCAGCGTTTTGAGAGGCGGCCTCTTTTGGAGATTGACAAGAACGTTTTGAAACTCTAGCACAACAACGACATCATTTTTGCAAGCCAATCTCAGTGTTTTAAACGTTGGCAAGGGAGAGCCACTGAAAACTGCCTTGGAGAGGATTGTTTTGCAAAGGCTTGGCTCTAACGGCAATAAAGGCGAGACAAAATCAACCCAAGGCTATGGAAAGGGAATCGGTCAATATCGAGTTAACGGCCTATGCACGGATGAAGTTCTTAAGGAAGCTGTCAATTCATTTGGCTCGGGAATGTGAAGCCAGAAGCAAATGTATGAGTTGGCTAGAGGACAGAGGCAAAGGCAAGCTCGACAAGAACAGCAAGTTAAGTGCTTAGTTAGCTACCTCGGTTCCGAGAGCCGTTGTTACAAATACAAGACGACGCTTTGTTTGCCTCGGGAATGTGAAGCTAAAGGCAAAAGTAGGAACTCACAAGAGGACAAAGGCAAAGGCAAGCTTGGCAAAGATAGCAAGGATAAAGATTTGACAGAGAATATCGGCATGGCACACGTGGTTGTGGCCACAGTAGCTATGACGCCAAATTTCTAGTTAGGCAGTCATTGTCGCAACTAGCTTTAGCCCAAGGAGTGGCGTGTGAACGGTAGCACTACAAGAGGCTATTCATATTAGCGACGCTCACACAGCGACGCTCAAAAAAAAAATTCCCGGCGTTGCTATGAGCGTCGCAAATTTCTTTGTAAATTTGCGACGCTCATAGCGACGCCGACTGGGCTAAAAAAATAACAGAGAGCGCCCAAAAACTCAGATCTCAGATCTGAGTTTTCGGCACCCTCAAGCAAGGAGCAGGTAACGCTCTCCCTCTCTCTCTCTCTCTCTCTCTCTCTCTCTCTCTCTCTCTCTCTCTCTTTCTTCTCCACACACACACACACACACACACACACACACGAGGAGAGGAAGGAGAGCCAGGTATGCTCCTTCCCTCTCCTCACTCTCATGTTCCCTTCCCCTCTTTCTCTCTCCCTCTCTCTCTCTCACACACACACATACACACACACATAGTGTTTTTGAGAGAGAGAGAGAGAGAGAGAGAGAGAGAGAGAGAGAGAGAGTACAAACATAAACAAAAACGCACACACACATACATAAACAAAGAATGCACACACACATTGAGAGAGGAAAAGAGAGAGAGAGCATGCATAAACAAAAAACACACACATTGAAAGAGAAAAAGAGAGAGAGAACATGCATAAACAAAAAACGCACACATTGAGAGAGGAAAAGAGAGAGAAAACATTCATAAACAAAAAAACGCACACACATTGAGAGAGAAAGAGAGAGAAACTAATTTAACGTCGTAGGAAACTAATTAAAATTAAAAGACCTAAAGATCTAGCCGACGAGGAGTTGAACTCAAGACCTATTATTCAAGAGGGAAATGGCATAACCAATCTATCATACTTGGCATGGGTGATAGAAAGGTTATACCATTTATCTCTTTTTATTGGCACACACATCCACACACGCGCACACACACAAGAAGAAGAGAGTTATAACGTCGTAGGAAACTATCCTAAAATACGTTAAAGATTAGGTTAGATGTAGACTTACGTTAAATTAGATTTAGGTTTATTTAAGTTAAATTAGATTAGATTTAGGTTTATTTTTAATTAGATTTACGTTTATTTACGCTAGATTTAGATTTACGTTATATTAGATTAGATTTAGGTCTCCATAGACTGCGATGCCTGCATGAAGCGGGTGAAGAAAGCCCTCAATGGAATATAGGGTATTGCTGCCTTCACTCATGGTGGGCTCCGTCGATCCAAAAGTACTGGTGAAATGTCTTCAGAAGATAGGGAAGAAGGTGGATCTTCAGGGCGGCAAGAGTCACTACATCCCCGACACAATGACCATCTAGACAACCTCTAGTCATTCAACAGCAACTTCAAAGTTAGTAACAAGAGCAAGAACGGTCTAAAGGGCCAATTGCTGTCGTCAGATGTGGATGGAGATGAGGCAGCGTCACCGCCGGAAGTTAACTCTCACATCTTTAGTGATGAGAATGCCAACTCTTGCCGAGTTATGTGAAAAATTATGTGTTAAATCAGTTTTAAGGTTCATATAATCCCTGTTAGTTTAGTTCTTTGTTTTTAATATAACATAATTTACGTTAGATTTAGATTTATGTTATATTAGATTAGACTTAGGTTTATTTAGGTTTACCCACACACACACACACACACACACACACATACACACACACAAGAAGAAGAGAGTTTTAACGTCGTAGGAAACTATTCCAAAAGACGTTAAAGATTAGGTTAGATGTAGACTTACGTTAAATTAGATTTAGGTTTATTTTAGTTAGATTTACGTTTATTTAGATTTACGCTTATTTACGTTAGATCGAGTCCACGCAAGAATTACTTACAGTTTAGGGTTTAGAGTTAGACGAACAATGAAAAGATCTACTGTGAAAAGATGTTAAGATGCTGTGAAGTGCTACAGCTAGAGAAGAGGCAAAGGGGTTTTGTCCACTACATGCAGTATCATGTAGACGTGGGTCTGTAGATTTCTTGTACCCACAAATATAGGTATTGACCAATAAAGACGAGATTATAACCCGGTGGTTCTGATCTCCGTGCACCTCTAGACCGAGGTGTGCGGGGATTGGACATGACTAGAGAATGTGAGGTAAAGAGAGAGAGAGAGAGAGAGAGAGAGAGAGAAGAGAGAGAGAGAGAGAGAGAGAGAGAGAGAGAGAGAGAGAGAGAGAGAGAGAGAGAGAGATAAGACGAAGAATGCCAATAGAATATTACATTTGTTATCCAGGTTATAAGATTTTTATCCTCATTATGAGTAGTGACGAGGATGTGGGACCGTCCAACCGAAACAGCTATCTCTCAACGAGGGTCTTATGTCCTTGTAATCAATGCAAGCATGATGTGCGACGGACAAGACGTGTTTCTTTGCAGCACGTTCGCGAATTTGGCGAGTTCGATCCATCTATTATAGATCGAGTTGTTGCCAATTATAACTCGTCGGACTCTGATGCTGGCCAACAAGCAGCAATCTTGCAACCCAATAGACGTGTTCGCAGGCGCTTTGGTCAAGCAGCATATGTGAAGCCACAAGATGTAGCCTCTGACAGCTCGGGGGATGATCATGCAAAGCACATTCCCAAGGAGGCAATGTTTGAGCCCGAGATTGATGAAATGATCGAGACGATCATAGATTCAGAAAGGCTTATCTATGATGATATGAAAAGTGAAGCCGATACGCCATTGTATAATGGAGCACGTATGTCTAGATTGAAAGCACTCCTGGTTCTTCTCAACATGCAGGCAAAGTTTGGATGGAGTGACACTAGCGTCACAGCGCTTTTCAGGTGATCTATTACAATTAGTTTACTTTAATAAAACTCTAAATGTATAATGATCTGATAGATTTTTACACGACTGTATCGTATTTTTATGTTGTGTAGATTGCTTAAAGAGCACATACTACCAGCTGACAATGTGATGCCAGATTCCCGAGATGAAGCAAGAAAGATTTTGCGAAACTTGGGGATGGATTACAATTCTATCCACGCTTGTCCTAATAACTGCATTCTTTTCAGAGGAGAATACATAGACATGGAGAAGTGTCCGAAATGTGATTCCGAAAG
Organism: Adiantum capillus-veneris; assembly: GCF_014529385.1. Taxonomy (NCBI): domain Eukaryota; kingdom Viridiplantae; phylum Streptophyta; class Polypodiopsida; order Polypodiales; family Pteridaceae; genus Adiantum; species Adiantum capillus-veneris. The sequence continues at coordinate 69,466,488 of NC_140950.1, forward strand.
ATATCGAGTAGATCTCCACGGGACAAAAATTCCACAAAAGGTTTTGCGATATTTTCCTCTGCTTCCTCGCATCAAGCATTTCTTCGAATGTAAGTCCATGGCCGCCCTAGCATCATGGCATGAGGAGAATAAATCTTCGGATGGTGTGCTAAGAATTCCTGCAGATTGCGCAGCCTGGAAACATATAGATGGAACATGGTCGGATTTTTCCAGGGAAGCTCAAAATTTGCGCTTAGGCCTGGCTATGGATGGCGTAAATCCATTTGGTCAAAGATCAACATCTTACAGTGTATGGCCCGTTGTCATCGTCAACTACAACATTCCCCCGTGGTTGACTACGAAGAAGGGGCACCTATGGCTAAGCTTGATTGTTCCAGGGTGATATAAAGTGGGGAATATGGATGTGTATCTTCGTCCACTATTGGAAGAGCTACAACAATTGTGGATTGGCATAGAGGTGGTGGATATGAGCCGACACACAGGACGACGGAATGCTTTGATCAGAGGCATTCTAATGTGGACCATGCATGACTATCCCGGGCTAACAGAATGCTCAGGTGATCTATTGACACTGGACCTCACTCAGACACTGTAAATCTTGTTTTTTCCCATAGTTGATCTATTATCATGTGTATACATGCAGGGCTTCAAAGAAGCGGATACAGAGCATGTGTCACATGTGGACCTAGACTGAATGCACATAGGGCGCCCTCACTGAAGAAGCAAATCTACGAAGGTCATCAAGTGTATCTTCCAGAGAATCATGTGTTATGCGACGGCTTTTTGGGAAGAGAGCCACCAAGGATGTCTGCACAAGCATGGTTAGAGCAGAAGGAGATGTGCGATGACGGATTGCCTCCATGGATGAAGAGACTATCTCTATGGTACGAGTTACCATACTGGCCCCGACTCATGATCAATCACTTGCTCGATCCAATGCACATATTCAAGAATGTGGGTAATCTACTATGGGACCATCTGACCGGCAAGAAAGATACTTTGGGAGCCAGAGTTAACCTTAGAAATGTGGATCGTATGGAGCAATATTGGCTGCAAACAGCGTCTGATGGATCGATAAAACTCCCTAAAGCACCATGGATTTTCACAGGAGCCCAAGAACGCAAAGTAAAAGAGACCATTCGATCTTTGCGGACCCCCACTGGCGTAATGCACTCGCTCCGAACGTGTTTTACTAAAGAAGGAAAGCTTACCAGTTTGAAGTCACACGATTGGCATAAAATGTGTCAGGTACGTTCATAGTGGACTTTAATATCATTGCATAAAATGTGGACTTTAATATCATTGCTGCACATACTTTACAGTTTATTTTACCGGTTGTCATTGAGGGATGTTTGTCTCTCGACATCCGTAACACAATCTACAAACTTGCAAAGCTGGTGCAATGGATCTCACAAAAGGAGATCAACGTAGACTCCATACCATTCGCCAAACTAAATGCTGCGGAGCTTGTGTGCATGTTTGAGAAACATTTTCCTACTACCATGCTAACCATTCAGGTGCATCTTCTTGTTCACATAGTTGATGAGGTGGAAATAGCTGGCACAGTTCATTCCAAATGGATTTTCTTCTTAGAACGTTTCATGAAAACGCTTAAGGGATATGTGCATCAAAAGGCACGTCTGGAGGGTAGCATGGCAGAAGGTTGGTTGGTATCAGAGTCCCTAGTGTACATTGGAGAGTGGCTAGACGGATTTGATAAAGCCCGGGACACGCTATGGCGAACCATAGATGATGAGCGCATATCTGGGATTGTCATGTGCAATCTCGGTGTTGAGAAGAAGATGACGGAAGATCTAGAGGCTAAAATCAACCGATTTTGCATGCTTCACAATCCAGTGATGAAAAAGTGGATTTCACAATATGAGGATGCAAAGCAAGAGCGACAAAGGGCACGAATCGAGTGGAGATGGGGAAGACGACCACCGATGCACTATCCAATGGTTCTGGAGAGCCTACCAACCTTCATGAGCTTAAGATGGTTACACAACCAATTGAAAAGCGCACAACAATGCGGTGACGAAGTGACTGAGGAAGAGTGGGAGTACTCTCGGGGTTGCGTGACCAAGGTAAGTTTGCAATGTACGACTAGCTAGTGACTTTATTTCTAAACGTTTGAACGGCCACTCATAATCTTTGTTCGTTGTAGTATAATTCATACACAGCAGCATGGTGTAAAGGTCGACATTTTAGGGTGGAACGAATTGACAAAAAGCGTTTTACTCAAGATCGTGGAATCATGGCAAAATTTGAACAGTCTAGTCGACGACGTTCCTCTGATGCAGATCCTGTGGTGGCGGAACTCACTTACTTCGGCACGCTGCAAGAGATTTTGAGGATCGATTACAGAGGATTTTTTGTCGACTTGTTCGACGTGCAATGGTTCAAGATAATCATGGAGGGTCGCAACGCTACTGTGCGTAGAGGAGAGTCTGGTTTTCTTGAGGTGGATTCTACTAAGAAATGGACTGACCTAAGAGACACTTTCGTACTACCCGAGCATTGTGAACAAGTAAGTATGTAAATAGTTAACATCCCCCTTTTACAAGTTATGTGCTTGAAAGATCTCATGTAAGTTATGTGACTCTGGCAGGTAATATTTCATCCTACAAAGTCTACATCAAACTGGTGGTACGTCATAGAGGTAGCCCCTCGTAGTGCAAGGACGTATGAAGGCTACCATGTGCCAATCACAACGGCATCAATGGAGGAGATCAGAGAAGATGCTCAATCAGAAGCCGCTGTGGTGGTGCCAGACGAGCATCAAGATGCTACTACTCTATATGGGGTGCATGCAGAGGAGCTACAAAATGAAACAGAGGATATGTGTTTAAACGGAGAGCTCTATATAGATATAGGAAGTTATGCTGAGTTATGCGAGGATGAGAGAGAGAGATCTCTTAAAGCCACAAATATTATATTTGAACAATTTTGCTCCGTGTTGTAAAAGCTCTGGCTCTCTAAGTACCTTCCATGGTGTACAACTCTCTTTTCTACTCGCGCTCACATCTTTTGATTGAAAATTCTGAGTTTTCGACTTGCCTCTTCTATCACTCAATTCATTGCGTCATTGTATTTATATGCGTCATTACGTCATTGTATTTAATGGTCTTTGCGTCATTGTCTACTCTATTCATTCAATATTAAGTTTAAATATTTGTGTGTTTAATGCAGGTATGGATGATGAGGAGTTTCTTTCTTCTTTGTCACCGCAGCAGAGACAGTGGTACGTGGAGTGTCATCGCTCTGGCGCATCATCGCGCGTTCCTACCCCATCCGCATCTCCCTCTATTTCGGAGCATTAGGCGCGCTCCGAAGCTTCGGCGTCGACGAGACGAGCTTCACACTCAACTAGACAGCGGCGCTCTAGTGGTGGCGGTGGCGGTTGTTGTGGGGATTCCGCCACCGATGCCTCCACACCGCCTTGTGTTCAACGAGGCTCTTTACCCTCCCCTTCTTTGCCCGCCCCCACACCAGCCACAACATCGCCATCTACGCCAGGTTTTGCACGGCTAGTTGTTCCTAGCAGCTACATACCTCTACCTACTCCGCCAGGAGCCACCCCACTCGACACTCCTCGCTGCGGGGCCCAGACGCCGGTGGAGACACCTGACGTCCGTACCCCCATCGACACGCCGCTAGAGACCCCTGCCGGGACACCCAGGTTCACGCGTCACCGGCCAGAGGGCTTGCCTTACTCCGTCGACTTCAGTGGCGGCATCATCATGGATGATGACGACAAGAAGGTGATCTCGCGCATGCGTGGTCTTTTCTCTCAGCTGTTTAGACACTACATACTAAACAAATGGAGTGAAGTACCAAGTGATTTAAAAAACAGAGTCATCAACATACTTCATGATGAGTTTCCCGTTCCAACACGGGATCAACGCTTCAATGAAGACCTGATGAAGATTCGAATGCGCGAATACTGCAAACACAAGCGTTCCGAAGTGCAAAAAGCAATCAAGCATGGGTGGAACAGGCCAGATTGGCTGGCCAAAGAAGATTGGAAGAATGCGAAGAAAGCAGCGCGCAAGAATCCCGACAAGTGGAAGCAACAAAAGGATGCAGCCAGAGCGCGAGTAGAGGCAGGGAGCTCGCACCACTTGGGGAGCGATGGATGGGCATCATTTGAGGCCGATTTTGTAAGTGTTTTCGCATTGCTCTTTATGTTCGATAGTTTAGGGTTTATGAGTTTTTTAATTCTAACATAATGAATTCTTTGTATGTTTTGACAGTGGTCGATGACAGGACGTGATCCCACACCGTACGAGCGCGAGTACGCAGGCAGGAAGGGCTTAAACGCCCTGATGGACATTCTCAGTTCTCGCGGCGGCATGGTTAGTATTAGGGTTTACTCTTTTCTATTTTTTGTATTGTTTTATAAATGTCGTTATATGTTTATACTTACTGAAAGCTGTCTTATTGTCTTTTTTTGCAGAATTCGACAGATACGCCGCTTGGACGCGATGAGACGTCTGACTAGACGACGTCAGTTTAGCCATAGCTAGATAGCATTAGTTTAGGGTTTCTCATAGCTTATGTATCATGAGACGGATTTTATACGTCTTTTTGAACCATGTATATTATTACATTTGTCACCGCAGTTCATTTTGCCAATCAATTCTTTATGCCTATGATGTTGTACAATTGTCATTATTACATTTGCCAATCAATTCATTTTGCCTATGATGTGTACAATTGTCAATTTTACGCTTGTCAAATTTGCAAACAATGCGTCTTGTGGGTGACTATTTTGGGTCTATTATCTACCCTTGCACTTGTTTTAAAAAGTGAATCAAGTACAATATGGTTGATGGGTGGCAGGGCATTCAATGTCTTGTCACCAAAATTTTTTTTCTCTCGGGCGTTGCTATTTATGGCTCTGGAGCGTCGCTATAGATCTTCTGTGTAAACGTCGCTATTACCGTCGCTATTACCGTCGCTATGAGCGTCTCTATATAGCAACGGTTATAGCGACGCTCTCGTAGCGACGCTATTAGCGACGCCGGGGGTTATAAAAACCCAGTGTATTTCCGTCGCTAACAGCGTCACAAGAGCACACAACCTCTTGTAGTGTAGAGGGGCAAAAGAAGCTCCCTACAAATGATTTGAACTCATGTGTTGGAGTTCAAGTTATCGTTGCTTGAACTTGTGGGTCATAGTTCAAGGCATTGCATCTGGCAAAGGAACCAACACAGCATATGCAAAACACTATGGATGTATGCACCAATCCATTGTTGTTGGTCGGATTATGGAAAGGATGTGTTTCAAAGTTCATTGTCTAGGAATGTTTGGATATGATGTGTTTACAGCTCATGAATGGGGGATTCTTGGATATAGTTGAAGGAGTACGAGCGGAAGTGCGACGCGACAGAGAGTGCGAGAAGAAGAGCACGACGATATGGTGAACTCGCTCTACTGTAATGTGTAGAGCATAGTGAGTTCTTATTAGGTTTTTACAAAAGAATATGTGTACATACTTGGCGGCCCGCCCACTTACCTGGGCGACCACATCGGGCTTTATACCCCAACAACCTCCCACTTAAAGTCCAATGTGGTACTTTAAGTGTGAGAGAAGCTACTATACAAGCTAATATACAAGAGATGTAGAGAAGTGATGTACTACCCTACACCTAACTGCTTGCGAAAATGCGCAAAGCTCTCTGAGGGAAGTCCTTTTGTAAGTAGATCAACAGGATTTCTGTGGTGTGAACTTTGACAAGCTGAAGTTTCTTATCCTCAAGAATTTCCCTGATGAAATGATACTTCACATCCACATGCTTTGTCTTTGAGTGATAAACTGGATTGCAAGCCAATTGTATAGCACTTTGACTATCACAATATAACACAGGCATCTCTTCTTTGATTCCCATATCTGTTACTAGTCGATTCAGCCAAATTGATTCTTTGCATGCCTCTGATGCTGCAACATATTCAGCCTCTGTAGTAGACTGAGTAACTCAATCTTGTAATCTAGAACGTCATGATACTGCTCCACCAGCCAATGTAAAGACAAACCCTGACGTAGACCTTCGGTTGTCTAAGTCACCTGCATAATCTGAGTCTGTAAAACCCTTTACACTTAGCTCCTGAATCCCATAGCATATACGCATACTCTTGGTAGCTTTCAGGTATCTCAATATTCCTTTCATTGCCTCCCATTGTTTCTTGCCTGGGTTTGACATGTATCGACTTACTACTCCCACTGCAAATGCAATGTCTGGACGAGTAGCAATCATTCCATACATCAAACTACCCACTACAGACGCATATGGAATCTTATCCATTTCAACATGTTCTTCCTCAGACACAGGACAATCTTGTTTGCTAAGTTTCACATATGGTGGCAATGGAACACTCAATGTCTTTCCCTTCTCCATATTGAAACGTTGCAAAACCTTGTCAATATACTCTATTTGAGATAACCAAATCAACTTCTTTGATCTGTCTCTCTCAATGCACATACCAAGTATATGACTTGCCTCACCCATGTCTTTCATGTCAAACAATTTTGCCATCTTTGACTTCAAAGCTAAAATTTCTTCCAAGTGCTTGCCAGCAATCAACATGTCATCCACATACAAAATAAGGATAAACCAACTACCATCCTTAGCCTTCTTTGTATATAGACAGTGATCGAACTCACTACGTTTGTAGCCTTGAGAAAGCATAAACTTGTGGAATTTATGGTACCATGCCCTCGGTGATTGTTTTAAGCCATAAAGACTCTTTAACAACTGGCATACCCAATCTTCCTTGCCTTTCTCAACAAACCCTTCTAGCTGCTGCATGTAAATTTCCACATCTAAATCACCATGCAAGAACGCTGTCTTGACATCCATTTGGTGCAACACCAAATCTAATATGGCAACCAATGCAAGAAAGCATCTCAATGTAGTCATCTTGAGCACCGGAGAGAAGACTTCATCAAAGTCAATGCCTTGTTTTTTCTTAAAGCCCTTGGAAACAAGCCTTGCTTTGTACTTTGGCTGACTATCATGAGCGGTGATCTTATACCTGTAAACCCATTTACAAGGTAGAGCCTTTTTGCCCTGTGGTAATTTAACTAGCTTCCATGTCTGGTTTTTATGCAGAGCTGTCATCTCTGACTACATGGCCAATTGCCAATTCCCGGAGTCCTTCATTTGCACTGCTTCCTTGTAACATGAAGGCTCATTGCAATCAGTCAACATGACATAGTTCATAGATGGAACAAACCTATCAGGAGGTCGCGTGACACGTCCAGATCTACACACAATAGGTGGCTCAGGCTCAACCACAACCTGTGGTTCCACTCTATCCTGTCCTTGCTCCTCTTGAGCCCTGACATTTTGTCTTGCACGTGCAGGTCTATCTTCTTGGAAGAAAACTCTTCTAATCTCCTCAACCCTCTCTGGTTTAGAATGATATTTGGATTCATTAAAGTGAACATCATTGCTGCGGACAACCTTTCTGGATTCGGGATCCCAAAGTCTGTACCCCATCTCACCAGAATTACCATAGCCTAGAAAGATGCACTTTCTACTCTTTGGCTCAAGTTTGTTCCTAAATTCCTTTGGAACGTGAGTATATGCCTCACAGCCAAAGACTCTGAGATGCTTGTATGAGGGCATTTTGCCTGACCATACCATCTCTGGCATTGAATCCTTCTGCAAAACCTTGCTAGGAGATCTATTTACAAGATGAACAGCTGTTGATACAGCTTTAGCCCAAAACCCATTTGGCAGCTGTGCATTAGACAACATACTTTTGACCTTCTCTTGTATGGTCCTATTCATCCTCTCAGCAACACCATTTTGAGGAGGATTGTAAGGAGCAGTAAGTTCACGTTTTATACCTTTTGACTCACAAAAGTCCTGAAAGGCCTTTGAAACATACTCTCCACCATTGTCAGTGCATAAGCATTTAAGCTTCTTGCCACTCTGATTCTCCACAAGTGTCACAAACGTTTTGAAAACACTAAACGCTTCATCCTTGTGCTTGAGAAAGTAAACCCATACTTTCCTCGAGTAATCATCTATAAATTTCATAAAGTAAGAAGCTCCCCCTAGAGATAGGTTAGGCATAGGTCCACACAAATCACTATGAACAAGTGCCAACTGTGTATCTCTTCTACTGCTTCTATGCTTATGTGGCTGCTGTGTTTGCTTACCATACAGACAATGTTCACAGAATTCAAAATCATTAAATGAAAAGCCAGGCAAATAACCAGAACAAGACAAGATTTCCATTCCCTTCTTGGACATATGTCCTAACCGGCTATGCCACAAAGAAACGTTCGGCTGCTCGATTACATTGATTACATTTTTAGAGACATTTGATACATAAATCATGTAAAGTCCTCCAGACTTTACTCCATGTGCTACTTTCATAGAACCCTTGGATATCTTCCACATGTTCTGTCCAAAAGTGGTGACGTAGCCAGCATCATCAAGTAAACCTGTGCTGATCAAGCTCTTTGTAATTGCGGGAACATGTCTAACATTCTTCAGCGTGAAAGAAGAGCCATTCTGAAACTTCAATGGAACATCTCCAACACCTAAGATCTCACATGTCTGCCCATTGCCTAGCCGAACATGATCTTTAGTGGTCACATAAGAGGTAAACCACTCCTTGTTTGGAGACACATGAAGTGATGCCCATGAGTCTATAATCGAGTCACTCAATGCATTTCCATCAGATGTTGTAAGAAGAGCTGAGTCCATTGTATTCTTCAAGAAGTAGATGTCTCCTGACACTAGACTGTCATCCTCTGCAACAGTGTTTGTCACATTTATTTCTTGAATCTTCACTGAGGACTTGTTCTTCTCACTATGGTCTTCAGCTTTCTCTTTGCCTTTTTCTGCTTTCCATTCTCTGCAGTCTCTTTTCATGTGACCCTTCTTGCCACAATGGTAGCATTCTATGTCACTCTTGCCTTTAGCACTGCGGGACTTGCTACGAGACTGATTCCTCTTTCCACCTTTATACTTTTCTTTGGTCCTTCCCCTGACAACTAAGGCTGTTCCTTTGACTTTGTCCATTGTCTTTCTATTGGTTTCTTCAATAAGCAGAATTCCTTCTATACCTGCTATGTTCAAACCATCTGGAGGTGCAGAATTACTCAAAGCTGTGCGAAAAGTGTCCCAACTTTTCGACAATGTGATCAACAGGAACATAGCTCTAACAGGTTCATCAAACTTGACACCTTGAGCTGACAACGGACTATAGATTGTGTTGAATTCATTCAGATGATTGGACATAGGTGTCCCTTCTTTCATCTTCAAGTCAACAAGCTTCTTAAGCCAGTATACCTGTGAAGCTGCACTCTGCTTCTCATAAAGATCACTCAGCTTTAACCATGCTTGATAAGCCGACATCTCGTCTGCTACATTGAAGTAAACGCTTTTTGCCAAAGTCAGCATAATGGTAGAAAGTGCCAATTCATCCATTTCGCTCCATTCATCTTCGTCCATATCTTCTGGTTTTATCCCCTTGAGATTTATAGGTTTTATCTGCTTCTTTTGTACCAACACGTGCCAAATCTGCTTCTTCCACAATGGGAAATTGGTTCCATCCAGCTTCTTGATATTGTAAAGAGCAGTGTCCTGTGATCCAGCCATAGCTATGCTTCACAATAGTTTACTTTCCTGGGAAAAATTCGACAGAGTTTCCCCTGTAAACTGACCTTTGAACCAATATCAACCTGTCAAATGAACCAAGAAAGCTTTAGATTCTGCATAAATTTCGGCAGAGTCTCCTTTGTAAAATGGCTATGGTGTACTCAAAAAACAGACCAAAAAACAGCTCAAAAAACACTGTCTCTCTGACACTGTAAGCTGCGGGTAAACCTGTCCTGCACCTGTATTGTCTCTCACTGTCCTGTCACTGTCCTGTAAGCATAGACTGTGACAATGCCTCAACGGCAGTAAAGCAAAGATGCAATCCCAACTGTCTAACTCACCGTCAATACATCCTAGCTGCCTATCTAAGGGTGCTCGAGGGATCGCTCCAAGACCTGTATCACCGAAAGGATCTCAACATTCGAGAATCCCCCAGCTCAATAAAACCTCACTCGACCCTCAACAAAGGCTGCAGTAAATCTGAAAGTACATAGACTTCCCACAAAGTCATACATCCACAAATTTCCCACTGTATGCTGTAACCGCTGCGGCGGTTGTTTGCTGCGTGACTCACAGCTAGCAAACCCTCAACAGACATACATCATCTTTGACAATACATCCCATGTGGAAGTACCTGCAATGTCAGGATGAAATCTGGAATATCAAGCAGCAAACACAAGCTACCTGATGAACTAGTGGACGTCGCCTACAGTCTGTGTGTAGATGCGCCTGTGTCGTATGTGACACACCTCCAAGAATTATGAGCCGTCCTTCGATGTGTAGACAGCCACAAATCAACACTCTGGGAGTGTCGATATCCTCAGCACCTGCAGTCGTAGGCTGAAAACCCCAAATTTGCAGAGTCGGATCTGCACCCGTCGAGACCACGTAGTCGAAAATGGCTTGCGCAGACCTTTGTCGAAGCCGAACGGTGGCCGAGATGACCTCAGAATGAAATTCTGACAACACCAAGCCTTTTGGGCTCACCCACAGGCTTTGGGGCCGTGTCTTCGCCTGTCGAATTTCACTCCAATCTGAGCTGGTGACTCTAGCCTCCTGCAGTGCTGCTCTGAGCCTCGATCTAAGCTCTGATACCAGTTGAAGGAGTACGAGCGGAAGTGCGACGCGAGAGAAAGTGCGAGAAGAAGAGCACGGCGATATGGTGAACTCGCTCTACTGTAATGTGTAGAGCATAGTGAGTTCTTATTAGGTTTTCACAAAAGAATATGTGTATATACCTGGCGGCCCGCCCACTTACCTGGGCGACCACATTGGGCTTTATACCCCAACAATAGTATGGTCTACAATTCAATTTTCTATTAGGCAAACGGTACTCAAGAAGCCATCCATTCTTCCCAGGTAAAAAGTTGGTGGTAGCATAACCGAGATGTATGCAATAGAGTGATTGGTTACGGGGGGGTGTCCATGGTAGTTTCTTCATTGACTTGGTCTTCCTACATATGTCAGCATCTCAAGTGAATGGCCTAATGTGATCCCAATACTTATTTTGGCTTTAGGAAATTACTTTACTTATTTGTCAAAGTCTAAGGTAGAGCAATTTATCGTGGGGGTACTTAAGGGCCCCCAGGCTAGTATATAAGAAACACCTAGCCCCCAATTGGTTAGCTCTCTCTCTCTCTCTCTCTCTCTCTCTCTCTCTCTCTCTCACACACACACACACACACACACACACACACACACACACACACACACACACACACACACACACACACACACACACACACACATGTATTGTCCTTATTGCTCTACGCTTATGCTACATCGTCAAATTTGACAAGAGTATGACAAGCAGACACTACATGAATGGCTAAGAAACACCTCTCCCATGCATTCTACTCGTGAGGAACTATGTATGACAAAGTTGGAGGAGTGTGGTCTGCCAATCAGCTATCAGCTCAATGTTGTTCATGTCACTTTCAACAAACCAAGTATCCACCATAGGCAATGCATGCTTATCCAAAAAGTAGCCTCTTCCCTTGAATGAGTAGAAGCATAGACTGTAAACCAACCAAGGTATCATTCATCGTTATGGCAACATAAAAGGCTCTGCTTGCTGGCAACTAGAATACCATGGTCTCTAGTAAAAAAGATGTGCGATCCCACATACATAAGATTGCCAAATGGTTTGGTCATCTTATGATCCTTAACCGCATCTCCTACTACATGCCTATGCAAAGTGAGCCCTTCACTCTAGAGGACTATAATCAATTAGTGTTCCAAGTCAGTACATGTAGCTCCATGATACTCCAGAGAAAATGAACCACTAACTTTGTCCAAAACGTAAGTCAAAGGCTTTGCTATCACAGTGGCTTACATCCAAAAAAACAACACAATCTCATACCATAATGCATCCAATCCACAATCTCATACATACAATGCATAGAGGCACACATCTCCTAATCCATCTCCATAGGTGACACGATCATAGATAGATTCATCCTCATGTTATTTTTCCTATAAGAATTCTAAGTCCACAATATGAGCGTAGTAACATGAAAGCCCGTTTCGTCCCTTGAATGAAGAAACATTTGCAAAAAAACACTAAAGAAGGTGAGGACACAATTATTTAATGCTTTATAGTAAGTCTTAGTGCTAATTTACAATGTCATTGTTGGCCATATTGCTAGCAAAACGCAAGTGATTCTTGTCCGTTCGCATGAGAGATACAACACAAAGGCATCAAGCCTTACGAAGTCACTCTATCTCTCTCTAAAGTTTCTAACATCCACATGCAAATACATTTAAGGCTACCAAGACCCATGACATGTTACTTCTTTAAACCGCATGATACCTTTGGCTTGCTATTGACCTTTGATGTGAATTTAAGCATTAACATAATGCAATGCAGTTAAATGGAAATATATAAATGCTCTAACTCTAGGTATTATGTATCCTATAGACCAATTCGTCACACTTCAAAACAACGATCAGTGTTCACCAAAAAAAAAGGAACCAATGGAAAAAAGGAAAGCTTTGAAAATCTACCGGTTTTTATTGGTTTTTACACTAAAATCCTCAAAATTTAGCAGGTTTTCTTCAAGGAAGCCCTCAAAACCAATCGGGATTTTTCAATTTTTGTCCTTTTAAAATACTCTAAAGGCCGGTTTTCTATGAACACTGAGTTACGAAACTATGAAACACATGAAACATTTCTTGTTACTATGAATTGTATGAGTACTAGGACAAAGTGAAAGGAAGGGGCTAAAGCTGCATGTCATGCGTCCTCAGTGGTGGCATATCTTCAAAACTGTACATATCTAACCCACAACGACATACATATGTACATCTATAATATCTATCACCTCTCGTGGTGTTGCCTCTTGGAAGAGGCCCTACGCTGTGCAAAATATAGCACCTCTCCATACCAAGCTCTAAGCTCTGTCTGAGTGCAAGGAAGCATCTCACAAAATGCAACAAATCAAGAAACCAAAAGACCAAAGAGAAAAGAAAGGCTGAAGAAGGTCGGCATCAGGAAGAGGGGGTGGAGGTGAAGGGTCGCAAAACAGTGGCAACGAGCCCACCATGCTGAAACAAGTCACATAGAGATCCCATCAAGGACGATCATGACGAGCTAGGGCACTGTCAATTTTCTCTTCTGGGAGATTGGCCTCAATTCATCACCACCCTCTACAGCAATCACCAAGGATGTGGTGAATTGCAACCTGCAAGGTATCTGAATCTGTCAAGGCAAAAGCTTAAGGTTAATGTTCACCAAAAACTTTTTTACCAACCAATGGAAAAAAGGAGAGCATTGGAAATCTCTCAGTTTTTAGTGAAAATTTTAGGGTTTTTATCGGGTTTTACACTAAAATCTTCCAAATTCAGCCGGTTTCCATCAAGGGGACCCTCCAAACTAGCTAGGAATTGTCAAATTTGTCCTTGAAAAATACACTGAAGGCCAGTGGCTTAGGTCAGGCCATAGTTTGCATGCATATTGCTTCAAGAACCTTCGAAGCCAAGCAATCTTTCAAAGCTCAAATTATTTTCTCCAATTTGTTTGAAACCAAACCGTTAGAATTACATAGAATTTTCTTAGTATGATAACATAGACAATTAGTAATTGTGAACCAATGAACTCTGCAAAAGAAAACTCTTTTAAGAAAAGCATCAATCCTCTAAGCAAACTAAAATGCCACCAAGTAACAAACTTCATGAAATTACTACAAAATAAAGACTCAATAAGGTGGGAAGGGATTTAAAAGCTCAAAGAAGTCCCAAAAATTTTAAAACCCCAAATCTTTTAACCTAAGTTTGGTCAAGTTTCAAACCAAATTTCAAACTCTTTCTTTCAATCATTTTCAAACGCCTGATAAAGATTTCAAACGTGTTTGACCATATAGCTTTCTTGCTGGCATCTTCAGGTCCATCACGCATAGCATTGCCTAATTACAACAACATCCCAACAAACACTTTCTTGGATCGAGTCTCTCATTTTAGAGGAACAGAAATTGCATCACACTCTAAAACTTAGCAAAAGTAGACCTCATTGTGCTACTAAGCTTCTTGTGTATTTTAGTAAAGAGAGAACCCTTCTTATATTCAAATTCAGAGCTGATATCCAGCAGAAAACTGTACTGAAATCAGTTGATGATCGTAACAGCGAAGAGTTTGGAACCTAACTCTAAATAAAATGTTTTGAAGACAATGATTTATTAGCCTGGTACATATAAGGATGATACCACATGCCAGTAATCGCTCTATGAAATACTTATGGCTGCTGATTTCCATTAGATAAAAGCAGTTCTGGTGCATAGCGGCAAACAAGCTCATCCAATTTCTTCAAAAATCCCTGGCTTCGACTCTCTCGCCCAGATGTTTTGCCAATTGCTTCCACCGAAGGAGACAGGTTTGTCCATCCCTGAACTTGAGAAAACTTCAAAATTAGAATTTCATTAGCTAAATCCAAAAACAATGCTCACAAAAAATTTACCTGTGAGGCAAAAGGCTATTCCAATCGACTTCTTCCATACAAGCACCAGATTCTAGCAAACTGTTCAAGGACTAGGCCTAAAAATATGATCTTCTTTCTAAACTTGCTATTACAATTCATTCACAATTAAATTAGTACCCTTTAAGAAGCAGAAAATCATCGTTACTGGCCCAGAGCCCATCATTGATCATTCCAACTGACACACTTCTGTACCTAGAAAAATAGAGAAAAGCCCAGATTCATGTTAAAGTAAATTGCAGGTTAAAAACTGATGATAGTCAACCCGAAGACAATCAGTTGTCTATCATCCATATGATAGTCTTGGGGTTGACTATCATCAGTTCCATCATTGATCATTCCAACTGACACACTTCGGTACCTAGAAAAATAGAGAAAAGCCCAGATTCATGTTAAAGTAAATTGCAGGTTAAAAACTGATGATAGTCAACCCCAAGACAATCAGTTGTCTATCATCCATATGATAGTCTTGGGGTTGACTATCATCAGTTCCATCAGTTGACATTTTTCATATGGATGATAGACACCTGATTAGCGTGAAGATACGTAAAAGGATGATACCCCCAAGCCGGTATGCACTTGAAAAGTAATAGATTTCCATTAAGGCGGAGCAGTTCTGGTGCATAGACGCGTACAAGTCCATCCAGTTTCTGCAAAAATCCCCTGGTCCGATTCTCGCCCAATTGCTTCCACCGAAAGAGACCTGCATGTGGGAAAGCTCAATAATTGGAATTAAATCAGCTAAATTTAAAAAGAACGCTCACAAAATACCTGTGAGGCAAAAGGCTATTTATTCCAGTCTACTTCCTCTTCGATACATGCACCAGATTCTAGCAGACCATTAGAGGAGTAGGCCCAAAACATGAGCTTCGTTTCTAAACCTGGTCTCACAATGACCGGAAGACTAACAGTGAATATTTTGATCAAATACCCTTCAAGTAGCAGAAAATCATCTTTACTGGCCCAGAGCCCATCAATGACAATGCCAGCTGACAGACTTCGATACCTAGAAAATCAAAGAATGTTTTACTGCCCATCAAAATTTTGTCAAAGAAGGTAAAGTGTGTAAATCACAATTTGTGAAGAATGCATACAAGCCATTTACAACAGCAAGCAGAATAACTGTGAGTTCCAATTGCATCTGCTATTCTGTCCCAATTGATATTATCACGAAGCTGCCATACATTAATAATGGAAAGTAATGAGGTAACCATTTCGGCAAAAAGGTTAAAAGATATAAAAAATGTGTTCAACAGTTTGCAGCTGCTTTTATCCTCTAGCATTTTGGACCGCAAGCAAGCATGTACCAAATCTGAAAGCTGCTGCGATCATCAAACCTTAGTCAGCAATCATCAAACATCTTTGGTGAATTGAACTAAGCTTAGTCAGTAATCATCAAATATTTTTGCTTTCTGGACACTGAACAATTCAAAAGTAAAAAATTTGGAAAGGACATACCTAACTCTTGTGGCAAGAATCAAATCTTTATAGGAACTGCAATTATAATAATTGAAAGAATTCCCTGTTCAAAATGGTCTCTCATAAAACTACTAACCAACATCCCATCTCAAGAAGGGTTTAACTAGGATGAAGCTATTATGGCCATTGCACATACACCTTCATAGAATTCGTTCTGAATAATAACCTAATACAGGAGAATATCCGCCAGGCCTCACCTTGCCACCCACATCGCCGCTCAGCGCCCAACCTTCCTCTCACCTATGTATCTACTATGCTAAAAAGAGTTATAATAACAAGGTATTTATACTCTAAGCAACAGTTGCCGAATGAGATGTAAAACCCTTTTCAGCACCTCTCTCTCTCTCTCTCTCTCTCTCTCTCTCTCTCTCTCTCTATATATATATATATATATAGAGAGAGAGAGAGAGAGAGAGAGAGAGAGAGAGAGAGAGAGATAAAACCAAGGTTATAGTTTTGAACACGATGCCGCAGTGAATCAGGAGATCAGCACTTACATTCACTTATGGTCAGGAGATTCTGGAGTACACAGAT
Source organism: Adiantum capillus-veneris (assembly GCF_014529385.1). Taxonomy (NCBI): domain Eukaryota; kingdom Viridiplantae; phylum Streptophyta; class Polypodiopsida; order Polypodiales; family Pteridaceae; genus Adiantum; species Adiantum capillus-veneris. The sequence goes on from NC_140950.1 coordinate 69,483,093, forward strand.
GCATACACTTATCTTGGGGTAGTCTTCACTGGGCCAAGGTTTTCTTTGAAGAGAACAGCACAGACTAGCCTCACCAAAGCATATGCGGCCTTGGGAGGATTGAAGAGGATGTGTTCCCAGGTTCAGTTCCAGGAACCTCGAACAAAGCTCTGGCTCTTTGATACCTTGGTAGCTTTAGCTATGCTCTATGGGGGTTAGGTTTGGGGACCCTCTGTGGGTCAGGATGGGTGGAGAGGTATGGAGAGGCCCTTGGTATCTATGATCTCTCGACTAATTAGAGCCAAGGCCTTCGTGCCACACCAGATCATTAGAGCGGAGTTAGCAACTGTCCCTATGGAGATAGAGATGCTCACTAGATCAATCTGTCACCAGACTATGACAACAACTATATATATTTGCTGGTTTCTTTATCTTGATTTTTATTTAATTTTTGGGAACCTCTTGTTAAAGTCACAAATGCCCGGACATTGCATGGCCAGTGTGAAACGACCATTGGCCGAGAGTATCACCCGCAGGAGTCAAAGCCAAGCAGTCAGAGATGGTTGGGCCGATTGGCACTAGAATCCGACTAGTAAGAAGTGGCTATAAAGTTATTTAGGCCCCTTGGCAGGACTTTATAAGTTGGTGGGTACTAGGAATTAATCCAAAAGGAGCAAACTGGACACATGGCAGTAGGAGAGAAACCTGCAAGTCAACTGTCACTCTAGAAGGTCTCATCCGAGAGGGGGAGCCCAATATGAGGCTGGGAAAGCTGATTTTTCAGCTTTGTGGTGGATTTTTAGGTTCTGCAGCTTTAATGGAAAGCTTGCCTTCTCCCTTGTCTCATGCAGCGCGATGATTTTCTCTTGCGCATCTCTCTCTTCCCTTTGCACATATGATAATGCCCCACTAGTAAGGCTTCTCAAATGACCATGTATAGTTCTAGGGGTTTTATGCGCGTTTGCCAAGGCAAGAGCTTTCTGTACAGGAACTGGATTAGGTAATTGCTAATCCCCTTCAGGTACGCACAATTTCATCGCAAAGGAATGTGGAAACGGAGAGTTTTCTCGCCTGAAAACTCGTCCAATTTACAGGGGAACTGTCTCATTGCGTGACAAAGCTTCTGAGATACGCGTTGACGTACTTGCTCCGCTCAAAATGATGCGGAACAGGGAATTACTTTAAGGTCTCTTGGGATAGTTTCCTACGACGTTAAAATACTCTTCTTCTTTTGGGGGGGGGGGGGTTTGTGGGTGTGTGTGTGTGCGCGCGCGCTAATAAAAAGAGGAAAATGGTATAACCTTTCTATCCCCCAAGTGTGGTGGATTGGTTATACCATTTCCCTCTTGAATACAGGTCTTGAGTTCAACTCTCCTCGTCAGATAGATCTTTAAGGTCTCTTGGGATAGTTTCCTACGACGTTAAGAGGACATGGGTAGACCCTACACAAGAATTGGGCACGAAGATGGCCGACTACAAAGAAAACTTCCTACAGCTATCTGAAGATGGTTTTGTGATTCACCTGAGCTACATGGATACCCACCTCTCTTATGGTTTGAGATGTGCTATTGGTCAGATTCGTACATCCTCACACCAGCAGGAAATTGAATTTGGCAGATTTAGGGGAATCCCACCTGAGAGCAGAATTTGCAAGTTATGCGGAATGGAGCCGGAGACAGAATTACACTACATATGTCATTGCACCGTATACTATGAGATACGTGGGCGTTTCCATTGCCTATTTAAAGAAGGCTTTGGACCTCTAGATAGAGTCATGAAATACCAAGATCAAAGGTGCTTACGCCTGTACCTACTGGAACTACATCGGCACAGGGATAATCTAATGAGAAGAAAAAGAGCACTACAGCCTCAGAGGCAGATCACAGATTTCTTCGGATCGAGAGAAGCAGGAATGGAAGGAGAAGCAAAGGAGTACCCACATTCATACCAAAGGCACCCTCATTGACAGGGCGATTGAGCTTAGGAAATCGAGATGACCACAACCGAGATGCAGAAGCACACTTCACCGGAGGAGACTACAACAAAGGATTAGAAGCATTCTAGCCAGACACCCATAATGCTCCTAAGAAGTTTATCTATTACTTTGTATCTAGTTTTCGCATTTATTTTCACACTTTCACACTTTTCAGACATTGTAACAGATTCACCACTTTTGTATCAGTTTGGTCTCATAGGTCACTCTGGCATTTTGAAGACGTTAATATAACATTTCATTTCATCTCTCTCTCTCTCTCTCAGTGTCTTTGTGGATCTTTGGTAGTTATATATCAAGGAGACATGGATCACACCGAGACAGCCTCTTCCATCGAAGATATTGTACTACACGGATCATTTCATGATCATCTTGGAGGACGGCTTCATTCAAAGTTCAAACGCCTAGATACATGGATGTCTACATGTCCCACAGTGCCAAAGTAGCCATCGGGCAGCTCAGAGTTTCATCACATAGGTTAGAGATTGAGACAGGAAGAGCATCTCCCACTCTCAGAGAGAGACGGATCTGTAGAGTTTGCACAACAGGGGTAGAGAGCCACTGCCGAGCTTACCAAGACATATGGAGTCCATACATTGCCTTATTTGTAGGACAACCCACACTCAGAGAGCTCATGGACTCTACAAATCAGAGATAGTTGGGCACTTCCTCCTTGAGATCAGATACATCGAGATCTGCTACTATTGTTGCCTAGTGGAGGTTGATAGTCTCAGCTTACAAGATTTTTTCCATCGAGGCTCCAATACCACCTCTATCATTACCGCACTCAGGGGAACCACTCTACAACAACATTACCGCACTGAGGGGAGTCACTCTACAGCAAGCAAACGAGGTCTGAACGAGGAGATGGCCTAGAGCAGTGGGATATCGTGCTCGACAAGCACACCAAAGAGAGATTCACCAGGTTGAACATCACATGAGTAGGTGTCACCAAGAGGTGTATTTTTCCTCTTGCCTTCTTTAAATATGTACTACATGTTTTTATTTATTTTATTTTTACTTGTTTTCCCTCGAACCCTTGAAAAGGTACAAGTGTGGACATTGCATGGCCAGTGTGAAACGATTGCAACCGAACGGGTTTCTCACATCGGGAATCTAGGCCGGTTAGTCCGAGACTGGACAAGCCAGTTAGCACTGAGTTCTGATGAGTATGGAAGCCTGTGTGCGCCATAAGGGAATTTGGGCCACTCGGCAATTCACTTACAACTTTATAAGTAGGTGGGAAAGGAGCAAACTGGACACTTGGCAGTTAAAGATCAACCTGCGGGACACCTCAGCAAGAGGGGGCGCCCAAATGAGGGTGGAGGCTGATTTTTATAACAAGTGCATTTACAGAGTGTGTGTGAGTAGTAGTTGTAGGTTCACAGCTTTAATGGAAAGCTTGCCTTCTCCTTTGTCTCATGTAGCGCGATGATTTTCTCTCGTGCATCTCTCTCTCCCCTTTGCACATATGGTAATGCCCCACTAGCTGGACTTCTTAGTTAACTATGTACAGTTCTAAGGGTTTTATGCGTGTTTGCCAAGGCAAGAGCCTTCTGAACAAGATACGGATTAGCTAATTGCTAATTCCCCACGGATACGCACAGTTCCATCACGAAAGATTGAGAATTTGAAGAGTTTTCTTGCGTGAAAACTCGTCCAAATCACAAGGGGACTGTCCCATTGCGTGCGAGAGCCCTTGGACCATGCGAAGTCGTGTTCGCTCTGCTAAAAATGATCTAAAACAGAGAATTTTAGCCCGCTGTGTTTTTCTGCATGTTTAGGCATTCGCACCTAAACTGCAAGAGAACAGCAGGCCTTCTCTCGGCATGCTTAGATAGAGCTTTGGGCACCTTGCAATGACAAAACAGGGAATTACAGCGCTGTCGTGCTGTGACACGTACATAGTGGGAACGCATGCTACAAGATCTATCTTGTATTTTTTTAGATACATAATTATATTTCCTACAGTGTACATATACATATTTAAGTATAATAATAAGCCTTCTATCTCATCCTATTATTTTTCTCAAGGGTAACCTATCCTTACTTTACCATCAGAAAATACTATGGGAAAAGCATCAATAGCTCCGCCTCTTTAACTTGGGGCAAAAAGCATTGATTCTTTATTTCTACTATTTCATTATCATCTCACACCCTAGCTAGATCCTATATCTAGGGTAAACTCCAATATATATATATTCTATGTATTTTTTATACTTTTCTTATATTTCTTTTTAAATAGCTACTAGGAGAGAATCAAATCCTAGTGGGACACTAGGTGGCATGATTTCAAAGATACACTTATTTTAATGCATTATTGCAAGCATGATTACAAAAATTTGTCAAGGAGAAATGTCATGCTTTCATATGGCATGAGGTGTCCTTTGGAATTAAATGAAAGTATAGGCTAAGGAGACCACATGAAGACTTTTGCTGCCATAAATGGACCCTATTTTGATGAATTTTTTACACAAGGTTCCAATCCAAATTGGAAAACAATTTTAAAATGAAAATCGTAGCTAATGAGCTGAAGTTTTTGCCCATATTTTTACTTTTTTATTTGGAGCCACGGTTGAGGAGATATGATCAAAATACTGGACCCCAGTCTGCCCACATCATGCAGGGGCAGCTCATTTCCAACTTTTCCAATTCCTGTTCACACTGGCTCCTCTCTTCTTGTGTAAACCCTTGGGGGTTCCCTTCACCTATAAAAGGGGACCTCTTATTCCTTGGAAAGAACTCAAGCATTCAAGCCATTGATGAGTGAAATTCTTGAGGGAGTGAGTAGTAATGCCTAATTGTACTTAGCCCCATTAACATAAGCCCAAGCCTACACTTTCTCCTAGAGGAAGACTAGCCATTCTTATACGCTATCCTTGGAAGATCAACTCTAATCAAAGAAGGTTTTGTACTTGGCGTATCAATCAACATTGAATTCTCCCCTCTTCTTCTCTCTCCCATCAATAATGGTGCCGAAGGGTTTCAAGTAAGATGTGTTCTACATTGATGTTTTCTTGATTTCTTGTTGTTTTCATTAACATAAGCCCAAGCCTACACTTTCTCCTAGAGGAAGACTAGCCATTCTTGTACGCTATCCTTGGAAGATCAACTCTAATCAAAGAAGGTGTTGTACTTGGCGTATCAATCAACATTGAATTCTCCCCTCTTCTTCTCTCTCCCATCAATAATGGTGCCAAAGGGTTTCAAGTAAGATGTGTTCTACATTGATGTTTTCTTGATTTCTTGTTGTTTTCATTTTCATCTCTAATCCAACATATATATATGTATCTAATCTCATCTCCTTAACCAAACCTATCTCTCTCATTCTTAGTAATTCATCCTCTCTAGGTTCTCTTTGCTACAGGTACATCTCTCTCCGCAGTATCCTTATTGCCTACGTGCAAGAATAGGGCTTGGGAGGGAAACTTCTCATCTCTTCACTTCTCTCATATCTACATTTCTCACATACTATCCTAAATGAATAACCCACATGATGATCATTTCTATCGCTTTCACTTTGTACGATCTATTAGAATTAACGTATGGATTAGCCGTAAAATACACTTTCAACAACGTATAGTGTTTCTCTTCGGCCCTGAAAGGCTCAATGAAATACTTCTATCACCGGATCCCATCATACTACCTCTCATAGACTATAATTTTTCTTTTGATGTAAGCGTAGTTATCTTGCTATGAACCAAGAGAATTTGTAGACACAATTAATCCCAATCACTAGACAAAATATCTATATTATGGTAAGCACAAAACTACAATTCCAAAGAACAATTCGTATCCTATTTGGTCAGCCAAGATTGAATGCCATTAACTCATCCATTAACCCTTTCATATTACCCACGATACGATATGACCATAGCCTTGATGTTTTCATCTTCGTATTGTTTTAACATTCTCTTTTGCGTTCTTTCTTTGTGTGTGTGTGAGTGCAAGAGAGAAAGAGTGAGTCTTCTTTGATTGCACTTCTTTCCAAACCCTAGTCTTCATGGCATCTATGGTTTAACTCCTTCACATAGTTTTTGTTGAGTTCTCTCACAAACTCTCACAGCCATAAGCCCGGTGCTTTCTTGGCAAGACCGCAAATTTCTCGACAGCGCGCTGAAATTCAGTATAGCTCACCAGAAAGCTTCTAAATTGCAAGAGAACCCGTCCTAGACATGTGCTCTTGACCTACAAGGGTTTTGGCGTCGTTATGCTGCCAAAATTGGGTCAAAAACCTGCAATTTCAGCCCTCGCCAGGTTTGGACAGCTTTGTGAGACTTTGATCTACGTGTTCAGATCGTCTGTTCTTAATTCAATAAAGAAATACCGAAAGGGACGCCAGTCTTTGGGGCCTACAGGGTGTCGATCTTTGTGTGCACAGTGACATTCTAGTCGTTGACGCCTCTGTTCTCTCTTTTCTTCTCAATGCTCTGTGTAAAGTTAACAGGTAATTGAATTAGTACCGCCCTCTACGGAGTATAGGCCGGTTATAGTAGGCCAGACAAAGAGAGGTACAACGAGCATTCTCCCACCCTGCTGCTATACTACCATCGTAGCCACCTCTAGCAGCTTGTATCATTTTTTATTTTCAGCACTTTTATCCTTTTTTGGATATCCAAAGAATACACATGCGTATATGGTTTTGTCTCATAGGCCTCTAGAAGGCATTAATAAAGCTCTCTCTCTCTGTTTTGTTTTGTTTTGTTTTTGTTACTCTGACTTTGTATCAGATCCACCACATTGTAACTTTTTGGTCTCATAGGTCATTCTGGCCTTCTGAAGACGTTAACATAACATTTCATTTCATTTCATCTCTCTCTCTCTCTCTCTCTCTCTCTCTCTCTCTCTCTCTCTCTCTCTCTCTCCCTGCATTTAGGATTTCATAGTGGGAGCTCGGCCAGTGGGCATAGCAGTAGATCATGCTCTCTTGACACTATCCGTTAAATTTCAGTATAGTACAACCTAGACATCAGGAGGCAGGTCACACACCCGCTATACATTTACACCAAAGACTGATTTCGTTTATTCAGAGGAGATCTGGGACCGTCTATTGGAAGGCACAACTGGCACAAATGGTACAGGCCTCTCAGTGGAGGAGTGCACCACTCTACTGACTGAGACACTGCATGAGGCTGCATCAGTGGCATACCCACACACTCAGCCGGGCAAGAGACGACATTCTGGAAGCATGCCCCATAATAGTTGGTATGATGAGGAGTGCAGAGAGATGAGAGCCCAGCTTCAGAGGGATCTTCTTTTAGGAGTCATAACTTATAGACAGTCTCGGATTGCTTTCCGATGCCTTGTGCGACGGAAGAAGCGAGCTTACCTAGCTCATATGGAGCGAGACTTGTATCAGATGTTCTTGAGTAGGGACTCAGGAGAGGCATGGCGACTCTTCCATGAGCACTCCCCCCCCCCCCCAATGATTACTTCACCTGAGGTGTGGGGCCAATATGCGACATTATTATATATGGTTCCTGCACAGGAACCCCTTCCAGACCCTACCAAGCCTTGCCCAGCTACGAGCACTTTCTTTACACCTGAGATGGTACAAAGGGCCATCGACAGGATGAAGACCGGGAAGGCATATGATCATGACAGTCTAGTAGCGGAGCACTTTATACATGCCAGGGATATGCTGATGGAGGTTCTAGCAGTGTTGTTCAATCGTGCCATGTGTGAGGGATTACCTGAGACTTGGAGGTTGTCTAATATTGTGCCCATCTTCAAGGCTGGTGACCTTACAGAGCCTGGGAACTACCGCACTATTATGGTTGGACACACATTGGCACGGTTGTATGCATCTATCCTGGAGCAACACTTGAGTAATTGGGCAGAGGGCGAGGGTGTACGAGCAAAGGGTCAAGCCGGCTTCAGGAGAGGTTTCTCCACTCTTGATCATATTCTGACACTCAGGGCCATCATTGTGGAGGGCAGAGCACATGGGAGACTGATCTATTGTAGCTTTGTGGATTTTCGTAAAGCATTTGACATGGTACCAAGAGTTCGATTGATGCGTAGACTACAGGAGATGGGGGTGCCCATAGAGGTGATTTGGGGGATTATGGTTTTGTACATATCAGTGATGGGACATGTACGCACTCCGGAAGGGGTATCTGATTTAGTTCACTCTACTATTGGAGTGAAACAGGGCTGCCCATTGTCTCCTACTCTATTTGGTATGTATGTTGATGAGGTGTCTAATTACATCGACAGAGAGGGTGACAGAGGTGCACAGATGGCAGGGACGTAGATCCCATTGTTGCTATATGCTGATAATATTGTGCTGATATCTGACTCGCCAGAAGGTATGCAACGACAGTTGGATGCACTACGCAGTTTTGCAGAGGATAGTGGATTGTGTGTAAACCTAGGTAAAACCAAGGTTATGGTGTTTAACACCACACCACAATGGGTCAGGAGATCAGTACCTACTTTCAAATATGGTCAGGAGATTGTGGAGTATACAGATGCATACACTTACCTGGGGGTAGTCTTTACTGGGCCGAGATTTTCCTTGAGAAGAGCAACAAAGAGGAAAACATGAGCTTCGTTTCTAAACCTGGTCTCACAATGACCGGAAGACTAACAGTGAATATTTTGATCAAATACCCTTCAAGTAGCAGAAAATCATCTTTACTGGCCCAGAGCCCATCAATGACAATGCCAGCTGACAGACTTCGATACCTAGAAAATCAAAGAATGTTTTACTGCCCATCAAAATTTTGTCAAAGAAGGTAAAGTGTGTAAATCACAATTTGTGAAGAATGCATACAAGCCATTTACAACAGCAAGCAGAATAACTGTGAGTTCCAATTGCATCTGCTATTCTGTCCCAATTGATATTATCACGAAGCTGCCATATATTAATAATGGAAAGTAATGAGGTAACAATTTCGGCAAAAAGGTTAAAAGATATAAAAAATGTGTTCAACAGTTTGCAGCTGCTTTTATCCTCTAGCATTTTGGACCGCAAGCAAGCATGTACCAAATCTGAAAGCTGCTGCGATCATCAAACCTTAGTCAGCAATCATCAAACATCTTTGGTGAATTGAACTAAGCTTAGTCAGTAATCATCAAATATTTTTGCTTTCTGGACACTGAACAATTCAAAAGTAAAAAATTTGGAAAGGAGATACCTAACTCTTGTGGCAAGAATCAAATCTTTATAGGAACTGCAATTATAATAAATGAAAGAATTCCCTGTTCAAAATGGTCGCTCATAAAACTACTAACCAACATCCCATCTCAAGAAGGGTTAACTAGGATGAAGCTATTATGGCCTTTGCACATACACCTTCATAGAATTCGTTCTGAATAATAATCTAACACAAGAGAATATCCGCCAGGCCTCACCTCGCCACCCACATCACGGCTCAGCGCCCAACCTTCCTCTCACCTATGTATCTAGTATGCTAAAAAGAGTTATAATCACAAGCTATTTATACTCTAAGCAACAGTTGCCGAATGAGTTAGCAAGCTACTTCTCCTCTAGCTGAATGAGATGTAAAACCCTTTTCAGCACCTCTCTCTCTCTCTCTCTCTCTCTCTATATAGTAGTAGTAGTAGTATTTTGTTCCACTTCTAGTTCTTTTGTACCCAGACATGGTATTAGATTCACTATTTTGTAACTGATTGGTCTCATAGGTCATTTTGGCCTTTTGAAGACGTTAATATAACATTTCATTTCATTTCATTTCTCTCTCTCTCTCTCTATATATATATATATATATATATATATATATATTTACATTCACTTATGGTCAGGAGACTCTGGAGTACACAGATGCATACACTTATCTTGGGGGTAGTCTTCACTGGGCCAAGGTTTTCTTTGAAGAGAACAGCACAGACTAGCCTCACCAAAGCATATGCGGCCTTGGGAGGATTGAAGAGGATGTGTTCCCAGGTTCAGTTCCAGGAACCCCGAACAATGCTCTGGCTCTTTGATACCTTGGTAGCTTCAGCTATGCTCAATGGGGGTTAGGTTTGGGGACCCTCTGTGGGTCAGGATGGGTGGAGAGGTATGGAGAGGCCCTTGGTATCTATGATCTCTCGACTGATTAGAGCCAAGGCCTCCATGCCACACCAGATCATTAGAGCAGAGTTAGCAACTGTCCCTATGGAGATAGAGACGCTCACTAGATCAATCTGTCACGAGACTGTGACAACAACTATATATATTTGCTGGTTTCTTTATCTTGATTTTTATTTAATTTTTGGGAACCTCTTGTTAAAATCACAAATGCCCCGATATTGCATGGCCAGTGTGAAACGACCATTGGCCGAGAGTATCACCCGCAGGAGTCAAAGCCAAGCAGTTAGAGATGGTTGGGCCGATTGGCACTAGAATCCGACTAGTAAGAAGTGGCTATAAAGTTATTTAGGCCCCTTGGAAGGACTTTATAAGTTGGTGGGCACTAGGAATTAATCCAAAAGGAGCAAACTGGACACATGGCAGTAGGAGAGAAACCTGCAAGTCAACTGTCACTCTAGAAGGTCTCATCCGAGAGGGGGAGCCCAATATGAGGCTGGGAAAGCTGATTTTTCAGCTTTGTGGTGGATTTTTAGGTTCTCCAGCGTTAATGGAAAGCTTGCCTTCTCCCTTGTCTCATGCAGCGCGATGATTTCCTCTTGCGCATCTCTCTCTCCCCTTTGCACATATGATAATGCCCCACTAGTAAGGCTTCTCAAATGACCATGTACAGTTCTAGGGGTTTTATGCGCGTTTGCCAAGGCAAGAGCTTTCTGTACAGGAACTGGATTAGCTAATTGCTAATCCCCTTCAGGTACGCACAGTTTCATCGCGAAGGAATGTGGAAACGGAGAGTTTTCTCGCCTGAAAACTCGTCCAATTTACAGGGGAACTGTCTCATTGCGTGACAAAGCTTCTGAGACACGCATTGACGTACTTGCTCCGCTCAAAATGATGCGGAATAGGGAATTACTTTAAGGTCTCTTGGGATAGTTTCCTACGACGTTAAAATACTCTTCTTCTTTTGGGGGGGGGGGGGTTTGTGGGTGTGTGTGTGTGCGCGCGCGCTAATAAAAAGAGGAAAATGGTATAACCTTTCTATCCCCCAAGTGTGGTGGATTGGTTATACCATTTCCCTATTGAATACAGGTCTTGAGTTCAACTCTCCTCGTCGGATAGATCTTTAAGGTCTCTTGGGATAGTTTCCTACGACGTTAAGAGGACATGGGTAGACCCTACACAAGAATTGGGCACGAAGATGGCCGACTACAAAGAAAACTTCCTACAGCTATCTGAAGATGGTTTTGTGATTCGCCTGAGCTACATGGATACCCACCTATCTCATGGTTTGAGATGTGCTATTGGTCAGATTCGTACATCCTCACAATAGCTGGAAATTGAATTTGGCAGATTTAGGGGAATCCCACCTGAGAGCAGAATTTGCAAGTTATGCGGAATGGAGCCGGAGACAGAATTACACTACATATGTCATTGCACCGTATACTATGAGATACGTGGGCGTTTCCATTGCCTATTTAAAGAAGGCTTTGGACCTCTAGATAGAGTCATGCAATACCAAGTTCAAAGGTGCTTACGCCTGTACCTACCGGAACTACATCGGCACAGGGATAATCTAATGAGAAGACAAAGAGCACTACAGCCTCAGAGGCAGATCACAGATTTCTTCGGATCGAGAGAAGCAGGAACGGAAGGAGAAGCAAAGGAGTACCCACATTCATACCAAAGGCACCCTCATTGATAGGGCGATTAAGCTTAGGAAATCGAGACGACCACAAACGAGATGCAGAAGCACACTTCACCGGAGGAGACTACAACAAAGGATTAGAAGCATTCTAGCCAGACACCCATAATGCTTCTAAGAAGTTTATCTAATACTTTGTATCTAGTTTTCGCATTTATTTTCACACTTTCACACTTTTCAGACATTGTAACAGATTCACCACTTTTGTATCAGTTTGGTCTCATAGGTCACTCTGGCCTTTTGAAGACGTTAATATAACATTTCATTTCATTTCTCTCTCTCTCTCTCTCTCTCTCTCTCTCTCTCTCTCTCTCTCTCTCTCTCTCTCTCTCTCTCTCTCTCTCTCTCACAGTGTCTTTGTGGATCTTTGGTAGTTATATATCAAGGAGACATGGATCACACCGAGACAGCCTCTTCCATCGAAGATATTGTACTACACGGATCATTTCATGATCATCTTGGAGGACGGCTTCATTCAAAGTTCAAACGCCTAGATACATGGATGTCTACATGTCCCACAGTGCCAAAGTAGCCATCGGGCAGCTCAGAGTTTCATCACATAGGGTAGAGATTGAGACATGAAGAGCATCTCCCACTCTCAGAGAGCGACGGATCTGTAGAGTTTGCACAGCAGGGGTAGAGAGCAGCTGGCGAGCTTACCAAGACATATGGAGTCCATACATTGCCTTATTTGTAGGACAACCCACACTCAGAGAGCTCATGGACTCTACAAATCAGAGATAGTTGGGCACTTCCTCCTTGAGATCAGATACATCGAGATCTGCTACTATTGTTGCCTAGTGGAGGTTGATAGTCTCAGCTTACAAGATTTTTTCCATTGAGGCTCCAATACCACCTCTATCATTACCGCACTCAGGGGAACCACTCTACAGCAACATTACCGCACTGAGGGGAGTCACTCTACAACAAGCAAACAAGGTCTGAACAAGGAGATGGCCTAGAGCAGTGGGATATCGTGCTCGACAAGCACACCAGAGAGAGATTCACCAGTTTGAACATCACATGAGTAGGTGTCACCAAGAGGTGTATTTTTCCTCTTGCCTTCTTTAAATATGTACTACATGTTTTTATTTATTTTATTTTTACTTGTTTTCCCTCGAACCCTTGAAAAGGTACAAGTGTGGACATTGCATGGCCAGTGTGAAACGATTGCAACCGAACGGGTTTCTCACATCGGGAATCTAGGCCGGTTAGTCCGAGACTGGACAAGCCAGCTAGCACTGAGTTCTGATGAGTATGGAAGCCTGTGTGCGCCATAAGGGAATTTGGGCCACTCGGCAAATCACTTACAACTTTATAAGTAGGTGGGAAAGGAGCAAACTGGACACTTGGCAGTTAAAGATCAACCTGCGGGACACCTCAGCAAGAGGGGGCGCCCAAATGAGGGTGGAGGCTGATTTTTATAACAAGTGCATTTACAGAGTGTGTGTGAGTAGTAGTTGCAGGTTCACAGCTTTAATGGAAAGCTTGCCTTCTCCTTTGTCTCATGTAGCGCGATGATTTTCTCTCGTGCATCTCTCTCTCCCCTTTGCACATATGGTAATGCCCCACTAGCTGGACTTCTTAGTTGACTATGTACAGTTCTAAGGGTTTTATGCGTGTTTGCCAAGGCAAGAGCCTTCTCAACAAGATACGGATTAGCTAATTGCTAATTCCCCACGGATACGCACAGTTCCATCGTGAAAGATTGAGAATTTGAAGAGTTTCCTTGCGTGAAAACTCGTCCAAATCACAAGGGGACTGTCCCATTGCGTGCGAGAGCCCTTGGACCATGCGAAGTCGTGTTCGCTCTGCTAAAAATGATCTAAAACAGAGAATTTTAGCCTGTTGTGTTTTTCTGCATGTTTAGGCTTTCGCACCTAAACTGCAAGAGAACACCAGGCCTTCCCTCGGCATGCTTAGACAGAGCTTTGGGCACCTTGCAGTGATAAAACAGGGAATTACAGCGCGCTGAAATTCTGTTACAGCTCACCAGAAAGCTTCTAAATTGCAAGAGAACCCGTCCTAGACATGTGCTCTTGACCTACAAGGGTTTTGGCGTCATTATGCTACTAAAATTGGGTCAAAAACCTGCAATTTCAGCCCTCGCCAGGTTTGGACAGCTTTGTGAGACTTTGATCTATGTGTTCAGATCGTCTGTTCTTAATTGAATAAAGAAATACCAAAAGGAGCGCCAGTCTTTGGGGCCTATAGGGTGTCGATTTTTGTGTGCGCAGTGACATTCTAGTCGTTGACGCCTCTGTTCTCTCTTTTCTTCTCAATGCTCTGTGTAAAGTTAACAGGTAATTGAATTAGTACCGCCCTCTACGGAGTACAGGCCAGTTATAGTAGGCCAGACAAAGAGAGGTACAACGAGCATTCTCCCACCCTGCTGCTATACTACCATCGTAGCCACCTCTAGCAGCTTGTATCATTTTTTATTTTCAGCACTTTTATCCTTTTTTGGATATCCAAAGAATACACATGCGTATATGGTTTTGTCTCATAGGCCTCTAGAAGTCATTAATAAAGCTCTCTCTCTCTGTTTTGTTTTGTTTTGTTTTTGTTACTCTGACTTTGTATCAGATCCACCACATTGTAACTTTTTGGTCTCATAGGTCATTCTGGCCTTCCGAAGACGTTAACATAACATTTCATCTCTCTCTCTCTCTCTCTCTCTCTCTCTCTCTCTCTCTCTCTCTCTCTCTCGAACGGGCAACTGTCAGACAGTCTTCTACGACACCTCAGATGAGATGCTTAGAGAGTTGGATGTGGATGAGCTGGGGTTTGACAGATGCTCACATGACAGAGAGCAGACTGAGTATGGGAGATACCTCACGGAGATGACGACTACACATGGGCTAGCCATACTTAATGGCTTACAGCGGTTTCCTGGAGCAGCAGGCTTCACATGCTTTCCACACAGACATGGGGCCAGTACAGTGGACTATGTTATGACACAGCCGAGCTTTATTCCTTGTATTCAGGATTTCACGGTGGGAGCCAGACCAGTGGGCGTAGCAGTGGATCATGCTCTCTTGACACTGTCCGTATCTTTTCAGTTTAGTACAGCCCAGAAATCAGGAGGCAGGTCACACACCCGTTATACATTTACACCAGAGACTGACTCGGTTTATACAGAGGCGATCTGGGATCGTCTATGCACAGTTGCTCCAGGCCTCTCAGTAGAGGAGTGCACTACTTTATTGACTGAGACACTACATGATGCAGCATCAGAGGCATACCCACACACTCAACCGGATCGGAGGCGACATTCTGGGAGCATGCCCCAGAATAGTTGGTATGATGAGGAGTGCAGAGAGATGAGAGCCCAGCTTCAGAGGGATCTTCATTTAGGAGTCATCACCTACAGACAGTCGCGGATTGCTTTCCGGCGCCTTGTGCGAAAGAAGAAACGAGCTTACCTGGCCCAGATGGAGCGAGACTTGTATCAGTTGTTCTTGAGTAGAGACTCAGGCGAGGCATGGCGACTCTTCCATGAGCACTCCCCTCCCCCAGTGATTACTTCTCCTGATGTGTGGGGCCAGTATGCGACATCGTTATATACGGTTCCTGGGCAGGATCCCCTTCCAGATCCTACAGAGCCATGTCCACCTACGAGCACCTTCTTTACCACTGAGATGGTAAAGAGAGCCATTGACAGGATGAGGACCAGGAGGGCTTACGATCATGACGGTCTAGTAGCGGAGCACTTTATACATGCTAGGGATATGCTGATGGAGGTTCTTGCAGTGTTGTTCAATCGTGCCATGTGTGAGGGATTACCTGAGACTTGGAGGTTGTCTACTATTGTGCCTATATTCAAGGCAGGTGATCCTACAGAGCCTGGAAATTACCGCACTATTATGGTTGGACACACACTGGCACGATTGTATGCATCCATTATTGAGCAGCAGTTGAGTAACTGGGCAGAGGGTGAGGGTGTACGGGCAAAGGGACAGGCAGGTTTCAGGAGGGGTTTCTCCACTCTTGACCATATTCTGACACTCAGAGCTATCATTGAGGAGGGCAGGTCACATGGGAGACGGATTTATTGTAGCTTTGTGGATTTCCGCAAAGCATTTGACATGGTACCGAGAGCTCGACTGATGCGCAGACTGCAGGAGATGGGGGTGCCCACAGTGTTGATTTGGGGGATTATGGCTTTATACAGATCAGTGATGGGACATGTACGCACCCCAGAGGGGATATCTGACTTAGTTCACTCCACTATCGGGGTGAAACAGGGTTGCCCATTGTCTCCTACTCTATTTGGTATGTATGTTGATGAGGTGTCTGATTACATTGACAGAGAGGGTGATAGAGGTGCCCAGCTGGCAGGGACGTGGATCCCATTGTTGTTATATGCTGATGATATTGTCTTGATCTCTGACTCACCAGAGGGTATGCAGCGACAGTTGGATGCATTACACAGTTTTGCAGAGGATAGTGGATTGTCTGTAAACCTTGGTAAAACCAAGGTCATGGTGTTTAACACCACACCGCAGTGGATCAGGAGATCGGCACCGACCTTCACGTATGGTCAAGAGATTGTGGAGTATACAGATGCATACACTTACCTTGGGATAGTCTTCACTGGGCCGAGGTTTTCTTTGGGGAGAGCAGCAAAGACTAGACTGACCAGAGCTTATGCGGCCTTGGGAGGCTTGGAGAGGATGTGTTCGCAGGTTCAGTTCCAGGAACCTCGGACAAAGTTATGGCTCTTTGATACTTTAGTAGCCTCAGCTATGATGTATGGGGTACAGGTATGGGGACCTTCTGTAGGCCAGGATGGTTGGAGAGGTATGGAGAGGCCCTTGGTATCTATGATCTCCCGATTGATTAGAGCCAAGGCCTCCGTACCTCACGCGATCATTCGAGCAGAGCTAGCTGCCCCCCCCATGGAGATTGAGGCGCTTACCAGATCAGTGTCCTTTGTGCACAGCCTATGGGATACTACTAGAGACAGATATGCTAGATTGGCCCTTGAGTCTTCCAGACAGTTAGCTCTACAGGGGGACACTTCATGCTGGTATGCACAGATGACTTCATGGTTTCAGACGCATGGCTTCACCATGGACAGGTTGCCCCCTTTCCAGTATTCTCTTCAGGCACCCTCGCTGTCTCTTACACGGGTGGAGATCACTAGACTCATTCGTCAGGACCTGATCCAGCTCGACACTAGGAGGACATGGATAGAGCCGCCTCAGGAGTTGAGCACAAAGATGGCTTTCTATAGAGAGCATCTTCTCCACCTCACAGGAGATGGGTTTGTGATTCGACCCAGCTACATGGACACACATATGTCTCATGGTTTGCGTTGTGCCATTGGTCAGATACGCACATCCTCACATCAGCTCGAGATTGAGACCGGTAGATTCAGAGGGATACCAGCAGACAGCAGGATATGCCGATTATGCCAGAGAGAGCCAGAGACAGAGTTGCACTACATATGTCATTGCACAGTGTTCTATGAGATACGGGGGCGTTTCCACTGCTTATTCAGAGAGGGTTTTGGTCCTCTATCTAGGGTCATGAGTTATGAGGATCAGAGATGTCTTGGACTATATCTACTTGAGTTACACAGGTATAGAGACACTTTACTGGGGAGAGCTAGAGAGAGGCAGTCCCAGAGACACATTACAGATTTCTTTTCACTAGATATGGGACAGCCAGAGGAGCAGCCACCACTGCAGAGCTCGTCCCACACTCATTCGACCACTACTGGCACTCTCATCGACCGAGCATTGGAGCTACAGAGATACAGACGACCGCGACTGAGGAGAGGAGCTACACAGCATCGACGGAGACTACAACAGAAGATTCGAGCCATACTCTCTCGACATCCAGAGTGCAGATGAGGATGGATCCTCACCATTTCTTCCATCTTTGTTTCTCACACTGTTACATCCAGTTTACCGGGTACCTATTGTATCAGCTGCTACACCCACGTAGTTTTAGATTGTAGTAGTAGTAGTAGTATTTTGTTCCACTTCTAGTTCTTTTGTACCCAGACATGGTATTAGATTCACTATTTTGTAACTGATTGGTCTCATAGGTCATTTTGGCCTTTTGAAGACGTTAATATAACATTTCATTTCATTTCATTTCTCTCTCTCTCTTTGCATTCAGGATTTCATAGTGGGAGCCCGACCAGTGGGCATAGCAGTAGATCATGCTCTCTTGACACTATCCGTTAAATTTCAGTATAGTACAACCCAGACATCAGGAGGCAGGTCACACACCCGCTATACATTTACACCAAAGATTGATTTCGTTTATTCAGAGGAGATCTGGGACCGTCTATTGGAAGGCACAGCTGGCACAAATGGTACAAGCCTCTCAGTGGAGGAGTGCACCACTCTACTGACTGAGACATTGCATGAGGCTGCATCAGTGGCATACCCACACACTCAGCCGGGCAAGAGACGACATTCTGGAATCATTCCCCATAATAGTTGGTATGATGAGGAGTGCAGAGAGATGAGAGCCCAGCTTCAGAGGGATCTTCTTTTAGGAGTCATAACTTATAGACAGTCTCGGATTGCTTTCCGATGCCTTGTGCGACGGAAGAAGCGAGCTTACCTAGCTCAGATGGAGCGAGACTTGTATCAGATGTTCTTGAGTAGGGACTCAGGAGAGGCATGGCGACTCTTCCATGAGCACTCCCCCCCCCCCCAATGATTACTTCACCTGAGGTGTGGGGCCAATATGCGACATTATTATATATGGTTCCTGGACAGGAACCCCTTCTAGACCCTACCAAGCCTTGCCCAGCTACGAGCACTTTCTTTACACCTGAGATGGTACAAAGGGCCATCGACAGGATGAAGACCGGGAAGGCATATGATCATGACAGTCTAGTAGCGGAGCACTTTATACATGCCAGGGATATGCTGATGGAGGTTCTAGCAGTGTTGTTCAATCGTGCCATGTGTGAGGGATTACCTGAGACTTGGAGGTTGTCTAATATTGTGCCCATCTTCAAGGCTGGTGACCCTACAGAGCCTGGGAACTACCGCACTATTATGGTTGGACACACATTGGCACGGTTGTATGCATCTATCCTGGAGCAACACTTGAGTAATTGGGCAGAGGGCGAGGGTGTACGAGCAAAGGGTCAAGCCGGCTTCAGGAGAGGTTTCTCCACTCTTGATCATATTCTGACACTCAGGGCCATCATTGAGGAGGGCAGAGCACATGGGAGACGGATCTATTGTAGCTTTGTGGATTTTCGTAAAGCATTTGACATGGTACCAAGAGTTCGATTGATGCGCAGACTACAGGAGATGGGGGTGCCCATAGAGGTGATTTGGGGGATTATGGCTTTGTACAGATCAGTGATGGGACATGTACGCACTCGAGAAGGGGTATTTGATTTAGTTTACTCTACTATTGGAGTGAAACAGGGCTGCCCATTGTCTCCTACTCTATTTGGTATGTATGTTGATGAGGTGTCTAATTACATCGACAGAGAGGGTGACAGAGGTGCACAGCTGGCAGGGACGTGGATCCCATTGTTGCTATATGCTGATGATATTGTGCTGATATCTGACTCGCCAGAAGGTATGCAACGACAGTTGGATGCACTACGCAGTTTTGCAGAGGATAGTGGATTGTGTGTAAACCTAGGTAAAACCAAGGTTATGGTGTTTAACACCACACCGCAATGGGTCAGGAGATCAGTACCTACTTTCAAATATGGTCAGGAGATTGTGGAGTATACAGATGCATACACTTACCTGGGGGTAGTCTTTACTGGGCCGAGATTTTCCTTGAGAAGAGCAGCAAAGACTAGACTAACTAGAGCTGGTGCGGCTCTGGGAGGAATGGAGAGGATGTGTTCGCAGGTTCAGTTCCAAGAACCTAGGACAAAGTTATGGCTCTTTGATACTTTGGTTGCCTCTACTATGTTATATGGGGTACAGGTTTGGGGACCTTCTGTAGGCCAGGAGGGTTGGAGGCGTATGGAGAAGCCCCTGGTATCTATGATCTCTCGGCTGATTAGAGCCAAGGATTCCGTACCGCATGATATCATTCGAGCGGAATTAGCTGCCCCCCCTATGGAGATTGAGGCGCTTACTAGATCAGTCTCCTTTGTACACAGTCTGTGGGATACTACCAGAGACAGATATGCTAGGGTGGCTCTAGAGTCCTCCGGACAATTAGCTCTTAATGGGGATACATCATGCTGGTATGTACAGATGGCATCATGGTTTCACACACATGGTTTCACCATGGACAGGTTGCCTCCTTTTCAATACTCTCTACAGGCACCCTTGAGGTCTTTGACGCGGGTAGAGATTAATAGACTCATTCGTCAGGATCTGATCCAGCTGGACACGAGGAGGACATGGATAGAGCCGATACAGGAGTTGGGCACAAAGATGGCCTTCTATAGAGAGCATTTTCTCCACCTCACGGGGGATGGCTTTGTGATTCGACCTAGCTATATGGACAGGCATCTTTCTCATGGTGTGCGATGTGCCATTGGCCAGATACGCACGTCCTCACATCAGCTCGAGATTGAGACTCGCAGATTCAGAGGGACACCAGCAGATAGCACGATATGCCGCTTATGCCATCTAGAGCCAGAGATAGAGGTACATTACATATGTCATTGCACAGTGTACTATGAGATACGAGGCCGTTTCATTGTCTATTCAGAGAAGGTTTTGGTCCTCTATCTAGGGTCATGAGTTATGAGGATCAGAGATGTCTTGGGCTATATATACTTGAGCTACACAGGCATAGAGAAACTTTACTGAGGAGAGCTGAAGAGAGACAACCCCAGAGACAGATCACATATTTCTTTACACTAGATATTGTACACCCAGAAGAACAGACAGAGCAGCAACCAACAGTGAAGAGGTCTACCCGCACTACTGGCATTCTCATAGACCGAGCATTGGAGCTAGGGAGATCTAGATGACCCCGATGGAGAAGAGGAGCTACACAGTTTCGAAGGAGGCTACAACAAAGGATTCGAGCCATACTTTTTCGTCGTCCAGAGTGCAGATGAAGATGAATCTCTATGAAGATAGATCTTTACTTTCCTCCCAAATTGTCTACACATTGTATTGCTCAGTTCACACATTTCACGCCTTTCGCATTTCACACCTATCCGCTTAGTTTAGGATTCCGCAGTATTTATATCTTGTTATCCCTAGTTTAAAAATTTATTTTGTTAATCTGACTTGGTATCAGATACACCGCATTGTAACTTCCTGGTCTCATAGGTCATTTTGGCCTTTTGAAGACGTTAATATAACATTTCATTTCATATTTCTCTCTCTCTCTCTCTCTCTCTCTCTCTCTCTCTCTCTCTCTCTCTCTCTCTCATGCCCGATCATGGACATACAAAATGCAAGTGGACAAGAAAAGAATGTATGCAGAACATCTAGACAATGCACTTGCTCATGTACCCATACCATCACACATCGCACAAACATGGCCAATTTTCAAACAAGCTCTCTGTGACGCCGTGGAACAAACAATGGGGAAAACGCATCAGCGAGGAAATCATGTTAAAGGGCTACCGCATAACCCATGGTTTGATGAAGAGTGCAAGTATGTCAAAAAACAATTGCGGGCACTGTCAACGATGAACACGGAATGGGAAACTCTATCAAAAGACTACACAAATCTCAAGAGGCGGAAAAGAAGAAACTATGAGCTACGCACGGAGACACGAGCCATAGCCAACTTCAAGAAAAATCCCAAAAAAGAATGGCTGAAAATAAAAGGACGGAGACATGACATTATGGGGGACATAAGCTTAGATGACATATACATGTATGTGGAACAACTATATGTGCATAATAATGCGGAAGAAATGCCACACGTGCAAACCGATCTCCATGCCCAAGACCACTTTGATCCCGAAACGGTTAAAAAAGGCATACAGAAACTTGCAAATGGGAAAGCTCCGGACATACTACACTTGAACTCAGAAATGCTTAAATGGTCAGGTATGAGAGCCAGAGAGTGGATACATAGAATGCTACACCAAGCCATTGTTCAAGGGCTACCCGAGGATTGGCGAAAGAACTGGATCAAAGCACTTTACAAAAAAGGGGATGTAAATCAGCCTACCAACTACCGTACCATTATGGTTGGATCTTGCATGGAAAAGCTTTTGGGAAGCATCTTAGAACAAAGCATAAGCACATGGGCAAAGACAAATGGAAAACGAGCAAAAGAACAAGCAGGTTTTCGACCAAAACATAGCACCATTGATCACCTTGTTTCACTTAGGGTATTAATGGAAGAGAGTCGGCTAAAGGGAAAAACATTATACTGTTGCTTTGTAGATTTCACCAAAGCCTTTGACATGGTCCCGAGAATGGGTATATGGAAAAGGATGGAATGCATAAAAGTACCGATGCATCTCAGGAGTGCGGTAGCACGTCTCTATGACAGAGTCATATGTCAACTAAAAACGCACGAAGGGCTGTCCAAAGCTTTCTCGAGCAACATGGGGGTCAAACAAGGATGCCCTCTCTCCCCTACTCTTTTTGGATTGTGCATTGATCAAATAGAAAGCTTCCTCCCTCAACTAGAAGGGGATGAACCAGCCATCGGGATGTTTACACTTCTCATGCTCATCTATGCAGACGATGTGGCTCTTTTCGCCCATGACATTACAGCTCTACAGAAATTGGTCAATGCGTTACATGCTTTTTGTGAAAATGTGGGTCTATCAATCAATGTAGATAAAACAAAGTTCATGATTGTAAAGACTCGTAAGATGGATATCCACGCCCCCCTCATGTATCAAGGGAAACAAATTGAGAAAGTCGACAGTTTCAAGTACTTGGGGATTGACATCCTGTGCAACTATGCTTGGGGACAATGCGCACATAATAGAATTGACATCGGCCATGCCAAGTACTATCAATTTGAAAACATGTGCACACAAAGGAGCATAAAAAGATGGGAGATAAAAGCGACCATTTTTTAGACATGTGTAGTGCAAGCCATCCTCTACGGAGTGGAAATATGGGGAGCAAGCATTTCAGCCCACACATGGAATGAAATTGAAAAAATTCAGGAAAAAATTTCTATGTCGACACATGGGGGTCAAAAAGACAACACCATACTCCGTGCTACTCTTGGAGACCGGCAAGAGACCACTAGAAATGAAAGCATCGCAAAAAATGTACACGTGTATCATGAAGGTCAAAGCAATGCCTACTACTCGAATCCCCCGCATTGCATGGGAAACGGGATGTGCGTCGCAAAAGACAAAAAAAAGAAAATTTCTGTCATCGAGCCTCATACAGGACATTAAGAAATGGTTCGTGAAATGGAATGTAGAGGCATATGTGGACATGCTTATTGAGGAGGGCAAGGAGGGAGAACACATGCTGAAGTTTGAAATTGCATTACTAAATAGCCTCCACACCGAGTGAAAGACAACGCAACACCGCTCGAAATTTGAATACTATTGTAAGTATGTCAACACAAAGTATTGGGAAGGCTATAGCACAAACCCAATGGAAGCTCAGGCCCACATACGAACACCCATGCCCCACATGGCACGAAGAGCCATCTCTTTGATGCGCACAAGGTCACATATGCTCAAAATAGAAACAGAGGGCTGGCTGAAAATTGATGCTTCTAAACGGATATGCACACCATGTACAATGCAAGCTCCCGAAGATGAAGCACATGTGACATTGGAATGCCCAGAATACGCTCACATCCGGGCTAACTTTCAACCACTTCTAAGCGGTTGCTCTACCTTTGCGGACCTATTATCCAAGACAGACCCCTCCCCTACAGCTCTCGGCACATACCTCACCCGCATACTTGAGCATAAAAAGACACTCATAGGAACACAAAAAGAGAATAACACACACACACACCACACCATACACCCCCGTGAGGGGAGACTATGTATCACTTTGAGGTCCCATGGGTCATTTCTGGCCCCCCGCGGACGTTAATACCAAATCAAATCAAATCTCTCTCTCTCTCTCTCTCTCTCTCTCTTTTACAAGGCAAAGGATAGTTTCCTACAACGTTAAAACTCTCTTCTTCTTCTTCTTCTTCTCTCTCTCATACAAGGCAAAGGTGGGCAGCCACAGGAGACAGTAGGCGCAGGGCCAGGAAGGGGGGTGGGGAGAGAGAGAGAGAGAGAGAGAGAGAGAGAGAGAGAGAGAGAGAGAGAGAGAGAGAGAGAGAGAGATGTGCCCAAGCATGTCTGTGAAATGAAATGAAATGTTATATTGAACGTCTTCAAAAGGCCAAAATGACCTATGAGACCAAACTGATACAATCCTGGTGGATCTAATACAATGTCTATGAGAGGAGAAAAGGCCACACAGAGCCACATCGCAGGATGGGTAAAAAGACTTGCCATGCAAAAACACACAATCAACAAAACCTCTTAAAGAAAGAATTCTAACTAAAAGACATTTAACAAGCACAAGGGCTGTTGGTTTTACATCACAAAGAAAGATTTTGTGGCATTCAAAAGTAACAGGCCCACATTTACTATTCTCCACATCTAGAGAGCAGAAACAGCATGTCACTCATTGGGCATTTTGAGAAAAAGACTGTCAGTAGTAGATTTTTTTGAGCAGACCACCTTTAATCACTAGCAGTCTTTAAGCTTCATGCATTGCTCACAGAATGCATGAAGAGGAAGGCTACCTCAAAAAGCACAACACTGCTAGCCCATTCATAATTAGAGCATCTCAAAGGTTCTTCTTACAATCAGCAGGAACAACACACTTAAATTTTACCAAAACAAGGAAATCACCTGTAGATTCTTGCCTACTGCGTCTCCACTTTTCCCGAATGGTCAGGTTGCTCCTACCAATCAAAGTTGAGAGATATCTCCACTGATTCCCATGTTTTTTGTGTAAGATTCCTTGCAAGGATTCAAGATGAAGAGCACGGAGTTTATAACCTTGACCAGATTCACAATTTTTTTGCCTAAAAGCATGTGCCTCAATTCTGTACAATCAATATTAGTAAACTTGAAAACCAAATGCAGGACTCCATACTAACTCAAAAGTTTTGTCTCTTGTTTTGACCAGTATCCTAAGTGTAAGCCTTTATCAAAAAGCTTATGCTTATAGGCACGATCTTGAAGTGCTCTATAAGGTCGATGTGGTAGAGACCTTTCTGAAATTAGAGGCTTC
Source organism: Adiantum capillus-veneris (assembly GCF_014529385.1). Classification (NCBI taxonomy): domain Eukaryota; kingdom Viridiplantae; phylum Streptophyta; class Polypodiopsida; order Polypodiales; family Pteridaceae; genus Adiantum; species Adiantum capillus-veneris. Next base: position 69,507,959 of record NC_140950.1, read on the forward strand.
ATAAAAAACTCGGGTTTCAAAAGCAGTGAATAAAATGTGTCAAAATGCACAAACAACATTGTATTTTGCAATGAGTACTTTTTTCACTCCAGCTCATTCTGTACGTTTTGTCATTCAGGATTCTTTGAAGGCCCTCAGCTTCTTCCACTGTTTTTCCTAGCAAAACCAAAAGAAAGAAAAACCTTCAATCAAATGAGTTTCTATAAACTATTGAAGGAGAGAAAAGAAACACACACAATTAAGCAATAACGCCAGAAACACACAGGGGGTGGAGGTCCATCAGAAAGGCTGACAATAATCGGCTACTAACTCTTCAAAATGACAAATGACAATATGTCTAGAAATGAGATAGGTGTGTCAGTTGAGCACCTCAAGGTCACGCCAATAGAGTTCCCTGGAAAAGCATCCAATTATAAGCACCTACTTCAGATGCTGTATGAATTTGATGTGGTAGAGACTTTACCAACATTACATGCTTCATTAAAAAATATCAGTTGCAAAAGGGATGAAGTGAAATGTGTCAAAACGCGAAAGACATAGCATCTGCAAAGCATAATTACTTCCCTCCAGCAGCCATAAGTGGCTGTGTACTTTCTGCTATTTAGCATTCTTTCAAGATGCTGCTATAGCTACTCATGGCCAGCTGCATCAGCCGACTACTAGGGCCTGTCTCAGCCGCTAAGCCAGCTAACAAGTGCCACGGTTTTTTTTGCTCACCTGCTGCTATAAAGTTGAGCTACCCACTGCAGCAGATTTCCCAAGGCTGAACTTTAGAAAGAGCCCCCATATGGAGAATTCTTGTAGATATAGCAGAACTATCAGTGCTAGAGTTCATGGTCACCAAATGAATGAGTGTCTGTTCAACAGCCCTTCTATTGAACCATATTAAAAGGCCTACAATACCACCATCAATTGGATCAGAGCAAAAGCAGTTACCTATGACATATGTGCTGCAAAACCTGTCACGTGACACATCCCAACCCTATGTGTCCGTGGACAAGCTACACCACAGCAGGGTTCAGTCAAGTCTAGATTAGCAGTGATCTGGCACTTTTGTGAGTCTATTCGTAGACCGTGCATGCCCAGTCACTTAGCATAGATGCATATCCTCCGGTTGCACACAGCATGACCATCAGAATTCCCATCAGAATCCATTAGCGTCAGTTAGGGGATTTTTCAAGTGACTTTATCCCATTTTCCCTATTTTTGACATTTTTCACTTATTTATTAAGTGACTTTTGTTGGGTAGTCAGTAGGGAAAATTGGGTAAGTTAATATATAAGCAAACCCAAGTTAGCACTCCGTAGCAGAAGAGGCAGCAGGAGCTTCCCGCTCAACAGGCAACTTCTCAGCAATACCCCCCCTCATGACCCCGCATCGCCATACCTCCCACTCTTGGCGTTTTTGTCCAGATCAGCCAGCGCTTGAAGCTTCCCCCCTTCTGGCGGTATTTCCCCTGCAGATCAACCCCCACAAGCCAACGTTTTTGGCATTGGACCACCAGCAGCCACAACGTTTTTACTTCAGCCTTTCAGCCTCAAAAACGCAGCAGACTTCATCAGCAAGGCAGCGTTTCCTTCAGCAACTGCAACCAAGTTATCCCAGCTTGATGAGGAATCACTAACGCTAAGGAGAGCTACCATACCACGTTTTTAAGCGTCCAATAGGCCTGCTGTCCAGCGTTTTCAGCAGATGCATAAAGCCATAAAACGCAGCCTGAAGGTGCCTAACATCAGCGCTTTGTGTCTTCAGCAATATCCCCGACAAAGCCTTCAAAATCAGCCATGAAACAGCAAGAAAATAGTCATTTCCAGCCACGAAGACAACCCCGAATTCAGCCCTAGAAGATCCCAGATTTCAGCCAAGTCGCCGTCGTCACCACCGCCGTCGTCATCGGCATAGACCAAGTTGCATAGTCCATTGCATACGCATTGTACACCTTTGTGCAATCAAAGAATAGACCACTCTCGCCGGCGAGAGTGGGGCCTTCGGAGGAGGGTTTTACAACCCCTCGGTGTCGTATCTCGTCTCTCTCCTTCTCTCAGTCTCATTCACTTGCACGCACAATATCCACTCACTTTGTTCGTGACCACAGCACTCTACAGACGGAAAGCTCTCTCTTTCCCTAAGAACTAAAAGGAACCTTGAGCAATAAGGATCACTAATCTTGAGAAAATACAACATTCATTCCGCTGCACCTTACATTGGTATCAGAGCTTTGGAAGTGTTCTGCATTACTCAAGGAAAGAACCACAAGAATTTTTTTGCTTGTTGCGATCGCACGAACCCAAGTTTACTTGGGTGTGGCGATTCCTAATCGTGTTTTGTTGAAGAGTCACAAGAATCCCAAGAAAGAAGGGCTTGTCCAGCCTCCCCTTGTGTCTCCTTTCACTCATTGAGAGCGGACCGTGCACTTAGCGGCCGGTCAATCGACGTGAGGTGGGAAAAAGAAACCTTGGTGTGAGCGCAAGGCCGCCAAGGGGTGCTCCCACAGAAAAGGGTAGAACTCGGGTGAAGAGAAGATCCTTCTCCAACGCGATTTGCAAGCGAAAGAAAACCTCAAGATCCCCAAGAACCCAAGACCCTTAAAACTCAAGAACCTCAAGAACCCTAGATTCTCACGAATCAAGGACCTCAAGAACCTCAAGACCCTCAAGAACCAAGTTCCTCGCGAGCTTAAGACCCCAAGATCATAGTGCATGGTCGTCACCCGAAGCGGCATGGATACTTCGCATTCAGGTGATGAGCATGAGAAAGGCGACGAAGGATTTTCCCCACCAGTAGATTTTTCCGACCCTCCCCCTTCGCCATCTTCGCCACGAGTTGTCCTCACTCCTATGGGATGATGGTCAAGTCAATGTTGGACATGATGACACGACAACAAGAAGAACAAGCGGCAAAGACCCGTGCACAAGAAGCCAAGGACCGCGAGCGCGAAAAACAAAGCGACAAACTTGCTGCACAACAAGAAGAACATCAACTTGCTCAGGAACGTGAGCGCATTGCAATTGCCGCAAGACAAGAAGACCAGCGACTTGCCCTCGAACGCGAGCGCATTGAATGCAAAGAACGCAAAGCAGAAAGGGACGCCGAGCAAGAAGCTCAAAGGGAGATTCGTCAACAAGAGTTTATTTCGCAAGTCCTAGCCTCGAAGGCCGAATCACCCAAAGATCGTGGGAGTTCGTCAAGTGGCGCAAGCCACGAGGCGGATTCACACAATCCAGTCACAGAGAAGTTGACTTTCAGTAAGTATGACGGTAAGATGGATGCTACTGTTATTCATTCTTGGTTGCATCAATTTAATGCTTATTTTGCGACAACTAAGAAAACAGGCAATAGCAAAGTTTTGACGGTAGCTATGTACCTTGCCAGTGATGCCATAAATTGGTATCACGCTTGGCAAGAGGCACAGCTAGCCACGCACCTATAGGCAGCCGACGATCTCACACCCCTCTCCTTTAGTTGGGCTGATTTCCAAGACAAGCTCAAGGCGCGGTTTATGCCACCTCAGTACCTTGCACGACTAAAGGACGATTGGCGAGCTCTCAAGCAAAACGGTACGTCGGTTATGTCTTTCTCTAATCGGGTTTTGCAGCTTGGCACTCAATTACGCAAATCGGATGCGAAGCGCAAGGAGGCATTTCTTTACGGATTGGATGAGTATATCAAGTATGATGTCGAGGTACTCGATCCAATCGATCTCAACAAAGCGGTAGCAATTGCTCTCGCCCACGAGATGAAGCACAACAAAGGAAAGCCTAAGGAGAACAAGACTTCCACAAGTACCTCGCGGACTTCTCAGAACCCGCAGAACGGTAAGAATGATAACTCTTCTAACCACTCTACCAACAGTCTCTCATCAAAGAATTCTTCCAATGAATCTAAGGGTAAGGCTAACACAATTGCTAAACCTAAGCTTACTCCAAATGAAAAGGTAGCACAAGGAATTGTAGGAGGTTACATCACTTCGGAAGAACAAAGCACGTATTCTAAAGAAGGTCGTTGTTTTCATTGTCACATTAAGGGTCACATAAAACGAACATATCCTAAGCTTGAATCGAATGAATCTAAAGAACCCACAGCACCCACTACATCTGTCAATGCAATGAATGATAACACGATTGTGCCCACAGTTTCTCAGGACCCTCCCATTGATGATTCTCTCATTAAATGTTATGGTTGTACGTCGGGGCACCATTTTGTCATATTGTTTGACCCAGGTAGTATGCATGATGTGATCAGCCCCGCTCTTGTTGAGAGAGCCCGCCTCGAAGTTAGTCCGAGATCTCCTATCGAGGTCTCTGGCTTTCGTTCGGGTATGGACGCTCTCATCACGAAGGAGTGCCTTGATGTGTTGTTTGCAATTCAACAGACTGCCTTCACTAGAAGATTTGTTGTTTCTCCTCTCTCAGGATGTGATATGATTTTAGGCATGAAATGGTTTCATGAAATCAACCCTCTCATTAATTGGGAGGCTAGCACTTTAACTATCAATGCCAAAAGTGATTCTCCTACTGTCTTTCATGGAGAGGACATTGTTCCTTCTCCATCTCTCATTGCTAATATGCAGGACAAGGTTGAACGGATTCGAGATAAGGAGACTCTCTCAGTCTCTTTTTCTCCACAGCATGAAACACAGGGATTGCATGATTATGAGAAGCATGATGATTTGCATGATCAAGATGTGATTTCTCACAAGCATGATGATTTTCATGATCAAGATGTGATTTCTCACAAGCATGATGAGTTGCATGAAGAAGATGTGATTGTTCACAAGGATGATGTGTTAGTTGATGCTTTTTCTAGCGAAACTAACCTCGTTGTAGATTCGATCAATCACGAAAAAGCGATCTTGGCTTTCGAGTCGAGGTCCAAAGAACCCCCACAGGACGATTCGATCATTCAGGACGAACCGATCTTGGCTCTTGAGCCTTGGTCCAAAGAACCATCACAGGAAGTATTATGTGTTCGCATGATTGATACGCACGCATTGTTCGAGTGTTTCATTCGTAAAGCTTTCCTGTATTTTAGTCAGCATCGTTATGTGATCCCTTTTCCTAGGCATGACATATTGTATGTTGAGCACATTTCTCTCATGGATGAGCACGAATCTATGCAGATTGTTCATGAAAAGTTGAAAAGTTTGTATGTCAGGAAGTCACATTCCATGTCTCTTCCTTGGCATGACACAGTACCCGAAAGAGCACATGATAGTATGAGCACCAAGCATGGGCATTTACATTGTGATTTGCCACAGTTGATTGATTTCGATCAAACAGAAAAGATTCGAACGCATTGTTTGCATGTGTTTGCTGAACGGGTTGTCACTCTGTCTCTATGTTCATCTACATTGCATACACAGTCTTTAGCGAAGACAAGATTTTTTTCCTTCACTTTACATGGAATGGGTATGATTTTGTGTTGGAGATGGTTTCAAGAATTTTCAGCCATGGAGATTCTTGAAGACGAAAGAAGCAGGACTCTAGACGAAGTTGACGCATCGAAGGAGCCACAAAAGACTTTGAGTCGCTTCGAAGAAGCCCAAAGAAGCAAGCGTTGCAGACCTTTATGAAGTTCAAGTACCGCTCGACCCACACATCAGAGTGGGCCGGCGAAGAGTCCCTTCCAAGATTCCGGATGCTGTTGGCGATCTCCCTCGACGCCATACAGTTCGGTACCAGTACCTCACTTTGAAAAGGAGGGGATGTCACGTGACACATCCCAACCCTATGTGTCCATGGACAAGCTACACCATAGCAGGGTTCAGCCAAGTCTAGATTAGCAGTGATCTGGCACTTTTGTGAGTCTATTCGTAGACCGTGCATGCCCAGTCACTTAGCATAGATGCATATCCTCCGGTTGCACACAGCATGACCATCAGAATTCCCATCAGAATCCATTAGCATCAGTTAGGGGATTTTTCAAGTGACTTTATCCCATTTTCCCTATTTTTGACATTTTTCACTTATTTATTAAGTGACTTTTGTTGGGTAGTCAGTAGGGCAAATCGGGCAAATTAATATATAAGCAAACCCAAGTTAGCACTCCAGAGCAGAAGAGGCAGCAGGAGCTTCCCGCTCAACAGGCAACTTCTCAGCTGTACCTCCCCTCATGACCCCCCATCGCCATACCTCCCACTCTTGGCGTTTTTGTCCAGATCAGCCAGCGCTTGAAGCTTCCCCCCTTCTGGCGGTATTTCCCCTGCAGATCAGCCCCCACAAGCCAACGTTTTTGGCATTGGACCACCAGCAGCCACAACGTTTTTACTTCAGCCTTTCAGCCTCAAAAATGCAGCAGACTTCATTAGCAAGGCAGCGTTTCCTTCAGCAACTGCAGCCAAGTTATCCCATCTTGATGAGGAATCACTAACGCTAGGGAGGGCTGCCATACCACGTTTTTAAGCGTCCAAAAGGCCTGCTGTCCAGCGTTTTCAACAGATGCTTAAAGCCATAAAACGCAGCCTAAAGGTGCCTAACATCAGCGTTTTGTGTCTTCGGCAAGATCCCTGACAAAGCCTTCAAAATCAGCCATGAAACAGCAAGAAAACAGTCATTTTCAGCCACGAAGACAACCCCGAATTCAGCCCTAGAAGATCCCAGATTTCAGCCAAGTCGCCGTCGTCACCACCGTCGTCGTCATCGGCATAACCAAGTTGCATAGTCCATTGCATACGCACTGTACAACTTTGTGCAATCAAAGAATAGACCACTCTCGCCGACGAGAGCGGGGCCTTCGTAGGAGGGTTTTACAACCCCTCGGTGTCGTATCTCTTCTCTCTCCTTCTCTCAGTCTCATTCACTTGCACGCACAATATCCACTCACTTTGTTCATGACCACAACACTCTACAGACGGAAAGCTCTCTCTTTCCCTAAGAACTAAAAGGAACCTTGAGCAATAAGGATCACTAATCTTGAGAAAATACAACATTCATTCCGTTGCACCTTACAAAACCTGCGTCCCATAGTTGCCCCTTGTGAGAGTGACCGATATGGGCTGCCGGCAGTGGGCAGCGAGTCCGGGAGACGCCCTAGCCATACAAGTATCCCCTAGAACAAGGTGAAGCAGTAGGAGAGCGGAATACTCTTAACAGCCCCTCTCAGCACTTGATGCTGAACAAACTGCCAAAAGCCAATGAGATAAGGCCGACAATGAAGATGTCTATTGCGATGTCCACAGAAGGACAATACTCCATGAGTGTAGCAGCAGTGTAACAAAGTGATGATGTGGCGGACAGCAAAAACCCTAATTTCTGCCAAAAACCCTAAAATTCCTACAAACCCTAATTTTTGCCAAAAACCCTAATTTCCGGAAATCGTGGAGGCAAATTATTATTAAAAAAAAGGAAAATGATGAGCGACGCAAATTTCGCTTTTTCTCTACTTAAATGAGAAAGAGAGAGAGAATGATTTTGCTTTCATGTTTTGACTCTTTGTGAGAGAGAGAGAGAGCAATTGCTTTTGATTTGAAGCTTTTGGGGCTCTGCTTTTGGGCATCCCTTGTAACCTTTAAATTAGTGGTGAGGGCCTCACTTCTCAGAGCATCTGGACGCAGAGTCTGAGAGTGAAACCCTAGCCACTCTCTTGTACTTTGATCTGATTAATATAAAAAGAAATACCGAAAGGGGCGCCAGTCTTTGGGGCCAATATCTCTAGGCACGGAACTCCGCCGGGCCAGTGCAAATCTATTGTGATCTGTGAATTGTTTTGAAGTGGTTATTTGGTGCTGTCGCGGTTGATTCTTGACTTGGAGTGTCCAAGTCTGTTACAGTGGTATCAGAGCCCGGCCGATTTCTCTTTTACGGGAAATCCGATCCCCGATTTTTTTTTTCCGCGGCACCTATGGCTTCAGGCAATGATCAGTCGAGTCCTTCTGCATCTGGAGATGCGGGCTGGGATCACAACGAAGATTCAGGCAGAGAGTATGGCCCGCCTTGGCCTACTTAGGCGGAGCGGCGAGAGATAGAGCGTCGCCAGTTGATCGGTGATGCAACAAAGATGATGCTCAATTTTACCAAGGATCCGAAGATGGCAAAATATATAAACCAGACCTCTTTGGAAGAGGTACAGATGGAGTGGCAGAGAACCACAACACCACTCCCGAAACCCGCTCTCAAGAAACCTTCTGCCTCCAAGAAATATACGGAGAAGGAACTGGAGAACGTGGTTGATGCACGGATTGCTCAGCTTTTTGACACGCAAAAGAAAGCAAAAAGCACGGCAAAAAGCAGAAGAAAGGCACTGACTTCCCGGGATATTTGGGTCGTCGGTCGACATTTGACAAGGCAAAGAAATTGAAGAAGCGCGTCAAGTTTGAAGACCTACCCAGTTCTTCTTCTTCTTCTTCTGACAGTTCTTCTAGCTCCTCGGATTCGAGCGAAGAAGACAGAAAAGGTAAAAAGCAAAGCAAGAAGCAACGCTTTGGAAAGGGCAAGAGAAAGGCAAAGAAGGCTAAATCTCGCCCAGAGACTGACAGTTCTACTGAGGACTCGTCTACAGACAGCTCAGATTCCGATGACGGAAAGTTTTATGCGAACAAGAAGAATTTTTACAAAGCCAACCAGTATGACTTTCTCGAAGATAAAAGCAAGAAAGTTCGAGAGTTTAAGGAAGGTGGCCACTCGATCAAGTTTGATACTTTTCAGGATACTCAGATGCTTCGAAGGCTTTGTCTTTTATACAGCAGTTTGACATCGCTTTCGCAGGAGGACGCTATTCAGAGCACTCCAAGATTCGGAGAGCTGCCTCTTACTTTAAGGGGAATGCTCGTACTTGGTGGTCCACGCTTCTATTAAGCAAGACTGTGCCAGTTACATGGCTGAAATTCAAGAGGCTTTTTATTTCTTCTTGGTTGACTCAAGAATATGAACGAGATGTACGAGCTGCTTGGAACCATCTCCGGATGACCAAGAGCGATACAGTGAATTCTTATGGTGAAAGATTCTGGAGCTCTTTTCTACCCGCCTCTTCATTCAATAAGATCTCGTTCAGAGAACAGATTGTGCGGTTTACCTTGGGTCTACCTATAGAGATCTGAAATCACTGCTTGAAACAGAAGTCAGCTTCTATTCAAGAGTTGATGAGTCATGCGAAGCGGAGCTTTGCCATTCACTCTGGCAGTCTGACCTACCCCATAGATGAGGCCATGATACAACGAGCCGAACAGACTTCTGGGAATGAAAGTAGAAAGCAAAAGAGCAACCCAGAGAAAAAGGATGCACAACCCAAGCTTACTCCTGAGGAGAGAGCTCGCTTCATCAAAGAGGGGAAGTGCTTTGGATGCGGGGAACATGGACATATCTCCGCGAAGTGCCCTAAAAAGGCACAGAAAGAACAGAATGATAAAGACGACGACAGGTCTGAGAGTTCGAGAGCAGCTGAGGAATGTGGCAGAAAAGGCAGGTAGAAAAGCAGAATTGGTACCACATGGCGTGGGACCTGCACCGAATCTAATAAATCAAAGTACAAACTTTTCCGCTTTCGGGGCAAAGTGAAGGATCAGGAAGCTCTTTTGAAGGAGCCAAGTCCAACTTCTTTTCACTTGGAATTGGCGGCTCGATTTGGAACTACGCCCGACAGACTGATGCCACAGGTGGAGGTAGTTCGACTGGCACCCGGATGGGATGTTGCCATTACACCGAGCATTGGAAAACTTCGTTTGCAATGACAAGGGTGTTCAGGGCACGCGAGTGATGTTCTACTCGGGATCCCTTGGTACCACAAGAACTACGCCGTGGTTGACTACCGGGCCGAGAAAGCGACTTTGATAAATGAAGGGCTTAGAGACTGTACTTGATGAACTTCAGTTTTCTTACTCATTCTTTTGGGAGAACTGAACGATGGATAAAAGTTGAATATGTTTTGACCTAAAGAAAAGAACGACAAGATTTTTTTTCTCCACGCTCATGCCGATTGCTTTTGAGAGGGCCTGAAGATCATACCATTGATCTGATATCTGGAAGCACGCCACCGAATCGGCCACCTTATCGTGTGAGCCGAGTATAGAATGAAAAGATTATGAACCCAGTGAAAGACCTCTTGGAAAAGGGTCTTGTCCAGCCTAGTACTTCACCGTTTTTCTCTCCAGTGTTGTTGGTTTTGAAGAAAGACGGATCTTGGAGAATGTGCATCGATTATAGCACTCTCAACGAAATCACCATCAAGAACAGATTTCCGATTCCTAGGATCGATGATATACTCGACAGGTTACAGGGATCCTCGTGCTTTAACAGGATTGACTTGAAGAGTGGATATTATCAGATCAGGATAGCGCTAGGAGATGTCTACAAGACAGTTTTTTGGACGACTTTTGGGTTATTTGAGTTTTTGGTGATGCCTTTTTAACCAATGCTCCTGCGACATTTAACCAGATGATGGACAAGATTTTACGAGAGTACAGGCTATTTGTTGGCACTTTCTTTGACGACATCATTGTTTTCTCCAAGAATGAGGCAGAACACAGAGATCATCTGCTTTAAGTCTTTCAGGCATTACGAGATCACACGCTGGTGATTAATGCAAAGAAAAGTGAATTTTTCCTACTAGAGATACACTTTTTGGGACACATTGTGTCAGCAGCAGGAGTGCAAATGGACCCGGCCAAGATAGAGACTATCCGTGATTGGCCCGATTTGAGGAATGTCCATGAAGTTAGAAGCTTCTTGGGACTGTGTTTGTACTACAGGCGGTTTATACGAAAGTTTGCAGAGGTTGCTTCCCCTTTGCATACCTTGACACAGAAAGGAGTACCTTTTTTCGTGGGGACCCACAGAGGTGACTGCCTTTCGGACATTGAAAGAGAAATTGACTACGGGACCTATTTTGACTTTGCCGGACTTGCAGAAGTCATTCGAAGTATATTGTGATGCTTGTGGTCGTAGTCTGGGTGCGGTCTTGATGCAAGAAGGCCATGTCATAGATTAAGAAAGCCGTTCCTTCTCTAGGCCGGAGATGACAGCACAGATCTATGAGAAAGAGATTTTGGCGGTTATCCACGCTCTTGCTCAGTGGTGGCATTACCTACTCGGAGCGGATTTCACTGTCTTTACAGATCATCAGAGTTGGCGCATCTACTTCTTGTCATAGAAGCAGCTTTCGGAAAAGCAAATGTGGTGGACGAACATCTTGTCATAGTTCCACTTCCAGATTGTCCATGTGCAGGGACAGAAGAATGTGGTGGCAGATGCTGTGTCTCGAAAACCGTTGGTTTTGGCTATTTCCGCGATACATCATAGGAGCTTCGAGGATATGGTCGATCAGTGTGCCACAGATACAGATTTTGCAGATATTTTCACATGGATACGGGATGGGGAGACAGTAGCTGGATACTCCCTTCGGGAAGGCTACTTGATGAAAAAGACTATGTTGTGCGTTACACAGCTGTTGAGGGAAAAGGTTATGACTGATTACCACTGTCCACCTTTTACGGGTCACCGCGGCATTGCTACCACCATGAAAGGGGTAGAGAGAGATTTCTTTTGGCGGAGACTGAAGAAGGGTGTGGAAGAGTTTGTGCGCAGTTGCTTGGTATGCCAGAAGGTCAAGTTTGACAGGCATAAGGCACAAGGATTGTTACAGCCTTTACCCATACCCACCCGCCCCTGGGAAAATATTGAGATGGATTTCATTTTTTTTGATCTCCCGAGAATACAGAATGATCACGATGATTTTCCGATTACATGGCATGCCTGAGACGATTGTCTACGACAGAGACCCTAGATTTATGAGTTTGTTTTGGAAGGCAATTTGGGAGAACATTGGCACGCGGTTGTAGTTCTCGTCATCGTTCCACTTGCAGACTGACGGGCAATTTGAGATTGCCAATTCAGAGATTTTAGATTTATTGAAGTCTTGTATCTCGGATCTGAAGACTCAATGGGAAAAGAACTTACCTTTGGTGGAATTTGCCTACAATAACACGATACACTCTTCGACGGGGAAGACGCCATGTGAGATTGTTGAAACTGCTGCGAAGGTTCCATCCTTCCTAAGCACGAAAGATTAGAAATTTGAAGCGGATGCATATTCGCGAGATTTGGATACGGCTTTTGCCAAGGTTCACGAGACTTTGCAGGAGTCTCAAGAACGACAGAAAAAGGTAGCGGATCGCCATCGTCGCGACTTGAAAGTGAAGGAGGATGATTGGGTGCTCTTACTTTTGAGAAGGCACGCCTAAGAAAGAAAAAGGGAAGGAGAGGCTTTTTCCAAAGCTTAGTATGCGATACTACGGACCTTTCCAGATCACTGACAAGATAAATGATGTCTCCTTTTGATTGAAACTGCCAGATACTTGGAGGATTCACAATGCATTGCATGTGAGTCTCTTGAAACCTGTTAAGGGTGATGTGAGTGATGATGGGGAGCCTGATGAGCAACCCAAAGTGGAAGAAAACGAGGAGATCCTTGTTCCTGAACAGATTTTGGCACATAATGATACGAAGAAAGGTAAAGTCCGAAGGCGGTTCTTGGTTAAGTTCAAGAACTTTCCTGCATTTGATGCGAAGTGGATGGAGGAGGAGGACCTAGCAGATACTCCTCGGATTGTGAAACTTTACCTCCATGTTTTGGTTTTAGCATAGTCTACTGCAAACGGAACCCAGAAACTCAGCTTGGCCGAAGATCTGGTGCAATGGGATGCACAAGAGGGGAGTTACTCCGCTCCTTTGTCAGCAGATGCCTCGATTTTGATACTAAAGTCACTCATGTCTCTTTGAGCTTCAGGGATACTGAGAGCTGACAGTATTCTGCTGGATGACTTTATGGAATGGAATTCCTGATTATGATACTGATTTGTTCTGGACTTCTTGTGAGTGCAGGAACTGATAGCCGAAATGACTGGAGCATTTTGGTCTGATTGATCTCGAATAGACATGGTTGCAATAGGGGTTAGTAAATCGGACATCGTTGAGGTCCCGATTGGACCTAGATGTGATTGCTAGCTACATTGCCGATAAATCATGGTCTAAGATCCGAATGAATGTTGAATGTCATGTGATGTCGTGTGATGTGACTGTCGATTTTGTACATGTGCTAGATGTGTGTTCCTAGTACGTAGGTACTAACAGTCAATGTCTGCTAAGACGGTTTATGGCTTTTGTCCGTTTTGCAGGAGTAATCGCGGTCGATTACAATGCTTTCAAGAGGGGGGTATGTCACAAAGTGATGACGTGGCGGACAACAGAAACCCTAATTTCTGCCAAAAACCCTAATTTCCGGGAGGGGGTATAGCGGCTTAGTACTTAGGCATCACAAAAGGATGGCGAATCCGCACACCCTTCACCAATACACAAGCTCACTTCAAAACACAAGACTAGGTGGCGATTCCGCACACCTCACATGGGCAAAACATTGCAAGAAAACATACTCACAAAACCTCAAGCTTTATTTAGAGAATTAGGCGATGAAATGGGGAGCATAGGGTAGGGGAATGAGAAGGGAGAGAGTGGTAGAGCACATGGCGGATAGGTGGGAGTTGATGGCGAAGACTCGTACAAGAATTATGGCCATCATCCTTCATTTAGTTGCCCTTAATCTTCCATAGCCAAGGGTGTAGAGGTCATGCTCAAGACAAGCATGGTGATTGCGGTGATGGTGATGGTGTGGGTGTGTGTGTGTGCACTAGGCACACACAGTGCATAGCGTGTTCTTTGGTGATGTTGTGTCCTTAGTGTGATGGTGACCCCTCTTTATATAGAGGAGGAGGGGGGAGAAATTATAGAATTTAGAAATGAAGAAATCATTATCTACATAGGCCATGTGACTGTGGGCCCCACTTGTCTGGCTGTGTGTATATGTGTCAGAACAGCAGTCTCATGAGAGAGAGACTAAGAGAGAGAGATGGGTTGATGAAAAAAAGTGAGAGGTGACATGGAGAATAAAGTAATTACAAGAGGGGAGAGAGGGGAGTGTATTCAGAGGTGAATCTGTGTGCAGATGTGTGTGAACACAAGAAAAATCAGGTAACCACCAGGTGGGGATGGGTCTGTGGGCACCTTTTTCAGTAAAACTGAGTGTGTGTGAGTGTGGGGGAGGTTATTTAGCTACAAGAAAAGAGACATGAAAAGATCCTCAATGGGGGCACCAAATGACGGGAGCAAAGCGAACCCCGAACCCCGATGGCCTCTAAAACACCGGGGACCGAATGGCGCGCCTCGAGCCTGTCATGGTAAAGCAAACAGGGGGCACCACCTAGCTTCAGCGGCTAGGACGCAAACAACACACCACCATAACAAAGTTTTCATCCAAGAGAGATGGATGCTTGGTAGTAATGATGAAAAGGAAAGGGAATGAGATCAAGTGAGAGAGAGAGAGAGAGAGAGAGAGAGAGAGAGAGAGGGAGGGGGTATAGCGGCTTAGTACTTAGGCATCACAAAAGGATGGCGAATCCGCACACCCTTCACCAATACACAAGCTCACTTCAAAACACAAGACTAGGTGGCGATTCCGCACACCTCACATGGGCAAAACATTGCAAGAAAACATACTCACAAAACCTCAAGCTTTATTTAGAGAATTAGGCGATGAAATGGGGAGCATAGGGTAGGGGAATGAGAAGGGAGAGAGTGGTAGAGCACATGGCGGATAGGTGGGAGTTGATGGCGAAGACTCGTACAAGAATTATGGCCATCATCCTTCATTTAGTTGCCCTTAATCTTCCATAGCCAAGGGTGTAGAGGTCATGCTCAAGACAAGCATGGTGATTGCGGTGATGGTGATGGTGTGGGTGTGTGTGTGTGCACTAGGCACACACAGTGCATAGCGTGTTCTTTGGTGATGTTGTGTCCTTAGTGTGATGGTGAACCCTCTTTATATAGAGGAGGAGGGGGGAGAAATTATAGAATTTAGAAATGAAGAAATCATTATCTACATAGGCCATGTGACTGTGGGCCCCACTTGTCTGGCTGTGTGTATATGTGTCAGAACAGCAGTCTCATGAGAGAGAGACTAAGAGAGAGAGATGGGTTGATGAAAAAAATTGAGAGGTGACATGGAGAATAAAGTAATTACAAGAGGGGAGAGAGGGGAGTGTATTCAGAGGTGAATCTGTGTGCTGATGTGTGTGAACACAAGAAAAATCAGGTAACCACCAGGTGGGGATGGGTCTGTGGGCACCTTTTTCAGTGAAACTGAGTGTGTGTGAGTGTGGGGGAGGCTATTTAGCTACAAGAAAAGAGACATGGCGTCCTTTAGAGAGAGAGGGGGGTATTTGGGTCATGGGATATGATAGGAGAGAGAAAGAGGGGGTGGGGTATACTATTTTGGAAGATAGGGTAAGTTGCATGTGAGTTAGGGTGCATTATTGGTGAGTTATAATGCATTATTGGTGAGAGGTGGGGTAGCTTGAGGGGAGAGAGAAAGGAGAAAGGACAAGGGGTAGAGAGAGGGGGTTGACCTTTTGAGTGGAGGAGAGGAAAAGGGACACACGGCGGGGCAACAGTGAAGAAAAAGGAGGCAAGGTGGGGATGGGCTACCCCGTAGGCATGAGGTGGCCTATTTTACCTTTCTTATATATTTACATAATCATACTTTATTTTTTCTTACTTTTTTCAATGCTTTTTATCACTCCCTTCCTAAGAGGAGGTTTTCATGGGGTGGGGACGAGAGAAAAGGGGTATGGGAGCTTGGCTTGTGAAAAGCCCCCATCATTAGCCCTGCCCTTTTGGCTAGATGCATTCATGTCTCTAGCTCATCTGTTTGATCATTATCGTCGGAGGTGGTGGCTGATGGTGTGTTCTCATATGGAATGTCAATTGGTGGAGCCTGGTCAAATCGAAGAAAATAAGGTTTAAGTCGCCAACCATTTACCCTGGTTTTATGAAGTTTTCCATCAGCCTCCATAAGCTGGTAGCTTCCATTGGCATACTTTTTCCTTATGATGAAAGGGCCTTCCCATCGGAGTAGGAGTTTCTTATCCTTGCGCGTGTCGAAGCGATTGTCGTAGTGGAGCACCAACATTCCTTTCTTCAATTCTTTTTTTCGGAGATGCTCGTTAAAGCTAAGCCGTCTATGCTCTGCTTGTGCTACATAATAATTTATTGCTTCTTCTCTGTCTAGCTGCAGTCTTTCCAAGTTGATGATGTGATCTCTCAAATGCATGTTGGGCTGTTGAAGCTGGCTTGCCATTACTCTGAGACTTTGTAGTTGCACTTCAATGGGCAATATTGCTTCCTTACCAAATACTAGATGATACGGTGTGAATCCCAAGGATGTACGAAATGAAGTTCTGTAGGCCCATAAAGCTGGTAGTAGATACTTATCCCAGTCTCCAGGATGATTGTTTACCTGCTTGGTAATAATTTTAGAAACCATTCCATTTACCTTTTCAACTAGGCCATTACATTGAGGGTAATATGGTGAAGAGTGCCTCCTTGTAATGCCCAGTTTCTGCATTAATTCTCCTACCAAGTCTGCTCTGAAACCTGGCCCTCTATCAGAGATGATCTCTAAAGGTGTGCCAAACCTACAGCATATGTGCTCGTAGATAAATTTAGGTACCTCTACCGCTGTGATTCTAGTGGTGGCTGTTGCCTCTGCCCATCTAGTCATGTAGTCGACCCCCATGATAATGTAGAATTTTCCTGAGTTGGCCCTAGGTAATGGCCCAATGGCATTGATACCCCATTTTTCAAATGGGCCATATGAGAGAATAGGTGTCTGTGGTTCAGGCATAAGTGACCTAGTGCCGGCCTTTTGACACAACTTACACGTTTTGCACCAATGGTGTACATCACGGTTGAGGCTAGGCCATATGAAGCCTGCCTGCAAGATTTTCCTACTTGTTATGTCTAGGAAAAAGTGACCACCACAAACCCCGTCGTGACAACTAGAAATTACTCCCGTGATTTCCTCTGAGAGAGGAACCTTCCTGAGTATTTGGTCCTTACCCTTACAGTACAAACCGTCATTGATGATTCGATACCTTGTGGCCTTCCGCGTCAGCCATTGCTTCTGTCCCTTTGTTAAATCTGATGGGTATTCCCCTGTTTCCAAAAAATACATGATGTCAGGCAAGGCATCACTTTCTTGAAATAGAGGGAGCTTTAGTTTTATTGCTCCAACCACCACTTCCTGTATACAGTCTTTCACTTGCTAGGGCATCTGCTTCTTGGTTTTGAGCCCTTGGGATATGGTGTATTTGAACTTCTTCAAACTTACCCAACAAGGTTTTTACACCACTTAAGTGAGTCCTTAAACTAGGATTCTTGCATGTCCATGCTCCATTTACTTGCCTTACCAGAAGTGGAGCATCCCCAAATACATTAAGGCGTTGTACACCTTGCGAGACGCACCATTGTAGACCCTTGGTTAGTGCTGCATACTCAGCTTCATTGTTAGAATGTGAATCTAACAATTGGCCCAACGAAAATACCTTTGTCCCTTTGTCATCAAAGACCACTATGCCTGCATCTGCTTTGTCGGGCGCTCGCTTGTAGGCTCCATCAAAGTAGAGAGAGTATGCTCCTTCTACCATCGGTGGTACTGGAGGTAATCGGACTTCTCCTTCCTTAGATTGCTTCTCCTTCCTTTCAAAGACTGGTAGGTCATGAGTCCCCCCAAACTTGCCCTTGTCGTGCTTTCTACCTGTACCGTGTAGTCAAACTCTTGCAGACGAACTAGCCATTTAGTAATTCTAGCAGACACATCCATGTGTTGTACAACATAGGGAAATATTTCATCCGTGGTTAGAATCACAAATTGCTTAGGCAGTAAATATGACCTAAACTTTGTAGTTGCAAATCTAAGAGCTAGGACTAAGTGTTCCACATGGGTGAAACCTTTCTCTCCTGCTGTCATCATTCGACTAGAGAAGTAGATTGGCCTCATGAAAGATGTCGTCGTATCCTTTTGGAGTAGCACGGCCCCCAATGAGTCATCACCAACACTTGAGGTGACATAGAATTTTTCATCCCACTTAGGTGGTGAGATAGTTGGCAGAGTGGCCAAGACCTCCTTTACCTTGTTGTAGTGATGTTCGCTTTCCTCGTCCCAAGTGGAAGTTGATCTTTGAGTGAGTTGTTGCAGTGGTAGAACAAGTTGTGATAGTAGATGTATGAATCTACTTAAGTACCTCACCTTCTGTAGAAAAGAGACCAGTTGACGTGCGGTCGTTGGTGAAGGTAGGGCTATGAGTGCGGACACCTTACTTGGGTCGGCGTTGATACCTTTTGCTGAAATTTCATGGCCTAGTAGAATGACTTTACTCTCCCCAATGTGGCATTTATCCACATTTAATTGCCCACCTAGGCTCTGCAACCTGGACAAACCTTCAATTACCTTTTCTAAATGTGAAATACGGGAGCTATATATACAAAAATCATCAATGAACACTCTTATGGATGTTCCAAAGAACGGTTGAAAAACATATGTGACATATCTCTGGAATGTGGCAGGTGCATTTGTGAGACCAAATGGCATAACCCTGTATGCAAAACAATCCCATGGCGTGATAAAAGTGGTTTTTAGCTGATCTTCCAAGGCTATGCATATTTGAAAGTATCGAGAATAACCATCACAGACGGTATAGCATTCAAAACCCGCTACTTCATTCAGAATTTCATCCAAGAAAGGGAGAGGAAAGTGGTCTCTCTTTGTAGCTGCATTTAGTGGTTTGTAGTCAACACAGACCCTCCACTTACCATTCTTTTTAGGCGTCACCACTACGGGTGACACCCATTCTGAGTTTTCTACAGGATAGATGAATCCCGCCTCCAGCAGTTTCCTTACCTCGGCCAAGAGTGCCTTTTCTTGTATGACCCCCAGTCGTCGTAGCTTTTGCACAACTGGTTTTACCCCTTCCTTCAGCTTAATATGATGTTCCACCACTGTAATGCCTATGATTCTTTCATAGTTGTCAATGAACATGTTAGGAAATCCCATCAACATTTGCAAAAAACTATCTTTCTCCTCAAGTGTTAATTCCGTAGACAGCATACCCTTCAACCTACTTCCTCTTAGGCCAGGTGATTTGCTCTCCTCTTCATTGGGTTGCCCTTTTGGTGATGGATCACCAGTTGTGCTTACCCTTTGTGGATCCTTCATAATGATACCCATCACATCAATGGAACTGTCACTTTCGTCGGTGGATGTGGTCTCCTCCTCAGAACTGGAAGATTCGCTAGTGGTTTCATCTGCCGATGTTTCCAGATTCATTTGCTTCTGCTTGTCAATCCTCATGTCGTAGTAGATTGTCTCCCCTTTCTTACCGGTCATGCGTAGAAGGCCAGTACCCCAGTCCTGTTTTGCCTTCATGGCCATCAACCATGGCCTTCCCAAAATTAGTGGATAGCCCTCCCCCTTAGTAGGCATTACAAAAACATCTACCTCTACCTCAGTGTTGAAAGCTTTGATTTTCACGGCACTTACCACACCCACACACTTTACTTTTGCGTTGTTTGCCATCTTTGCCTTGCATGGAGAAGGCCTGTCAACCTCGAGCCCTAATCGAAGCATCATAGCTTCGCTCATTACACAGATTTGTGCACCTCCATCAATGTAGGTGTTTCCAACCCTCTTTCCTTTTATGTTTACGTCGACAATTGGAAGGATGTCATCCATGTTGCATCTCGAAATTGCTCCGGCTACCTTTGTTTTGGAGCGTCTTGTACTTACCATTTTAGACCATTGTCGCCTTACTTTTGGTGCAAGATGTAGCAGCTGTGGCCATGTAATCTTCGGTCCTTGCTCTGCCACATCCAATGTTAGATCATAGGGCTTAGAACTTTCCCCTAGTTGGAAGTTGGTGATGCCCAATTTCTGTTGTGGCCTGGATGGCCTCTTGCTAGTTTCTCCTCTCATGCTTCTCTCATCATCTGATTGTGTAGCTTTCTCCCTCCTAGCTCTTTTCACAGTCATGGCTTCAAGTGGTTCTAAAAAGGTTACCTTCTCCTTACCCTTGTCCCTCTCCTTTGCTCTGGGTGGATCCACTACTATGGCTTTTCCTTTCTCTTCTAGCCTTATGATGTTTACAGGGCGATCAGGTGGTGGGGCTGGTGGAAGAGGTGGGATGGATGCTTGTAGTGGTGTCTGGGGTGGACGTAGAATTTGTGTTGGTGGGGGTGGTGCTCGGGGTGGGGGTGTTCTTTCTCTAGGGGGTGACAATTGGTTCCTCCTACCTCCTCTATTATAGTTTTGTTGTGGTTTGGGACAGTAGTACATACTGTGACCGTCTTCTCCGCAGTTGTAGCAATGATACTCCCTGTTTTGTTGTCGTGCTCTTCCAGGGTCTTGATCTCTTTCTTGACTCCTCTCTTGTTGTATTAAGTGGACAGACAAATTCTGTAGTTGGTCAGTAATATGGGCCAACATATCTTGTTGGTCATCTCTTACCCCAAGAGCCGGTGGTGGTGGTGGAATGGTGGTTGTCGTAGTTGCTGGTCGACGCGATGTTCTTGATTCTGTTGACTCGGTTTCTTTGGCTTTCATTCGCAGCTTCTTGTCTTTAAGGCGAGCAATCTCAACGGCTAACTCGTACGTAGCCGGGAATCTACCTTTCACCTTCTCCTTGAGAAGCGGCCATAAGCCATGCATGAACCGATCTTTTTTTAGGAAATCGGGTGCAGCTTCCCCCCTCGCCAGTGACTCAACCCACCGTTCCCACAAATCCACAAATTTGGACTCATAGGTGGCATATTCTAAAAGACCCTCCTACTTCAAGTCTCTCAACTTGTCCCACAACTTTTCTGAAGTGGTACCTCCCCCAAAGCGCCTCTTAAAAGCGGTTTTTAAGGGTTCCCAGTCATCCTTGGTTTCTTGTGGAAGTGCATTGTACCATGATCTAGCTTCTAGCATCATGCGATGCTTAAAGATTCTAACCCGGGATTCATCCGTATCTTTGTTGCTCACTACACATGCTACTTCAAAGTCATCTAGGAAGTCTGTTATCAAATCCTCCCCCTTCTTTCCTTTAAATGTTGTAAATGCTACACTTGCCATGATTACTGAGAGAGAACTAGAAAGACACACTGCTTAACTTGCAAAAGTTTTTTTCTTCTTTACAAGGAGGCGTGTATACCCTCTTATACTAGGACATAGATTAAAACTTCAAACATACATTGCCTTGTACCAAAGGTAAGACAAATGGTTGATCTGATGCCAGAACCTCCAAAAACCGCCCCCCACCCGGCATGGTGTCAATGACGCGCTGGTAGTGAGCCTTCAAATCCAGTATTACCTTGATTGAGCGTACACGTGTTGGTATGTGTGATCTGTCTTGAGGTAGGTTGTACTGATTCATGTGAAGCTTAGAGGTGCTTAGTCACTGTCCAAGCTTGTGGGAGAGGGTGGTGTTCTTTCCTGAAACTAACTCAGTAGATCCCTAGTTTCTCTAGTGAGAGTGTGAGCCAATGCTTCCGTTATCTGTGCTGCAGCATCAGGTGTGACTTGAAAACTGACTGTGATAATTACCTCGGTGACTTGAGTTACCCGATTCTCAAAGTAGAATAGTGTTGATTCTCTATTGTGTAGAGCTCCTTCCATTTTGTTGTTGTGGGTTGGTTGTAGGTTGTGGACATGGTTTCGACCTTCTCCTTCTTCTTCTTGGCACTTGGCCTATGTATATCCACTGGGTTTGGCGTGTTCGTTGACTCTCCCACTGCAAATCGATTACCATTACGCCTGGCACTCGAGCTTCGATGGAGATGCGGAGTTCGTCTAGTTGTGCTTGGAGCTCTTCTTCTTCTGTCGTCCAATTGGAAAATCCTGCTAGCCATTCATCCATTCACAATAGTTTAAGGGTTTCAGTCTTGTAAACTGAAGGGTTTCTTGAGAAGATCCTCAGTGGGGGCACCAAATGACAGGAGCAAAGCAAACCCCGAACCCCGATGGCCTCTAAAACACCGGGGACCGAATGACGCGCCTCAAGCCTGTCATGGTAAAGCAAACAGGGGGCACCACCTAGCTTCAGCGACTAGGACGCAAACAACACACTACCATAACAAACTTTTCATCCAAGAGAGATGGATTAGTGGGAGTAATGATGAAAAGGAAAGGGAATGAGATCAAGTGAGAGAGAGAGAGAGAGAGAGAGAGAGAGAGAGAGAGAGAGAGAGAGAGTGAGGGAGGGGGTATAGCGGCTTAGTACTTAGGCATCACAAAAGGATGGCGAATCCGCACACCCTTCACACATACACAAGCTCACTCCAAAACACAAGACTAGGTGGCAATTCCGCACACCTCACATGGGCAAAACATTGCAAGAAAACATACTCACAAAACCTCAAGCTTTATTTAGAGAATTAGGCGATGAAATGGGGAGCATAGGGTAGGGGAATGAGAAGGGAGAGAGTGGTAGAGCACATGGCAGATAGGTGGGAGTTGATGGCGAAGACTCGCACGAGGATTATGGCCATCATCCTTCATTTAGTTTCCCTTCATCTTCCATAGCCAAGGGTGTAGAGGTCATGCTCAAAACAAGCATGGTGATTGCGGTGATGGTGATGGTGTGGATGTGTGTGTGTGCACTAAGCACACACAATGCATAGCGTGTTCTTTGGTGATGTTGTGTCCTTAGTGTGATGGTGATCCCTCTTTATATAGGGGAGGAGGGGGGAGAAATTATAGAATTTAGAAATGAAGAAATCATTATCTACATAGGCCATGTGACTGTGGGCCCCACTTGTCTGGCTGTGTGTATATGTGCCAGAACAGCAGTCTCATGAGAGAGAGACTAAGAGAGAGAGATGGGTTGATGAAAAAAGGTGAGAGGTGACATAGAGAATAAAGTAATTACAAGAGGGGAGTGTGTTCAGAGGTGAATCTGTGTGCGAACACAAGAAAAATCAGGTAACCACCAGGTGGGGATGGGTCTGTGGGCACCTTTTTCAGTGAAACTGAGTGTGTGTGAGTGTGGGGGAGGTTAGTTAGCTACAAGACAAGAGACATGGCGCCCTTTAGAGAGAGAGGGGGGTATTTGGGTCATGGGATATGATAGGAGAGAGAAAGAGGGGGTGGGGTATACTATTTTGGAAGATAGGGTAAGTTGCATGTGAGTTAGGGTGCATTATTGGTGAGTTATAATGCATTATTGGTGAGAGGTGGGGTAGCTTGAGGGGAGAGAGAAAGGAGAAAGGACAAGGGGAAGAGAGAGGGGGTTGACCTTTTGAGTGGAGGAGAGGAAAAGGGACACACGGCGGGGCAACAGTGAAGAAAAAGGAGGCAAGGTGGGGATGGGCTACCCCGCAGGCATGAGGTGGCCTATTTTACGTTTCTTATATATTTACATAATCATACTTTATTTTTTCTTAATTTTTCCAATGCTTTTTATCACTCCCTCCCTAAGAGGGGGTTTTCATGGGGTGGGGACGAGAGAAGAGGGGTATGGGAGCTTGGCTTGTGAAAAGCCCCCATCAATGGCATTTAAAAAAATTAGGTAGGGGAAATGGCTAAAAAAACCTATAAAAGAGTCACTTGGCCTTCAGTTTTTATGGCATTAAAACTCAGTACCCGCAAGGGCATCCAACGCCCACATTACCTCAGCACCTAGCGTTTCCATAGCACCCCAACATCACCAGCGTTTTGCATCAGTTCAGCCCAATGTTTTTTGCACCAGATGGGCCCAACATTTTTGCACTAAATCAGAATAGCTTTTTGCATCATATTAGCCCCAACCGTTTGCAGTTCATCCGCATGAAGCATCAGCACCGAGTATTCAGCATTTAGCCGTTGTCCCAGTGTTCTGCAAGTAATCAAAGCAAGTACTTGCTTTGGCAACAGCGCAAGGGGACCCTTGAGGATGGTTGGGACCCAACATATAGTGTCATCTCTCTCTCTCTCTCTCTCTCTCTCTCTCTCTCTCTCTCTCTCTCTCTCTCTCTCTCTCTCTCTCTCTCTCTCTCTCTCTCTCTCTCTCTGTGAGTTCAACTCTCCTTGTCGGATAGATCTTTAAGGTCTCTTGGGATAGTTTCCTACGACATTAAAATTCTCTTCTCCTCCTCCTCCTCCCCCCCCCCCCCCCCCCCTCTCTCTCTCTCTCTCTCTCTCTCTCTCTCTCTCTCTCTCTCTCTCTCTCTCTCTCTCTCTCTCTCTCTCTCTCTCTCTTCATTGTGTTTAGTTCTCTCATGTGAAGTAAAGTAACTTGTGTTTGTGCGAAGTTCTAGATTTGAGTTAAAATTTTCTTAAACACCAATACCCCTCCCCACAGAAAACTACTACTCAAATAGACCCTCTAGTCAAAAAAGAGTACCAACAGACCTGCAAAAGTCCTGTCCAGAAAGAAGCCAATAAAGAACTGTGGTATATATAAGTGCACAGGTGTTTACAAGCAATCCACAAGTCATGACCTCCTCTAGAGTACACAACCGCCAAGAAAAATCTAGAATGAATGGATTTCCCGAAGATCGGATGCTTGTAGATGATCAAGCCTAAGTCAAAGCTACCACCTAACATGTGATGAGTGTCGCACTATAGAGAGAGGGCCCGGTCATGCACAATATGTGGGCTTTCCTTTGAAGCAAACGCACAGACTTTGCACAGGGGGGGAGAGAGAGAGAGAGAGAGAGAGAGAGAGAGAGTTATGTAGCCTTTTAGCTCCACTCATGTAACTCTGTATTTCTTCTCTCCATCTCTGTCACCGTCTTGCAAGCTACATATGATAAGACCAAACAATATCTATAGAGCCTAGAGGAATTTTTACCAGCAATTTTATGAGTCTGTTCACAAGACTTGCACGTCTGTATCAGGTTTTCATCACCTGTAATCCCCTTTGCAGGAATGGTTTGTAAAAATGTTTGGTGAGAGTTATTACACTTCGGTAGGCATCCAACCGGCGACAACATCAGCATGTAAAGTAGGATAACACCAAGTCATCGTCCAGATCTGGGTCCAGAATTTGAAAAAGCACTAGTTACAAGCACTTAATGCATCAAGTCCATGCAATTATGTCATTCATGATGGTTTGCTTTTCTCTAGGAACCATTTGTGTGTGCTATCTTCTCACAAAGCACCAATTCTGCATGACACACATGATGCATTAATGGGTGGTCACCACAGAGTTATCAATGCTACATTAGAAAGACTTGAATGATATTTATATTGCCAAAGATGCGTAAGGTTGTGTACAACTATGTTACTAAGTGTGTTGTGTGTCAAAAAGTTAGTCCCACATGTAAGCAACAAGTGCTACTCTATGTGCCACATGGATCGACTTTCCAGAACCAGTTTTCCACCTATCCGTAGATAGGAGTGGCTAGAATCCTAGGAGGATTAGTACCGGCAATTTTGTGAGTCTGTTCGCAAAAACTACATGTCCGGACAAGTCCTATCACAAACTGCTGACGTGGCAGCAAACAGTACGCACGGATAGATGACGTAGCAGCAAACAGTACAGATTTCCGGAATTTGCGTTGGCATGCTGACGTGGCAGACAGTACGGATTTTCGCGTTTTGCACTGAGAGCTGCTCACGTGGCAGGCTATACGGATTTCCACAAATTACGTTGACTGCTTTTTGGGCAGTTTTTGGACAAGATGCTTTTGAGTTTATTGCTTATGGGACAAATAGCTTTTGGGGCTCTTCTTTTGGGGCATCCCTTGTAAGAATAAAAGAGCCCTAAGGGCCTCACTTTTGAGAGCATTTGGATGTAAAGTCTGCGAGCGAGCACCCGCGGGTCGGTTGTACTTTTCTCAAAGATTAATATTAAAGAAATACCGCAAGGGGCACTAATCTTTGGGGCCTGTACTTCTTGGCACGGAACTACGCTGGCCCTTGTCGACTCTCTTTTGATCTGTGAAGTATTTTTGAAGTGAATCTCTGTTGTGTCGCGGTAGAATCTTGACTTGGGGTGTCCAAGGTTGTTACAGTGGTATCAGAGCTTCAGGAGTGTGCTTTTCTCAAAGCATATCAGTCCTATCAAAGAGGAAACATGGCACTTGGGCACTTTGTAAACTGATATTGAAGAATCTTCATGCCCCGACCCCGGACTTTCTAGTGACTCCCATCCTTACTAGCGTCTTCTAATGAAGGAAGTTCAAGGGCTCTGATGTGGCATTGGCCGTCTATCTTAATAAATGATAAGATTTCTCTCGTCCATTAATTGTTAGCAACAAATGTTCTCTTTATCTGCCTAATGCATGTGCACATCATTGCTTCATAGAGGAAATAAACGTTTCTTTCTATTTTAAATGCATAAGTAACATGGTTAAATGATCTATGCTTTCTCGACAAGATCGTGTATAAGCAGACACAATGAGCATTGCTTTGTGTTGGTGTCGAATGTTCGCTCCTACTGCTCTTTTTTTCCTTGCATACGAGTGGTGCAGTTGAGATTTACGTAGTTGCATGTTCGTTGTTCCTTGTGAGGTGGTCCCACTTGTTGTTGTGACTGACTGTTGTTCTGTTCGCTTGTGATTCATGAGCAGTAGCATTGATTGAACTGATTGCTTTCTACTTGCCAGTCAGCTTTGCTCGCACTACCTCGGAAAGATTTTTCTGGACATGAATGCTTTTGCTTAGACTGCAGGGTGTAGGTTGTGTCCTTGGATTGATGTGCATAGCCACCGCTTACCATGCATGTCGACAAATTGTTGTATTGGTTTGCTGGTCTATTATGTTATGGCTATATTGAGTTTGGACTAATTGGTATTTTATTGAACGTTATGAAACAAGCTTGGTAGGCTAGATGGCATGTTGTGGCCGACGGCTCTGGAGCTATTGATGATGAAGTGATTATTTTTACTGAATTAACTTGTGTTGGCCTTCACTATCTGAGTGAGCTACATTTTTGGAGCCATTTTAGAGTATCAGCTTGTAGAGTTCTTGTGTGTGTGTGTGTGTGTGTTTGAGAGAGAGAGAGAGAGAGAGAGAGAGAGAGAGAGAGAGAGATCTGTTTCCTGGCTGATGTAGTAAGGATATGGTAGTTTTTAGCAATAGTTCTTATGGATGTCAAGGTGTATTTCTTGTTTGCCATGTCTACCATAACAGTCTGCACTAATCCTCACGATGCACGATAGCCATTTGCATTACCTTTCCCATGGGCAGCTTTCCTTATTTTATCATACTTGCTCAATGAGCTGTATTATAGTGCTCGTCTTGCCTAGCGATACATAGGAGGAGTAAGGATGTTTTCTAATGTTCATGAAAGTGCCAACTTTGATAGGTTTTCAACATTTGACAATGAGATAGATATAGTGTGTGCTCTAGTATAAAGCATCCGGACTGAGGAAATTGAAATTGTAGAGCTTAGATCGTGAAATGCGGTGCAAGATTATGAGAGCAAATAGCACATCTAATGGTTGTCAAGGTGCTGTACTTGGAAAATAGTGGTTGATCAGTAGTTGTTTTGGTATGTGGAGTCGATCCATAATTCTTGCTTTAAATGTACCATCAAGTATATTATTGTTGTAGCTGGGACCTTGTGTTGTATAGTTCTTATTGCATTTACCTTTTGAGAGAGAGAG
Organism: Adiantum capillus-veneris; assembly: GCF_014529385.1. Lineage (NCBI taxonomy): Eukaryota > Viridiplantae > Streptophyta > Polypodiopsida > Polypodiales > Pteridaceae > Adiantum > Adiantum capillus-veneris. The sequence continues at coordinate 69,535,345 of NC_140950.1, forward strand.
AGAGAGAGAGAGAGAGAGAGAGAGAGAGAGAGAGAGAGAGAGAGAGAGAGAGAGAGAGAGAGAGAGAGATAGAGAGAGAGAGAGAGAGAGAGAGAGATGCTGGAGAGGTGTGGAAGAGACGAGTGAATATTTAATGAATAGCTTTGGTTTTCCCAAGTTGTATGATTGACATAAGCTGTTTTAGCTAACTGACCATCATTTCGCCTTATGCACTCAGTAGTGCGTGACCTTCCCGTGCTTTTCATTCTAGCGTTTGTTTGGAACTGAGGCGCACGCTATACGCTGCGAGGGCTTGCATTCTTCGCCACCTAGATTTGGAGCGGTGTCTACTTGTGTCCTGGCTACCTTGCGCTCCGTACCAGCTGCATTTTGTCCTTGGGCTTCTCCGCTTGGCCTTCCAATGTGGCGCCGCAAGTCATGCTCCGTACTTTGAAGAACTTTGTTTCTATGGCTTGGTTTTTCTTGACTTTGCCGAGTTTGCTGCCTGTTGGTCGTTCTTATGCACGTTTTACTTTGCTCAACTAGTCAATGTTTGCTTAAGTTGTTTCATTTTCTTGTGTTGTTGTAGAGCTACGTAGATTTGTTGAAATTCCTCCATGTCCTGCAAACAAGCATTCGTTCGCAGCTGACATTGGCAAGCTCTGTTGAGTCACCCCCAAATCCGGATTACGAGCAAAGCATAGCTTCGAAGAAGAGTAGGCGTGCTCTACTTCAAGAAAGCCCTAGTAGCCATCCTGCTGGCAACATAGGTATGGCCAACGCATACATTTACTCTTTCCGAACTAGTCTTGGTGTACCTATGATGTCCTCCGTTGCAATCCACTCTTAAATGTCGCATCGCATTAAGATGGTGATTAGTTTCTTTTCCAGCCAAAGTAGATTTGTCACTAAAAGAGGAGTGCGAACAAGAACCACCTTCGTCTCAACAGCAGCTTGCTTGCCCAGCTCATGAATTAGACATAGCTGGAGTCTCATTCCCTCAAGTTGGCGAATCTTCAGCTGCTCGCAATGTCTTTGATGGTGGTAGGCTACAAGAAAAAGGGAAAAGCCTGATAGTCAAGGAAGTCTTGCCACTATTCGTGATTGGTGATATAGATGAGGGCAGCAAACATTTCTCCATAGAGGGGAAAATCTTGAATTGCTACGGCACATTCCGTTCTATCTCCCCCGGGCAAAAGAAAAGCGCACGTTACTTCAAATTCGACATCGTCGATGCCGTTTGCATCGACACGATCACGGTCGTCATTGCAGATCCCTTCATTGAGACCTACACAAAGGAACTCAAGATTGGCTTGTTTGTCAGAATTGATTGTCCACTTGTGAGGGCTAAAAACCATAATGATGTTGGATCAGCTTTATTTTCCTTGCATGTCGATGCATCGACAGCGATTCGAGCTTGTGATCCATTCCCTGTGTCTTTAGCTTTCTACCCTGAGACGACAATAAGCACATTTCTTGCTTATGCTGCAATTTCGGAGACTACTAGCCCGCGCCCACCTTTGACTACACTAGCGTTCGTTGTTTTGCAAAGTCGTAACTTCCACGAGAGGATTGGCACCACATTCGGAGATTTGGTTGTTGCTGATGGCCCGACCCCAGAAGACAAAGCAGTTGTGCGTATAAAAAATATTAGCTTGATGTTTTGTTCGCAGCAAAGCTGACAAACCTTCTGTCGTATACAGGTGAGCTTTGTCAACTCCCGAAAGGATGACTATGATGGCCCAGATGGCTAGGGAGGATATTGTCATGTTTGTGGCTAGGAATATTGGTCTCTTTGTTGGCAAGGTGCGCACATTATCTGTTTTGAACGTCACAACTTTGGTTCCCGTGCGAGGAGAACGCTTAAAACAAGAACTGACATTAGCATTTCACAAATAGTGTGAGATTCTTGGCTACAATAGAGAGGTGACTTTGCATGCTTTGTACTCAACTAGATAAAGACGTCTTTAGTGCTCTTCACGCTTTTATCCTTTGTAGGTGGTGAGGACTTTGTGCTTTGTGAACTTCAATAGAGCTCTCTTGCACTCCCGATGCTCAATCTGCGACTCCCCAAAGGTGAAGAAGGTTGGAAGTCAAATGTATTGTTCTCTTTGCAATAAAGAGAGCATCATCAACACGACCCTCAAGATAGAGGCACAGATTCGAAGTAGCGTTGATAAGCATGCTATGTCAATTCAAGTGTCACGGTCTATGGTGGATCATCTTCTAAACTTGCCAAGGAGCTTCAAGGAGATCTACATGGAGAGTATTCCAGAGGCAAGGGATATTTTATCAGCGTCTACTGTTGAGGGTGTGTTCAAAATTGGCACAAATGGATCTATGATATCTTTCACTCCTCTATTCGAAACCTAGATGCTTTGAGAAGGTGAATTTTCCATAGCTTTAGGTCTTTCCCGTGAATAACTACATTTTCCTTGTCTAGACCACTATAAAGTCCGTGAAATTAAATTTTGGCTTTTGTCCATTGTATATCCCAATTTTATAACAGAGTTCTGTGCTTCTTTTGACTCTTGTCAGTGTAATATCCTTCATAACTTGCTTTCCTGCTCTTCCTTCCTCTCCATCTTTCTAAGCTTTCAAAGCACAAACTCTCTCTCTCTCTCTCTCTCTCTCTCTCTCTCTCTCTCTCTCTCTCACACACACACACACACACACACACACACACAAAAAAAAACACACAGACATAACACACACACAGAACACAACTAGAGATTCACAGGCTTTGCTTGTCTCCGCAATGACTCGCTTGGGATGCTTCGATGTCGACACCGTTTTTGCATCATAGTTTCCAAACAATCCAGACATTTTCACCGCACTACATCATCTCCAAACATCCGTAGGCGCACCTGATGAGCTTCGATCAAATTTGCTCAACAAATTGTTTGAGAGCTTCTTGGCTGAAAGACGTGCTGTCCCGGGTGCATGCCTCTTCTTCCCTACCAACAAGGCCAATACAACAATGACAGCCGTAGAATTCTCATCTTTGTATTCCACATGCACCAATTCACTCGCTCTTAGTTTTGGCGTATTGATGGCCTTCGCTTATTTTGTGAGCTGCAGGTTAAAAGTATACTTGAAAAGGAATGAAAGCATGAGAACAATAATCTTGGGGATGCCATCCAAATCATTTCTTACAAAGGGTATTTTGCTTTCTAAAACAAGCAACGGCATTGCATACCTTCCCGTTCTCATGGCGCACCCAAGCCATGCGTGCACTGTCTGGAAAGAAGATGAGGTGGCCGCTTTGCATCAGTTATGTTTGCTGAATGAGTCTTTGCCTGATGTTGAGATAGTCCGCATCTACCAAGATACGCACTCACACATGTTGCACACAACCCAAGCCGTGAAATGTAAGATTTCACGCCTGAAGAAAGACCATGGTCTGGTCACTGGTGCACAAACACGACACGCCGGTGCTAGTCTGAGCAAGCCGATCAAGAAATATAACAAAACCATCAAAGACACGCCCATTACACCATGCGAAAAATGTGGACGCTTGCTTTTTCGCCATCAACTAGCACGCCAGCTTCTACCTTTAGCTGCAGAATCCACTTCAAGGAAGGGAAGACGTTATGGGGATGCATTTGCTTGCGCTCGATGCAAGAAACACTTGTCAAGCAATAGTGAACGTCTATGGGCCTTGCAAGAGGCAGGCTTCAATCCAGCACTTCCATACGTGTCGGACCTGACACCGTAGAGGCACGCTTGGTCTCCATTTGTATCCCCTTCGCTAAGATACGTGAGCTTACATACGATGGGCAGTATGGGCTTAGAGGTAGTGTCGTCAATGTGCTTGCCAACTTGGAAAAGAGCCATGATGTGCTACCTCGCTTCATTGAGGACGAGGCTTCTGTTCTTGTGGGAATCAAACGAAAACTTTAATACGATCGATGTTACTTAAGCAGCGTTGTGTGGCCTCTGCTCACGATGCGTGCAACCAGTACGCTGCTACCCACACCTCTCTACATCCGAGAAGGTGTCACCATCAACAACAAGTGGCTCGTGCATCTTTCTAGTCTAAGTGTAGCTTCTGTGAATACCCTTAGCGACACTACACCCAATGATGAGATTGAGGAAGAGCAGACTGATGTCATGCTTCACGGGTCACAAGTGCGGCAGAGGTTGTTGATTATAGTGGCAAGATTCTTCATGTTGCACCTTGCGAGGGCAATTCTCCATTGAGCATTTTCAAAGATGAGTATTGCAAGGAATTGAGTTTCCCAACACTTTTCTTTGGGTCCCCTAGAAAATATAGAGAAGCCGCAACAAAAGATTACCAAGCAATTGCAAAGTGGGAGCTCATGAATGTTGATAGAAGATTGGCATTGAGCATCGAGAATTTATTTTTCAAGTCTATCAAAATTATGTCACGCCAAGTTTCTTCCTCTGTTTGGGTGAAATTCCGCAAGGGAAAGCTAGCCGGTGCAACGTTGACTACAAGACAAGTAGTAGACCACACAAACATAGAAAGACTTCTTAGCTCAAGACTAGGCTTTAGAGACTTTGAGGCACTCCGCACATCGCCTTACTACAAGGAAAAGATGAAAAAGAATGTTTTCGCAATGATTCGACAACTTGGACCACCTACATTTTTTGTCACATTCTCCTCCGCAGAGCGGAGATGAAAAGAGCTTCTTGCTGCGCTAAAGAAGCTAGTCCCACAGAGCCAAGAGCCCGGGGAGAGTTTGAGCTCATACCATCGTCCCCTCATTCGTGCCGATCCCATTACGACCGCTCGTTTTTATGTCAACAGGTTTAACGCAACGAAACGCTTGTTGCGCACTGATTCCTCCATATGTGGCAAGATACGAGACTTCTTCTTCATCACGGAGTTCCAGAGCCGCGGTAGCCAGCATGATCATGGTTTGATGTGGGTAAAGAATGCTCCGTCACTCACGACGCACTCAGATGAAGTTATTGTAATGTTCATAGATACCCACATCAGCACAAATGGAGCCCTCTTGTCAAATGAACTTTCTGAAGCTCACAAGCACAAGCATCACAAAACTTGCCAAAAGAAGAGCAAAGTTGTCGCTTTGGTTTCCCACGTTTCCCCATGCCGTTCACAACTATTTTTAGGCAAGGAATACCTGAGACAAACATGGCTATACAAGGTAAGATTTACTTGCAACAAGTCAAAAGACAACTTAGCCAAATTGATTTACAAAATGCACCTACATTTGAAGAATGGCTAAAACAAACAGAACTCTCCATGGAACAGTACTTGCTTGCATTGCAAGCGACTATCTCAGGCGCCACTATTTTCCTTAGACACAAACCAATCGATATATTCACAAACAACTTCAACAAATCAATAGCTTCTCTTTGGGATGCGAACACAGATATATAGTTCGTGCTAAACACACATGGAGCAGCAAGCTATTGCACTTCATACATGACAAAAATGGACAACACATTGATAGAAGCAATCAAGACACAAGTCGACGCCTGTGTTGCAAACAATGCAACAACATTAAAGAGACTACGAAAATTTGGTAATGCAATCCTTAACACACAGCAAATTAGTTCACAGCAAGCTACTTACATCTGCCTCTCACTTCCATTGCATAGCTCCTCTAGAGAATTCATGTACATAAACACTAATCTACTTGAAGAGCGTGCTCTAGTCCTGAAAAGAAAGACTGCCTTGCAAAAATTGCACTCTGACACAACGGAAATATTCTCTGCCTCCATCATTGACAAATATGCCTCCAGACCTCGCTCCTTCTTCACCATGTGCTTGGCTCAGTTTGTATCCACAACTAGAAACCCCTCCATACCTGACAAGCTGCTGGGAAGGGCACGCATCATACGTTACGTTAGATACAGTAAAGCCAAAGACCCTGAAAACCACTATAGAGAACAATGTCTTCTCTTCTTGCCATGGTCAAGAAATGAGAATGAGCATCTGCATGAAGGCTTGTCTTGGATCGATGTCTACACTTTGAACATCGAGATAGTGCAAAACAACGAATCACAATTTGTTGTCGAACCAACTTCACTAGACAAATCCACTACAATCATCACAACATCATGTAGCACAAACAATCCAAGTTCCTTGAACAATTCCGACAATGCCAACGTGATGATCAACACCCCATCAAAGCAACCGAGCAAGAAACCATTTGCTTTACATTTTTCCAAACACATTGCCATGACCAATGAGGATTTTCACACGTCAATAAAGAAACTAAACCCACAATAGTGACTTATACTCGACGACATCATGCTCAAAAAACGCATAGCGCCATCAGAAAAGATACATCTCTTCCTCACGGGTGGAGCAAGGACTGGAAAAACGTTCATGTTGCTCCTGTTGGTTGAAGCCCTCATTCGATTCTACACGCACATTTTAGGTCACAATCCTGACTTTCCCAAGGCGCTACTAATGGCATATACAGGAAAGGCAGCGTTCAACATTGGTGGTACAACTATACACTCAGCTTTACATTTGCCTTTGATAACTACCACACACACAAGACTTGGAGCAGAAAAGCTAGATGCATTATCCTTACTTTATCAAGATTTGGAGCTTGTAGTGTTCGATGAAGTCTCCTTGATAGGGTCAAGTGTCTTCTCTTTGGCCGACTCACGTCTTCGTGCCATCAAGAGAAAACACGACCAGCCTTTTGGTGGCCTTGATGTCATACTTTGTGGTGACCTTTGCCAAGCTAGCCCAGTCAAAGACTCTTGGATATTCACAAGCAAGCAACCTCTCGATGAGGCAGTCGCACCTTCATAATGGCGCGAATCCCCTAAGTGCTACGAGCTAACGATTACCATGAGACAAACTGATCAACAATTTATAGAGGTGCTCAATCGAATGAGAATTGGTTCACACACTAGAAACGATATTGCATACATTAACAACTCCTTCCACAGGGCGTTGCCTGCTGACATAACCATATCGCACCTATTCTACTCTAATAAAGCAAAGGACGAGCACAACAAAAAGGTCTTCGCACAGTTGCCCGGTGAGCCACACATATTCAAAGCAATTGACAAGCATGCCAATACTTGCAGCAAAACAATAGCAATACCGTTGGATGCCAAGCAAACTGCAGGGCTCCAAGCAACATTGTGCTTGAAGCCAAGCCTGGTGGTCGAGTTATGTGCCGGAAATCTAGACATTGCTGACGGCCTCGTCAATGGTGAGGAAGGCATTTACAAGCTCTGCACTACAGTCTCTAGTACAACATGTCTCTGGATTCATTTCACCAATCCCAATATAGGACGAAAACAAAGATATGAACACGCCCATCTCCACACACCACTCACATCGGCTAGCTAGACACCAATTCTTTGCATCGCACATGAATTCCAAATTGGCGAAAACCACCTCAACACCCTCACACGCAAGCAATTCCCGATTCAGCCTGCTGCAACACGCACAATTCATCGATCACAAGGGCTTACACTCAACACATTGGCTTTCAGCCCCAGAGGAATTAGATCTCATGGACTCACGTACACTGCTCTCACACGCATTTGTGACACTGCAAATCTGTATTTGATAGACAGCCTACTCCCCAACAATGTCCATATCGACCCAAGTGTCCTTGAAGAGCTCCATAGATTGAGAACAGAAGCAACTTATTCTCCCATCCAAAAGAAATTACATCTCCACCAAGATACACATTACATTGTGCAATTACTGAACGCCGTCTCCCTTAGAAAGCATGCAGACGATATCATCCATGACACAAGTCTAATGGCCTCTGACGTGCTCTTCCTCCAAGAGACTCGACTACATGCGATCACCATTCTAGGATTCCAGAACATATCCTCAACACAACTACACGGCATGTCAATTCTCCATAAAAGCAACCTAATACCCACGCAAACACACAAAAACAAACCACACTCTTGAAACAGTCTGTGCAACTTTCCATTACACAAACAAGCGCGTGGCGACAGTCGTCTCGCTCTACAGGGCACCGACGTCATTGCTCCCAGCGTTCCTAGACAGCATCTCTAGCCTCCTTCATTCAAAGAGCAGCATGCGGCCACTGATCATAATGGGAGATTTCAACATTGACGCACTTGATCAACCCAGCACATACAAAATGCTATCCACCCTCATGCACCAGCATGGACTCCATCAATTGATACACCATCCAACCACAATACACAGCTCTACACTCGACCACATATGGATCAGCACTGAGCTGTCACAAACCATGTCTGGCACCAACTACAACTACTGGTCCGACCATTCGACCACATACCTCCTCATCGCAAAAGCCTAGCCTTCCCTTGTCTTCTACAGGCCACTGTGAGTTCTCACCTTGTTTTTTTAAAGAAAAACTCACAATTGTGAGTGAATTATATTTATCTACCCAAATAATTACAAGGTATTGTCATGCTTGTGGTGAGCCATGACGTCATCCAGGGACCATAATTACATCGGCTATCAGGGCAGCCATCTCACCCAACTTGCCCCCTTATCCTTGATACATAGGGTCCCTTATCATGTTCTTCTGAGATCTTTTAATTACCGATAGCCAAGATTTTCCCCCGTCCTAGGCATGCCCTCTGCTGTCAGCAAGGCACAAGTAGTCTTAGACCAATCCTCTGAGTGATGCTTGCGTCCGAGCGTCCATATTAGCACTTTTCTCTCTTGTATAATTTCTGCGAAGCTTGCCACCTCAAAACCTCCTTCAAACACACGGCGGTTCCTTGTCTGCCATACATTATGTAAGAAGACATACCTGACGATTTGAGTGCTGATGAGGATGGTAGGACCACTTGAATTCTTCTATCCAAGGAAAAGATCAGTCTTGTAAAAACCAATTTTCCATGTTCTTTGGACCCACTTACATATTTTCCCTATGAGGCCTTTGATAGTTGGGAAATCCATGAAGAGGTGAGCCAGATCTTCACTAGCAAACCTGCATCCCAAGCATTGATTTGACCCAATCCCTCTTTCCTAAATCTTCACCCCCGTTGGTAGAGCACCCCAAATTACCTTCCAGAAAAATACCTTCATGTGTTGTGGAACCTTTGGCTTCTAGATGTTCTCCATTACTTGCACCCACCTTTCCTCTGGCCATTGTTTTTTCCATTTCTTGTTAAGGGGGCTAGACCAATTCTTCTTATGCATCATTGTCTGGTAAATGTCTTTAGGATGGGGTTTACAAAAGAGACTACTTCCGGGCCATTTCCAAGCATTCCAGTCAAACTCCAAATCACAGATAGGCATCACTATATTGTCAAGCTCTTTCCTCACTTTGTGGACGCAAGACCTCCAAGATTCAGTTGGTACTGGGTAACTAGAAGGTCAATGGTTTTCCAACTCTTGTTGTCACTGTCCCAGAAGTGCCCCAGTTGATTCAGACCCTAATTATTCAGCTTCCTGGCTGTCTCTATCCAATAGGGAATTTATGGCGGATCCACAACTTTGGAAAGCAAGGGGGACCAATGCAAAATGGAGTTCTTGAAGTATCTGCTTTTTTCCTCCCACTTTAAGACTCATGCTGTTCTATTGCATTTTCTTACCAATTCTCCTGTGCTGCCCCCAATCTTAGGGTAGTCCACGTTGGGGCTAACAACTTGTCATGAACCTCCACCCCTCTCCACTTTCCCCCTTTCGAGCCAAGTTTAGCTGCTTCTATCATATCTTTGATTATGATAGCCCAAACTTGATCCTGTTTAGCCAAGGAAACAACAAATTTGGTGCAACAAGCTTCTGCATGGTCTACAAGGAATTCTGAGGCCTCCTTGATTCACCGGCCGAGCCACTAATTCCCAACAGGCCCATTGCCATGGGTGACACTTAGCCATCTTGAGAATCGGGCTAGTGAAGGCAATATAAGGAATCATAAAGGCATTTATCACTTTTATCCGACTTGTGAATGGGAGAAGAGCATACTCCCACCTACTCATTTTTCTTTTGATTTTTTCAAGCACCCACTCAAATCTTTGCTTGTGAGTTACATCCACCCCCAAGGGGGCTCCCATATGTCTGAAGATATTCCTTAATCTCCCCTGACCAGCCAGAAGGGTCAAATGAGTCATTTTTCGATAGGGAGATCAGCCTTGACTTCTCTATATTACATTGGGACCTCAAAGCTATTGAGAATATTTGTACAGTCTCTAGAGCTTTCCTGATGACCTGGGGGCACACCTTCAAGAAGAGGAGAGAATCGTATGCAAAAAGTTTTTCTAGGAGTTAGCTATTTCCTAGCAAAGCCAGGCCTTGCAGCTCCCCTCGTTCCGCACTAGCTTCGAGCTTTGTGATTAAAGGATGTGATCCTATGGCGACAAGTAGGGGGCCAGAGGGCATCCTTGCTTAATAGACCTTTTGACCTCAAAAGAGCCCACAACTCTATCATTGAATAGGAGCTCTGACTGGCTTCCAGCTCCCAGTACACTTACCAGACGACAAAGGCGCGGCCCAAAGCCCAGAGCTTCCATGACGGCTTCTATATATGTCCATGTTATTCTGTCATAAGCCTTATCCAGGTCCAACTATAGCAGTACACACTCTTTCTTTGTGACAATTGCGTACTCGATGCCCACCATTGCTGCCAAGATGTTATCGTAAATAGACCTTCCTTTGATAAACCCATGTTGATGGGGAGAGATGATCTTGGTTAGTAAGGGGGCTAGTCTGAGGGCTACAGCTTTAGCAATAATTTTGTAGGCCACCGACATCATTGTTATAGGGCGCCATTGTTTCAATTGAGAGCAACATATCTGTTTGGGGATGGGTTTGATAAGCCCTCTCTTTACACTTCTCTCCAACGACCCTTCAACAATGAATTTATTGGCCAGCCTTGTGATTGGTACCTTGAGATCGTCACAAAATTCTCTATAGAATTCCACCATCATCCCATCCCAAACAGGGGACCTTTCCTTGCCAAGGGCTTGTAATGCTAGTGAACATTCGTCTTCAGAAAATTCCCTTTCCAAGAAATTAGCTTCTGAGTGGGGAATCTTCTTCTTGACACTCTGAGGTAAGGACCCTCTGGCTTCTTCCACTTCTTGGGACTAGATCTCTGGCCGTCCAATGATTTGCCTAAGATAGCTGCCAGCCATCTCATTCTGGTTATGAGCTGTTGTCCCTTTATCATCTTTGAGCGAGCGGACGTGGCCTCGGCTCTTCTTGATTGCTAAAGCCCTAAAAAAGTGAGCTTAATTAGAGGCTTTAGGATGTAGGGAAGTCTCCTTGGAGAGAAGACTTGCCTTTTTGATATCTTCTAGGTTCTCATTAGCAAGGTTAGATTTGGCTTCGAGCCATTGCTTGTGCTCATCCTCAGTAGCAAGCCCATTGGCTTTTTTGGAGGTAAGCACCTGTACCTCTGTTGTAAGATGCAGAAGGTGTACCTCCCTAGCTTTTTTGATTCAGGGGCCCGAGCTTTTGATTGCTTTCTAGATGCTCCGAGAAAAGAGGTCCCACACATTGTGTTTGTTGAGGTCGACATCTTTTTTGAGCTTACCTATTGCTTTCTTGGTTATATTCCTGAAAAGAGGGTCTTTGAATAGGTGTGCCCCTGTTACTAACAATTTTTTTCCTCTTCTTGGGGTCTGCTCCTCCCCTGTATTCTTCTTAAAATAAATGTGCAGAGGTATGTGATCCGATAGTCTCTCATATCTCCTAAATAAACATTTTTATCAAGTCCAATAGGTAGAAAAATCTCTTCATATTGTGTCATGAGCATAGCAAGAGGAATATCATCTCTATCAAAGTTGCATGAAGGTAGAGCAATTTCCCCAAGAGCCCTAT